>NC_044039.1:8234426-8535981 GCF_901765095.1 Microcaecilia unicolor | reverse complement strand
AGGGGAGTGATGCTGCACATGGATGGATAGAGGGGGCAGGGCACAGAGGACGTTGCCTGCATATTCTTTGTAACACCAATTGTATTCTTTACCCTGGAATGGTGATGCCATATCAGGTCTTTGGTAAGCCACATTGAGCCTGAAAATAGGTGGGAAAATGTGGGATACAAGTGCAATAAATAAATAAATAAATATGGATGAATGCAGGGGAGGGAGGGGACGTCCCTGGAACTCGGAGGGAGGGAGGGGGACAACAACCCTGGAACAGGGAGGGAGGGGGGACCCTGGAACTGGGAGGGAGGGGGGGTCCTGGCACACACTCTCATGCTCACACACACACACACACACTCTCTCTCTCTCTCTCACAGACACACTCGCACCCACTCTCTCTCTCTCTCTCTCTCTCTCTCTCTCTCTCTCTCTCTCACTCTCTGGTGAAGAAGGTCTAGGAACTATATTTTGGATGTAAAGTTGGCCATCGAGACAAAAGCCAGGCCCCCCCCCTCCCCATTTTGGTTGTCCACATCCAATCTCATCATGGAAACAAAAATGACGTTGTCCTGTGTAATTAGAGGCCTGCTGTTTACAGCGTCAACACAAAACACTGTAAAACATCACGAAAGAATGAAAGAGGCCGTCTAAGGTGGAACAAAAAGGGTAGCGAAGCACTGAAAGCAGCACTTTGCTAATGCACATTCACACTTCATATAAGGACTGATCAAGGACCAACAAGGCTTCACATGATGACGCTGAGCAAGGGACACGCAACATCCATACACACTTGGCACCAATCCCACTAACCTTTCTGGGATTTACCGGAGACACTTTCTTTTGACGTGGTAGACTGACGACACAGTTGTATTTACTGTAAAATGAAAAATGAGATCTAGACAGTTCTACAATTACACACTTACAGCACAACATAGATGAACATACAGTCAGGCAAGATTTTACCAGCCAGCCCAACGGACTTGTCGTTACAGCTTAGTGGCAAATGGGCAAACCTAGGGTTAGTTTAATTGGCCGATGTTTAAAGGTACATTAAAAGCAACAACTAATGTGCATTCATAACCAACTTTAACATTGGTACTATCTGCTGCAAATCACAATTCTTTCTAATATTGAAACTCTGCAGTTTTTTAAATGCCGACTGCATACTTGGATAGTCGACTCTGGACCATACAGTGATAGATTATGAGCCAGTTCAACAGCACATTTATCCTTGCCGTTCTGGTCATCCATAACACTCATCAGACGATGTAGCACAAGAGCCCGATAATGTTGTTTGAAATTGGCTATTATGCCCTGATCCATAGGTTGGATCAGAGAGGTAGTGTTTGGTGGCAGGAAGACCACCTTGACGTTAGCAACAAAATCTGATGTGTTTGTGCCTGCATTCTAGTGTCTAACTTCTTTAGCCACTGCTTCCAAATCTCCCCAGTCATCCATGAATTTGTGTTAGCCTCGTATATGGGAGGCAGGACTGGTGGTTGGGAGGCGGGAAATACTGCTGGGCAGACTTGTACGGTCTGTGCCCTGAAAAGGACAGGTACATATCAAGGTAAGGTATACACATATGAGTTTATCTTGTTGGGCAGACTGGATGGACCGTGCAGGTCTTTTTCTGCCGTCATCTACTATGTTACTATGTACTATGTTACCCAGATTTCCAGGTCTAAAGAAGATGGATACTGGCTCATAATACAGGGGTATAAAGCTGAATATCGGTGGCACCAGAATAATTTCCTGCTCCACACGCCAGAACTATCTGGATTATATTACTTAGAGACAAGCAAAGATTTGCATCAGCATTATTTATTGTTTGCATTTGTATCCCACATTTTCCCACCTCTTTGCGGGCTCAGTGTGGCTTACAATAAGATATGAATAATGAGAATATAGTTGTTACAACTTGGTTATGGGTTACATTGTACAAGTTATGCGAGATAATCAAATTATCATTAGGAATATCACAATGAGACATCAACATTGAGACATTGGGAGGAGACAATGGGAAGCTTAAGGGCAGTGTTAAGACACAGAGGCACATGGTGTACATATTTCTGTGAGTAAATGTATGAGTAATGTGAAATTATGGGGGATGAGAGATCATAAGTGGATGTGTGATGCATTGTTGAACAGTGAGTGTGGACTCTATGTGTTTTGGTTGTTTCCGTAAATTGTCTCAAATAGATGGGTCTTCAGTAATCTGCGGAAGGGTGCTTGTTCGTGGATCGCTCTTAAGTTGCGTGGCAGTGTGTTCCAAAGGTGCGTGCTCGTGTGAGAAAAGGTTGACGCGTGTAGCGTCTTGTATTTCACGCCCTTGAAGGTAGGGAAATGGAGGTTGAGGTATGTTCGGGAATATCTCCTAGCATTTCTGGGTGGTAGGTCAATCAACTCGGACATGTAGGCTGGGGCTTCGCCGTGAATGCAGATAATTATGCAGATAATTCCACTGAAAATCAACAACTAGCTCTGGTGAGCAGAACTTACCAGGGTAGGAGCCATTCCTACCCGGGTAAGTCCCATTGAATATTGGGCCCAGTATTTAACAGCAAATAGCCCAGAGTTTTGCAGCAGATTACACCAATGCATTGCTGCTGCTGGCAATGCATTCACATTGGCAGCACATGCTCCATTGAGGGCTCCCCCCCCCCCCACACACACACTCATCCTAGCAGAAAAGTCAAGGTCCCCCCTCCTAGTCCATGCAAAGTAGAGGAATGGTCAATAGGGGCAGAAGGGAGGACCACTCTTTCTCCTCTTTGTGCCAACCCGCCCTCATCCTGTTAGATTGTCACTGAAATGCTTTGACGTTTCACTTATATATACTGTTATTTATCAACATTTGCTTATTTCTGATCTGATGAAGAAGGGCTACCTTCGAAAGCTAATCAAAAATGTATTGTTACTCCAATAAAAAAGGTATCATCTTATTTTCTTTTCTATGCTTTTATTTATTCTATTTCTATTGATCCTCTTTGTACCAAAATCCAAAATGGCCCATGCCAACGTCACATGATCTTTTGTCCTGTGGATACATCCGATTATATTTGTGTATTAAAAGAATTTGAATAAAAACACTGTTTTATTTTATATACTATTTAACAGTCTCTCCGTCTCTTGAACAATAATGTACAAGCAAAATTTGTCAAAAATGAAAACAAAAGCCCGCTATTCAACTTGGTTGCGCAATTTAAAAATAACCCAGGTCTTAGATTTCCAGCCTAGAAATGCAATAGTACATAAAAGCTCTTGGAGAGACATTGCAGCAGAACTTATGCCCAACATTTTAATCTGCTCTGATGTATCATACACTGAAAAACCATCAGGCCCAGGTGCTCTACCTGCGAGAAGTCCTTTCACTTGAAAACGATCTTAAACTGCTCATCCTTTTCAGCTTGGCAAGTTTTTGGTTCCATACTTCCAGTTCTTCTATTCTTTCTTCCAGGTTATTAGTGAGCCTGCAGAGCTGTTTAACTGCACCCACATTCTCCATAAAGATTTGGTCCTAAGCACGAGTGAAACACATTAATTTATTTATTTTATTTATTTATTGGTCCACTTGTATCCCACATTTTCCCAGCTTTTGCGGGCTCAATGTGGCTAACAAAGTTACAATAAAATTACATTATACAATAGCAAAAATTGGCAAGAGAAGAGAAGCTGACAGAAGGGAAAAGAGTGGATAAACTAACAAAATTATCTTTTCCATTGTTATATTCCTTAATGATACTAGACTTTGTTTTGCATAACACCTCATAATGTAATCCATAACTGAGTTGTAACAAACTGTACTTCCAGCTTTCATAACGTATTGTAAGCCACACTGAACCCGCAAAAAGGTGGGAAAATGTGGGATACATATGCAATAAATAAATAAATAAATAAATAAAATGGGAAAAGAATAAGGGTGTTAATGACAAGATAAATAGGTGAATGGATCATATGAGCATTAAAATGAACCAAGAAGCATGAAATATTTGG
The DNA here is from genome assembly GCF_901765095.1 of Microcaecilia unicolor. Lineage (NCBI taxonomy): Eukaryota > Metazoa > Chordata > Amphibia > Gymnophiona > Siphonopidae > Microcaecilia > Microcaecilia unicolor. Next base: position 8,531,994 of record NC_044039.1, on the reverse strand, counting down.
GAAAGCAATTCTAAACAAATTCTGCAAGATTTCTGGAATAATGCAGCTTTTTAATATTGTTCTTACAAATGGATCTGTAATGATCAAAAGTAATTTCCACCAAAAATGCATTCCCAACAATATAACAGTAATTGATTTTAAAAAGAAAGGCTCAGTGAGGTCTATAAAATAAATGAGTGGAGTGGAACGGGTAACACATATTTATTAAATAAACCCTCCCCCCACATCCCGCCTCCCCTCAAAAAAAATGTATTTGCTAATTAGTTACATATTTACCCCATCCTACAAGGCCAAACATTTACTGAAATAGCAGCAAATAATGTACAAAAAAATATATATCCTTTTGCTTCTGTAAATGGGAAAAAAGACCCTTCTGTGAATCCGCTGATGATTTTTCATCCTTCTTACTACAATGGCACTAGGCAGGTCCCTTCTCTCTATCCTCTTCTGGGGTACTGGGTGACACCACCCCTCTGCTTCTTTCCTTCACAAGCCTCGAGCTGGGTACCCCAGACTCCTCTCAATCCCCTCACAGGACAGACTTACATACACCCCCTTCCAAAAACCTTAAACACACGCTTGAATTTAAATTTTCCTTCTACCAGCGAGGAAAGCTCTAGGTCCCAATCACAGCCAATGATACCATGGTCACTTTTTCAACAGTGGCATAGCTAGGTGAGGCCAAGGGGGCCTAGCTCCCCCCCCCCCAAATTTGCTCTGGGCCCCTGGTTGGCTGGCAACCCCCACCAACTGAAGACCATCCAGCGTGCTCAATTTCACTAAAAGGAGTGTGCCCGACGTGAGGAGAAGTGAGAGCAGGGCAGGCAATGCGGCGGTGCCGGAGACCAGCAATGGACGAAGTCTTCAGCTTGCGGGGGTTGGGGACCCCCGCCAGCCAAGGTATTTGTGGCTGCGGTGAGTGGCGGAAGGGGGGGCGACAGCGGAGCGGCAACCAAAATGTGGCCCTCCCACCTTGGGCTCTGGGCCCCTCCCACCTCGAGGTCTGGATACGCCCCTGTTTTTTTCACTCAATCCATCAAACCATCTACTTTCTCAGTTATTCATCTTTGGTTTAACATTCAATTTTTCAGCCAGTGAAGTGCTATCTAATTGATATATATTTTTTTTAAAGCAAGAAGCTTAGTCTCTGTGCGTTTTCAGTGATCATCAAACCAACTCACCTTATCAAGCATAAGGAAGTTTTCTAAGCTTTCTCCGTTTTCACAGGTAACATTACCAGCTTCCTTTACAGCTCGTGGTAGGATTTCTCTCACCTCCTGGGCTATCAAACCTATATGCAAGAAAACGAAACAACGTAACACTCACTGAGGTTGACCTGCTTCTGCCTTTGTGTAGTGGAGTAAAAATTAGAGCAATAAGATTTCATTTATTCTTAACAGTTGATGCTAATTAACAACCAACTGCAACCAGAAGTCAGAATATTTCAAGGGTGTACAAAATGGGTAGTCTGGGCTTTTCCCAATAATACTGTCATAAAGCATTGCCATGGAATTTCTGGGCTCACAGGTTTCCCTATGCAGGTATCATGGGTTAAACAGTGTAAGCAAATTTGCTCTTAGTTCAGAAAGAGGCCTAACAAAAGTCCTGGTTTTCGCTGATAACATTCCTGTTTCATTTAAAAGAGAGAAAAGGTCATGAAAAGTATGCTTTTGAGGTGGCGGTTTCCTCCTGATCCTTTGGGCCTCTGCCCAATCAGAACCAGAACTGGGATCTGGCACCAGGAGCCTTCGCTCGATTCTATCCCCATTTTATAAATCTTCCCAAATTATTTTTTCAGTCCAATCATTACAGTCCAGGAACGCTGCAATCGTAGTTATTATCCAGCCACTAGGTGTCACCCTTGGCCAATGACCACACCTCCTCCTTCCCATCCCCTTAGGCTGTGAGTGCTGTCTCTGCTTGCATCCCAGCCATAGCCAACCCAGAAAGACCAGACTCAGATCCGAGGGATCAAAGGTATTTTAAAAATCCAGAAAGTTATTAATGAGCAAACAAATCTTTTCGAAATATGAAAAAAGATATAGAATTATTTATGTATTTATTTATTTGTGACATTTATATCCCACATTATCCCAAACAGATTTGAGTTCAATATGGCTTACAATAAACAGTATAGCATACATAACAAAGAATAATGCTTAAGAAAGTTATCTGTTGTAAGAATTATTATTATTATTATTATTATTATTAAAGGACAAGAGAAGAGGCTGTAAGGAGCTAAACTTGGAAAGGTTAGTTGCATGCCTGGAATGACTTCCTGCTGAAGATGGCGGGGCCAAAAACAGCGAGAGAATTCAAAAACATGAGATACACCCAGAGCAGTGGTGCCCAAACCTGGTCCTGGAGGCACCCCAGCCAGTCAGGTTTTCAGGATACCCACAATAAATATTCATCCATTCATTTCTTCTGGCTTTTCCCCACATTCAGCATCTGCAAAGTACTCGGGGAAACAGCCTTTTGCCTCTTCAGCTAACTTTAAAAGATAACTCTGTGGGCAGCTTCCATAAGAATCCACTTGCAGCCCTGCATGTATTGAGTATTTGTGGGTCAGCACGTTAAACAGAAAGGCTGAAAGTAGCCTCTGTCTAGTCCATAACTATTTTATGAGTGCATTAATATTATGTGACCTCATTCTTCACCTACCCAATCTCCTCATCTTTGTGGTATTTTTCTATAGCAAAAATCTACAACTTTTTGGGAAATATTTGTAACTAGGATACATTATATAATTTTACTGCAGTGAATATCGAGCCCTCATCATCTCAAATAGAAATGCCAAGTTATCCTTCGTCACCGTGGCATGACAGATTTAAACGGTTTAATCAAATCACCTATTAAAAGACTACTTCAGGGGTTCTTAACCAGTGGTAATAGAGGTCAAACAGGGTTAGGAGAAGGGTCTTAAAATCTGTGGCAATTTATTGAAACGTTCTAGGAGAATGAAGGCATTTATTAGGACGGTTTTCCAAAGAGAATTTGCCCAGGTAACTTAATAGTTAGCTGGGGAAATTCCTCGGGCTGAGAACGTCACTTAATATTCGCAGAGGTATAATATCCAACAATATTATGTACAATTTTACCCTAATTCTATATATGGTGCTAAAAATTGCATGCATGTGCAATTTAATCGCATAAAGAAGCGTAGATAAATTTTTACACGCTGATCCAAAAAGGGGGTGTGGCCACGGGAGGGGGTATGGGCAGGTTCAGGGGTGTTCCTGGAATTTGATTGCAGCGTTGCAGGATAAGGCAGATCCATACCAGGTTTCAATTGGTGTAAATCCTCATAACCCCAAATTGGGCGCATGTCCTGGCATCAAATGCTATTTTATAAACGGAACCCAACTCAGAGCACCATTTAGGGAATAGCACTTAATGATCATTTGTTTCAGCACCATGGACAGAATTTAGTCCTTCATATAACAACGATATAGCCTAACTACCAGACAACGAATCTCAAGCCTGAACTAGATAAACTCTCTATAGATAAACTAGATAAACTCTCTATACTTGACTACCAAAGTCTACTCTACCACGAATGAACTTTAACACAACACCACTCTCTTTCTAAATCCGAGTATGAACTCTTTATACTTGACTGCTTAATCTACTATCCAGCTTATAATTGAAAAAGAAAAACGCCTATATTGCGGGAGATAGACATTTATCTCACAAAAACGAATAAATCGGTATAATGGAAAGGCGATTTTGGACGTTTTCAACTGCACTCCATCGCGGAAGCGTACAAAGTTGACGGGGGTGTGTCGGAGGCGTGGCGAAGGTGGAACTGGGGCGTGGTTATCGGCCAAGGGGAGATGGGCGCCTTTCGCCGATAATGGAAAAAAAGTATGCGTTTGTAGCTAGAATTTAGGGCACTTTTCCTGGACCCTGTTTCTTCACGAATAAGGCCACAAAAAGTGCCCTAAATGACCAGATTACCACCAGAGGGAATCGGGGATGACCTCCCCTGACTCCCCCAGTGGTCACTAACCCCCTCCCACCACACAAAAAAATGATGTTTCACAACTTTTTATTTTCACCCTCAAATGTCATACCCACCTCCCTGGCAGCAGTATGCAGGTCCCTGGAGCAGTTGTTAGGGGGTGCAGTGGACTTCAGGCAGGTGGACCCAGGCCCATCCCCCCCCTACCTGTTACAATTGTGCTGCTTAATGCTTAGTCGTCCAACCCCCCCAAACCCACTGTACCCACATGTAGGTGCCCCCCTTCACCCCTTAGGGCTATAGTAATGGTGTAGACTTGTGGGCAGTGGGTTTTGAGGGGGGATTTGGGGGGCTCAACACACAAGGGAAGGGTGCTATGCACCTGGGAGCTCTTTTACCTTTTTTTTGTTTTTGTAAAAGTGCCCCCTAGGGTGCCTGGTTGGTGTCCTGGCATGTGAGGGGGACCAGTGCACTACGACTCCTGGCCCCTCCCACGAACAAATGCCTTGGATTTATTCGTTTTTGAGCTGGGTGCTTTCATTTTCCATTATTGCTGAAAAACAAAAACACCCAGCTCACAAATTGTCGAATAAAACATGGGTGTCTATTTTTTGCGAAAATACGGTTCGTTCCGCCCCTTCACGGACCCGTTCTCGGAGATAAACGCCCATGGAGATAGACGTTTTCGTTCAATTATGCCCCTCCACGCCAATCATTATCTCTAATGTAATACCACTTCTATCACTCCAGAAATGTCGATCGCCATTACAGAACAATGCAAGCCACATTGAGCCTGCAAATAGGTGGGAAAATGTGGAATACATATAGCACTGAAGCTTTAACTGCGACTTAATGGGTAGTATAACCGTGTCCTACAGTAATTTTAGTGACATGTTAGCAGCTAACAATGATATGCGATTTAGGAAGGGGGTGCGCAAGAGTTTCATTGATCAGCAAACAGGGTGCAGGAACCATAAGAAGGACCTATTTTCCTGAATACCTGTTTCATGGGTGCACTCTATTCCCATTGCAGAGGCAAACTCGGGCTTGTAGTCATATTCCACAAGTCTCATTTGAGTTATTTTCTTCAAGAGCTCGGTTGTATCAACCTAGTGGGAGAAAGACCAGAGTTCAACGTGAGATAATTCAGATTAAGGATCAGGTCAGGAATCTAAGAGCACTTTGGTAAAATATGTCAGTCTGGTGAGAACAGGTAGTCAACTTAGATAATACAATATATGTTGGAAGTTAATCTGCAACCTCTGATACTGTCAGCCCCTAAAGTCCTTACTATCAATGGAAAAATCTCATTGAACACTAGAGCCCGATCAGTAGCGCGATCTTCAATTTCTGCCAGAACAGAATCTGCAACCGAAATTGGCCGCTCGGGTTCGGCAGAAACTGAGGCCAAAAACAAAACTAGCCCCTCAACAACCCCCATTCCCTCTTCTCCCCTGACCAAAAACAGGCTCCTCCCAGACCCCCCCCCCCCCCCTCCCCAGTGGCAGCCAAGGGCACCCTTAGTGTTGCTGCTGCCCTGAATGTGTTCTTGAGCAAGCCACCTTGACTAACCATGAATTACTTATTGAAATCTGATGAACGGTGACAATGTGGAATCAGGTTTTAAAACTATTGGGATTCTGATTTATTACACAGCAAAAGAAATAACTTTACTTAAATCAATAGTTGTGAGAAACTGTTTTCTTTACAGAAGCTCCAAAATAGAAGGTTGGAAGTAAATACATTTTGAAAACCAATTCTTCATCTCAAGGAATCAGTATTATTTTTCTTTTGACATTCATTAGCTGGTTCGGTTTGAAGGCTTATACATAAAAATTTTAGCCACCTTCTGGAATCTCCTAGTAAAGAATCAGAAATCCTCATCATCAACTTTTCTTCACAGTTTCAGAGCAATTAAAGAAAAAATCAAGGGAGGGTTGTGAGAAAGTCACCCACCTTTAACCTGGCTAAAGGGACAGGTAAGGATCACCAAAGCAGGAAGTCTTTTGGGTGTTGGCATCGTTAAGACAAAGAGGTCGATCGTGCATGTGGATTACCTCTTTGAGGGCTCCTTTTACTAAGGTGCGCTAACAGATTCAGCGCACGCTAATTGTCAGTGTGCGCTAAATGCTAAGAAGCCCATTTTCCTATGGGCTTCTTAGCATTTAGCACGCAGTAATTATTAGCGTATCTTTTAGTAAAAGAAGCCCTAGAGCTACCCATATATATTCTCCCTGCTGAGATTATCAAAGGGAAACCACATAAAAATTGGAGCAAAACCAGGGGAGGGGAGGAGGGAAGTTCCTGTGGGCTCTGCAGTAACATGGGCAGTTATTAAATGGACTTGGGGAAAATCCACTATTTCTGGGATAGGCAGTATGAAGTATTTAAAACAAAGTGGAGAAAATTTTTCTTCACCCAACACATAATTAAACTCTGGAATTTGTTGCTGGAGAACGTGGTGAAGGCGGTTAGCTTAGCAGAGTTTAAAAAGGGGTTAGACGGTTTCCTAAAGGACAAGTCCATCAACTACTACTAAATGGACTTGGGAAAAATCCACAATTCCAGGAATAACATGTATAGAATGTTTGTACATTTGGGAAGCTCACCAGGTGCCCTTGGCCTGGATTGGCCGCTGTCGTGGACAGGATGCTGGGCTCGATGGACCTTTGGTCTTTTCCCAGTATGGCATTACTTATGTACTTATGAAAATTGCATAAAAGCAGTGACACAGGTATCACATGGCACCAGTGCAACGTCACCTTCAGAGTTGATGTGCCTTCACATAATCCTTCTCTTAGGAACTTATTCAGGCTTGAGGCATTATTTAGTTCAAAGTTTTTCAAAAACGTCCAAAAGTGATGTACAGCACTATAAAAACCTTACAACAAACTAAAAATTAAGTCTAAAAGCAAAAAAAAAAAAAAAACCTCAATACTCACACCCTCCTTCCCTCTCCAATTTCCCTCCATTAACCACAAACAAATAACCCCTGCCTAGCTGCTTCTTTCTTCATGAAATAACAATACCCTATTAATAAGAATCATACATTTCACGTCTTGCAAAGCAACTGCATTTCACTAAGTGTAAGAGCTACATGTGAAGTGACAATCTCTGGGGCTGAGAAACATTGCCACCAGCATCCAAGTTGACCATCCCCTCCACCCTCTGCCTGAAGATTGTCAGACAGAAGCCTAAGTTCATGTTTAAATACTCTTCCCAAGCCCTATGAAGCTCACCTCCTGAACGTTATGCTTGACTCGAATGTCAGATGGGTGCATGACGCCCCCCATCACTTTCACGTTGCCACAGACGACGAGGGCTTCATCTGGGGTATCTGTGTTAATTCCTACTCGGCCATGACAGACTACAGTCTCTGGAACCTGCCCTCTCTGCCATAGGTTATCAGCATCATTCTCAAACTGCCCAGGGTTAGACGCCTGACAAATATTACATCAGAGAAATGAGAGTGAGGTGCATTGCACTTACTACTGTTGCTAGTCCCAGTTACAGAAAACAGCAAAGCATTCTGAGAAACACATGAAGGCACCCAACCCCATTGTATGCTTTCTTCCCATCCCAAGGTACACAAAACAGTAAGACATTCCAAGGAACCCCGTTGTATGCTTTCTTCCCATCCCAAGGTACACAAAACAGTAAGACATTCCGAGGAACACACAAGGGCTTCCAACCCCACTGTATGCTTTCTTCCCATCCCAAGGTACACAAAACAGTAAGACATTCCGAGGAACACACAAGGGCTTCCAACCCCACTGTATGCTTTCTTCCCATCCTAAGGTACACAAAACAGCAAGACATTCTGAGGAACACACAAGGGCTTCCAACCCCACTGTATGCTTTCTTCCCATCCTAAGGTACACAAAACAGCAAGACATTCTGAGGAACACACAAGGGCTTCCAACCCCACTGTATGCTTTCTTCCCATCCCAAGGTACACAAAACAGTAAGACATTCCGAGGAACACACAAGGGCTTCCAACCCCACTGTATGCTTTCTTCCCATCCCAAGGTACACAAAATGGCAAGACATTCTGAGGAACACACAAGGGCTTCCAACCCCACTGTATGCTTTCTTCCCATCCCAAGGTACACAAAACAGTAAGACATTCCGAGGAACACACAAGGGCTTCCAACCCCACTGTATGCTTTCTTCCCATCCCAGTGTAAACAAAACAGCAAGACATTCTGAGGAGCACACAAGAGTAACCCCACTAATTGCTTTCTTCCCAAACATTTAGAAATAAATAATGCCATTAGAACAGCACATTTTGGTCTAAACCTATTGTATGATATACGTGATTGTGTCCCTCTTCAATATCCTCTCTACTGTGGCCAAGGAGCAGAAGCCTTCACTATATTATTGTTCTTAAAGACGGGAAGTACACCAGACCTCACCAATGGTGACATCAAAGGTCATAAGAATAGGCCACGTGATATTGAGGTGCTGTAGAGTGGGGTCATCCTTGGATCTTCAGTGTACTATCTTAGTGATGCCACTGAAAATCATCACAGACCACCCCAGTGCTCTATGGATAGTGACAGGGGGGTGGTCTATGGGTGCAATGAGGACAGTCCTTGAGTTACACCGTTGTCCATGATAGTCCACTAACCAAATAACTATTGGACACCCGGAAAAGTTAGGACAGCAAAAAGACTAACCTACATTTATCTGGTCAGCTATCCAGATATTGGGCTGAACATCACCGATATTGGGATAGTCACCAAGGGAAATTCTATAACCAAGGCGCTAGTATTACGCTATATGTGTAAATGCCATGATGCCACCTAAGTACCATCCTGTTTCAATGTGTGTAACTTGCATAGAGCAAAGGTGCAAGGGGCGTAGATAAGAACGAACATAGGTGAGACACAGGCGGGGCTCTCAGTCATAGGAGCCAACTTTGGGGTGCTAAACCCAATGGAAATTACCTCTCCCTGAACTCCGTCAAGGACTCTGTTCAATATTGGCAGTGCTCAAGCACCCACAAAGCTGGCTTTCTACGCACATTAACTTACAGAATACTGTGGAACTTAGGTGCCCACCCTTATACTAGCTCTGTGTCTGGCATAAGTACTTGTACCTAAATTTTAGATGCATTGAATACCTGGCTACACTAGTCCTATATAATAATTTGCACCTCCAACGTTCCATGTCTGGCTGCCTGGGTTTGTAACATCTCCTGGCTTCCATTCCGTTCGTAACATTCCTCCTGACGTCAGCTTGCCTCCAGCGTTCCCTTCCCTCTCACTGTTCCGCCCTCTGACATCATTATGTCTTGAGTGAGGGTGGGACAGTGAGGGGGAATGGAATGCTGGAAGCTGGCAGACGTCAGGACTCCCCCCCCCCCCTCCTCTCAGTACCCTTCTCCACCACCGCCAACTCCGCCCTTTCTGCCTTGCCTTACCCCATGCTTGGAATAAACTCCCTGAGCCCATTCCCCAGGCCCCCTCCCTGCCCATCTTCAAATCCTTGCTCAAAGCCCACCTCTTCAATGTCGCCTTCGGCACCTAACCACTACACCTCTATTCAGGAAATCTTGACTGCCCCAACTTGACATTTCGTCCTTTAGATTGTAAGCGCCTTCGAGCAGGGACTGTCCTTCTTTGTTAAACTGTACAGCGCTGCGTAACCCTAGTAGCGCTCTAGAAATGTTAAGTAGTAGTAGTAGTGTACCTACCCTTATGATAATCCTTTCTGAGATATGAGAAGCCAGCAGATGCGACTGCTCTTGGTTTGCCGCACAGAGACTGACCACCAACATAAAGTATCTACAGAGAGAACCAATGAAAATGGAGATGCCTTTCACACTTAGGAGAGAAATGTACAGACACATTTGTTTTATAAGCAACGAGGCTAGACAGCCGTGTTCTGCTACACGCCTCGGAACTTGTCGGTACGCAGAAATTGAGCCTGCAAATAGGTGGGAAAATGTGGGATACAAATGCAACAAACAAATAAATAAATAAATGTGCAAACAATTGCAAATTACACAGTTTTAAGTCATGGGCGAGACTAAATTGGGTGACGGGTACATTCCCACCCAAATAATGAATCAACATCATCAGGAATGAGGAGGCTGCTGGCAGGGAGGGAGTCTCTGGAACATCATGAAACGAGGACAATTCCTGACGCATTGTATCGTGGTTTTAATACCAATGTTTTGGATGGGATTTGATTGACAAAATGTGGGAAAGAAAGAAGATCGACTCGTGGTCTAATATACTGTAAGGCTACTTTATAGTGCTTCAAAAAAGTTTATGAACCCCCCTAGAATGATCTCTATTTTAGCATAATTTACACTCAAAACAATTCCATTCTAATCTAAACCCTGCTGAAAAGAAATATAACCCCTCTAAACAAACAATTTGGACAAAAAGGACATGTTTTGATTATTTTTTCAACAAAAAGATTCAACAATAATTATCCTTATGTAAAAAAGTATGTGAAATTCTAGTTTCTTTAGTACAATTAGGGGGCAAGTTATCAACGTGGGTTACCGCTAAGATGTATTATTTTACTGTTAACCCCAGTGAGTAGTAACTAGGTCTCATGGCATAAAAATAGGGCCTGTGCTGAAACAGCACATCTTAAACTGTAGTCCACAGTGATAACTACACCCTTTAATTGACTAATAGAATCAAGGAGTTGAGAGGCCCTCTTACTAAGCCGTGGTAGGCTCTATGCCAGTGGTGTAGCTACGTGGGGCCACGGGGGCCTGGGCCCCTGTAGATTTGGCCCTGGACCCCCCCCTGCCAATGACCCTCTCGACCCCCCTCCCGCCGCCAACCCTCCCCCGCTGCCGCCGTCACCGTCTGCTACCTTTGCTGGCGGGGGACCCCAACCCCTGCCAGCCGAGGTCCTCTTCTTCCGGTGCAAGGCTTCGTTCTGTTTCTGAGTCTGACGTCCTGCACATACAACGTGCAGGACATCAGACAAACCGAAACAGAACGAAGCCTTGCGCCGGAAGAAGAGGATCTCAGCTGGCAGGGGTTGGGGTAAGTAACTCTACTACAGAAAGTTTGAAAAAGAAGAGATTTTTGTGTTTTGAATTGGCCAAGTCAAACCCTTTTGTATCTTCTTGCTGCAAGATCTGAAGTGAGCCTGCTCATGCAATGAAAACCTTAAAAGTCTCAGAGCTGAAAAAGTTCTCCAAGGAAGAACAAACTGAAACTCCTCCACGGCAATGTGAGAGGCCCGATCATAATAAGTCAAAATGATTGCTGCTCAAGAAGGTGCCACCAGTTACTGAATGAAGGGTTCACACACTTTTTCACAGAAGGATAATTATTGTTGAATCTTTTTTTTTTAAATAAATGATCAAAATATATCCTTTTGGTCTGAATTATTTTTTCAGTGGGGTTATTTTCCTCTCTTATTGGGGTTTAGATTAGGATCTAATCATGTTCAGAGTATAAATTGTGTTAAAATACAGACAACTTTAGGGGGGTCACAAACATTTTCTCAGCAACGTAGATAGGTCCAAGAAAGATCCAGCAGGCGGACCGATGGCTTCTGATTCATCATTCATTGTACCATAATACCATATTAATACATGTGAGATTTTGCACATCACACGCATCTAGGGTTCTCCTTCAGTATACAGGCAAGTTGCCAGTTAGCATTCTTAGTGCTCATACTAGAATGCGCACCATTTCTATGCAACCAAATTTCCGTATCATGGAAGTGTTTATCAGTGGCGTACCAAGGGAGGGCGGTCCACCCCAGGTGTACGCCGCTGGGGGGGTGCCACGCGCCTGTTGGCCGAGTCCGCTCGTTCCCTCCCTGCTGCTCCCTCTGCACGGAACAGGTTACTTCCTGTTCCGGGACAGAGGGAGCAGTAGGGAACGAGCAGACTTGGAGCCGGCAGGTGCGCGGCACCTCCCCCCCAGCAGGTAAAAATGCACCCAGGGGGGGTCGCGCTGCACCCGGGGGGGGTGTAATTTTGCCGGGGGGGGGGGGTCGCAATGCACCCGGGGGGTGTAATTTCGCCTGGGGGGGCCACGCTGCACCCGGGGGGGGCACATCGGCGATCTGGCCCGGGTGTCAGCCAGCCTAGGAACGCCACTGGTGTTTATCAAATTCATAAAAAAGCAAAGATATTTACACATGCAACAGTTATTAAAAACAAGCAAAACTATCCTGCTTATAATCGAACGAGAAAAACGCCCAAGTTCCGACCTAAATCGGGAGATGGGTGTTTTTCTCACAAAAACAAATAAAGCGGTATAATCGAAAGCCGAACTTTGGACGCTTTCAACTGCACTCCGTCGCGGATGCGGACAAAGTTGACGGGGGCGTGTCGGAGGCGTGGTGAAGGCGGAACTGGGGCGTGGTTATCACCCGAACAGAGATGGGCGCCTTTCGCCGATAATGGATACGTTTGTAGCTAGAATTTAGGGCACTTTTCCTGGACCCTGTTTTTTCACGAATAAGGCCCCAAAAAGTGCCCTAAATGACCAGATGACCCCCAGAGGGAGTCGGGGATGACCTCCCCTGACTCCCCCAGTGGTCACTAACCCCCTCCCACCACAAAAAAATGATGTTTCACAACTTTTTATTTTCACCCTCAAATGTCATACCCACCTCCCTGGCAGCAGTATGCAGGTCCCTGGAGCAGTTGTTAGGGGGTGCAGTGGACTTCAGGCAGGTGGACCCAGGCCCATTCCCCCCCTACCTGTTACAATTGTGCTGCTTAATGCTTAGTCGTCCAACCCCCCCAAACCCACTGTACCCACATGTAGGTGCCCCCCTTCACCCCTTAGGGCTATAGTAATGGTGTAGACTTGTGGGCAGTGGGTTTTGAGGGGGATTTGGGGGGCTCAACACCCAAGGGAAGGGTGCTATGCACCTGGGAGCTCTTTGACCTTTTTTTTTGTTTTTGTAAAAGTGCCCCCTAGGGTGCCCGGTTGGTGTCCTGGCATGTGAGGGGGACCAGTGCACTATGAATCCTGGCCCCTCCCACGAACAAATGCCTTGGATTTATTCGTTTTTGAGCTGGGCGATTTCATTTTCCATTATCGCTGAAAAGCAAAAACGCCCAGCTCACACCTTGGCGAATAACACATGGGCGTCTATTTTTTTTTAAAATACGGTTCACTCCGCCCCTTCACGGACCCGTTCTCGGAGATAAACGCCCATGGAGATAGGTGTTTCTGGTCGATTATGCCCCTCCATATATACTACAATAAGCACAAAATTATATAAAAATGGCCCAGCTTTTGCTACCACAGCAAAGCCTCCCAAACCTGTCCTGGGAACCCCCCAGTCATTCAGATAGCCCCACAACTAGGCATGGGATAAGATTGCCTATACTGAACCTCCAGCATATGCCGATTTGTGGCATGCATATTAATTGTGGATATCCTGAAAACTTGACATTATGTGAGGTTACCAGGGTTGGGAAGCCCTGTTCTATAAAAACGCCCCTGTTGGGGAGGTTCTTCCACCCACCATTACATTTCTAGGTACTGATGCAAATCACGTAATCCTACCTCTGATCTGGGTTGGGTTTCCCCTTCTTCCTCATGTTGTTTGCTGTGGTTTCACTAAAATGTAACCTGCCCAGTGTTATTTTTGTTACTTGGTCTCCTGGAAGCTCAACTCTGCAGCAAAACACGAAAGCAGTACGATTAAAGACAGTGGAAGGACAACAGCTGTTATCTCCGCATCACATCTTATTTCAGTGAGCAGCTGGTTCGTAATTCAGTAAATACAGATTTTCTTAGAACAGCTTCTGTACCACCCATCTTGTCCCCATCTATATATCTGCACTTGGCCCCTCAGCTATATGGTAAGCTGTATTGTAGAAAAGCATTAGAATCATAGCAATGTTATTTGAATGTTCTAATGTGTGCTAATTAGATATTTAATTAGTATTACGTTGGCATCGTATTATATCTCTGTTATTTGAATTTCAGTGCTGCTAAACGTGTATGTTCTGTTTCATGTTAGTCCTATTATTAGGCTTCAATTTGCTATTTTCAAGTTTACCTCATTTAAACCTGTTTCGATAGCGCGACGCCTCTCCTTGCTAAACATCACTGGCTTCCGATCAAGGAGCGCACTGAATACAAGGTTTGCACCATGGTTCACAAAATCATCAACGGGGTTGTCCCAAGTTACATGCTGAATATGACTGACTTGCCAGCCAGAAATGCTGACCCGTCCTCAAGATTATATCTCACCTTGCACTATCCCAGCTGGAAAGGCTGTAAGCACGGATCTATTCAGGCGTCAAGCTTTCCCTTCATCAGTGCGCAACTATGGAATGCACTTCCTAGAGACATCACCAGTCAGAGAGACTACCTTACCTTTCGCAGGGCACTAAAAACGCATCTGTTTACCAAAGCATTTTCTCCGGGAACAATATAGGACTATCGCCTCTGCCAGCTGACATACGTGGATCCTGTTGAGTCCTATTCTTATGTACTGTGGGGGGGAAGAGGGGTTGGTGGTTGGGAGGCGAGGATAGGGGAGGGCAGACTTTTATACGGTCTGTGCCAGAGCCGGTGATGGAAGGCGGGACAGGTGGTTGGGAGGCAGGAAAAACTGCTGGGCAGACTTATACGGTCTGTGCCCTGAGAAAGACAGGTACAAATCAAGGTAAGGTATACACATGAGTTTATCTTGGGCAGACTGGATGGACCGTGCAGGTCTTTTTCTGCCGTCATCTACTATGTTACTATGTTTTCTTTCTTGCCCTTCTACCCTACTATTCTCATTTGTATCTGATATCACCCGGAGTTCTCTCTCTCTCTCTCTCCGGTTTATGTAAGCCACATGGAGTCTGCATGTCTGTGGGGATAATGTGGGATATAAATACCGTAATAAATACATAAATAAATTAATTAATTAATTTAGCTCCTCTTTTATTTAATTATTTTATTTAATTATTGGGATTTATTAACCACCTTTCAGGTGGTTTTTTTAGTAAGCCACGTAAGCATCTTCGTGCACCCAACATGCATCAAAATGGAGTTACCACACGGCTACCACATGGCCTTGGCGGTAATTTCATTTTTGGCGCTCTTCTGCTACATGTGCCAAAGTGGCAGTGGCGTACCAAGGGGGGGCGGTGGGGGCTGTCCACCCCGGGTGCACGCCGCTGGGGGGTGCCATGGCGCGCGCCTGTCAGCTGAGTTCGCTAACTTCGCTGCAGCTCCCTCTGCCCCGGAACAGATTACTTCCTGTTCCTGCCGGGGCAGAGGGAGCCGCAGCAAAGTTAGCGAACTCAGATGACAGGCGCACGCCGCAGCACCCCCCCCCCCAGCGGCGTGCACCCGGAGGGGTGTCATTTCGCCGGGGGGGGGGCGCATCGGCAATCCGCCCCGGGTGTCATGCAGGCTAGGATCACCACTGCAAAGTGGCATTTGGCACATGTAGGTCATTACTGCCCGGTTACCGCGTGAGCCTTTACCACTAGATCAATGGCTGGCGGTAAGATCTGAGACCCAAAATGGACACGCGGCAATTTTCATTTTGCCGTATGTCCATTTTTGGCAAATATTTTTAAAAGGCCTTTTTTTTACAGGCGCCCTGAAAAATGGATTGGCGCACGCCCAAAACCTGCAAGCCATTTTTCATCGCACCTTAGTAAAAGGACCCCTTTATGAAGAGATCCATCCAAGGCAGTGTACAGTAGGTAACATCAAACTTAGAATTTTGTTAACAGCATAACAATAGTAAAATAACCAAGAATAAACATAAATACAGTAAATGAGGTAAAATTGAAACCTAATGATAGAACTACCGTAAAACAGTATAAAAAATGTACACATTTAACAGCATTTCATATTCAGACTTTCGGGACAGGGAAGGTTTTATCAATGAATTTTCTCTAGTACAAAGTCTGCTCCAGCTCTATTAATGAAAATATCTCAGCATTTTCAGTTGGAAAACACTAGAGCAAAACTTCAACAATATTCTTTCTTTACATGTAGCTTTATCTCATGCTGATGTACCAGAGACACAACATATTCTTGGCTGGAATGATAATAAATTGAGTCAATAAAAACCTAAACTAATCGTAGATCTTAAACTCTGGGGGTAGCAGAACAACAAAAATACCAACTGAAAACATCCATACACTCAACAAGCATCTTGATTTGGGTAACCTTCATGGAGGAATAGTTAAGTCTTTCTTAAATAGCTACAGACGTGTACATATAAAAGTCTATAATTGTTCTAGAAAAGTATTTGATGGTCAATATTTTAGACACGGAGGTACAAAACATACTTAACAGGATTGAACGTCTTTTTGCTTCGATCTGACTGTGACTGTTCAATAGCAATGGTCTGGTTAGCAGCTTCTACCTATATTTGGGGGAGAAGAGAATGATATTAATTTTAAAATATAGAAGACATGAATACTACAGAAATGTGTTAGCCTGGATTGTTATAGGAGAGAAATATGATGGAAAACAGCAAAGCTGTAGCCACGAAGCAGCAAGTCACCAGTACATGGCATTATATGACTATCAGGTGAATTTTCGAAAGAGAAGGGCGCCCATCTTCCGACACAAATCGTGAGATGGGCGTCCTTCTCGCAAGGTCACCCAAATCGGCATAATCAAAAGCCGATTTGGGGCACCCTCAACTGCTTTCCGTCGCGGGGATGACCAAAGTTCACGGGGGCATGTCGGCAGTGTAGCAAAGGCGGGACTGGGGCGTGCTTAGGAGATGGGCATCCTTGGCCAATAATGGAAAAAAGAAGGGCGTCCCTGAACACTTGGGCAACTTTACTTGGTCCATTTTTTTTCACGACCAAGCATAAAAAAGGTGCCCGAACTGACCAGATGACCACTGGAGGGAATCATGGATCACCTCCCCTTACTCCCCCAGTGGTTACTAACCCCCTCCCACCATAAAAAAAGTTTTAAAATACTTTTTTGCCAGCCTCTATGTTAGCCTCAAATGCCATACTCGGGTCCATCGCAGCAGTATGCAGGTACCTGGAGCAGTTGTAGTGGGTGCAGTGTACTTCAGGCAGGCGGACCCAGGCCCATCCCCCTCCCACCTGTTACACTTGTGGTGGTAAATGTGAGCCCTCCAAAACCCACCAGAAACCCACTGTACCCACATCTAGGTGTCCCCCCTTCATCCTTAAGGGCTATGGTAGTGGTGTACAGTTGTGGGGAGTGGGTTTTGGGGGATTTGGGGGGCTCAGCACTCAAGTTAAGGGAGCTATGCACCTGGGACCTTTTTCTGAAGTCCACTACAGTGCCCCCTAGGGTGCCCGGTTGGTGTTTTGGCATGTCCGGGGGACCAGTGCACTACAAATGCTGGCTCCTCCCACAACCAAATGGCCTGGATTTGGTCGCTTTTGAGATGGGTGTCCTCAGTTTCCATTATTGCTGAAAACCAGGAATGACCATCTCAAAAAACGACCTAAGGATGACCATCTCTAAGGTCAACCCAAATTTCATGATTTGGGCGTCCCCAACCGTATTATCGAAATGAAAGATGGACGCCCATCTTGTTTCGATAATACGGGTTGCCCCTCCCCTTTATGGGGCCGTCCTGCGAGGACATCCTCATGAAAACTTGGGCACCCCGTTCGATTATGCCCCTCCACCTAACAGCTATACTGTAAAACCACTGAAGATTGTACTACGAGGTCATGAGACAACAGGTATAGATCCACGCACATGTGGTCCCCACAATCTTCAAGCAGGCAAAAGAGCGAAGGAGACACAAAAGATGATGAAAATCAACCAACGGATTGTTTGCTGTGTATGCCTCTGCAGCTGAAACACGATTTGTGTTGAGTCCAGTACCTACTGTGGAATAAACTTCTGATGTGAACTCAGAGTCCCGTTGGTTGTTTTTCCATCATCTTTTGTGTCTCCTTCGCTCTTTTGCCTGCTTGTTGTGACCTGCACGAAGGGTTTGGTTTCTTCTGTGCTTGTCGATTTGGTCCCCACAATCTTGTCAGCTTTCTCTGGTATTAAATTATATAATTTAGAGATCCATTTAATGCTGCAGAGAGAAGAACTGGTTTGAAACCAAAGGAACACGTTTCTCCCTCATGCCTGGGATCACAAAGAATTTCCAAGTGCACCTGGATAGGTTGTCTAAACGTTACATCCTATGAACTCCAGAGGGAAGCTCTCGTTGGCATGATGCAAGTTTTACGGCGAACGTTAACAGGAAATTTGAGATACTGAGATCATAGTCCACATGCCCTGGGCTTAGGAGTGATATCCATTCCTGTCATAGGATCTGCAAAATTAATCCATCTGGAAAAGCTGCTCCCAAGAATAGATTTGTAGAATTATAGGGCTGGAAAGGACCTCAAGAGATTGTCCAGATGCATTCCCCTTTCTCTGGGCAGGGCACCTTGTACCTCAACTCCAAAACTGTCCCTCTTCCTATTCCAAGGACTTTTCCACTTCACTAACTTGTGTCAAATCTGTATTACGGTAAATCTATGGACTTCGAGCCAGACTTAAACAGTGAAAGTTACCTTAACGCCAAAAACTTTCAAATAAAACTTTTCGATAGGTTTCAGGCCCAGTTGTGTTTTGAGATACTTTGGACTCCCCGTCATTCTGATGTGGACCGTGACCTGGAAATGATTCTTTTTTTGACAGATAAATGCATCGTCAATGCTTGAAAAGTTAAATCCCTTATCTGTAACAACGTGGTAGCCAAGAGCAGGCCTAGATTAAAGACAAAAAAAAGAAAAAAGAAACTCAATTATAATACCAACAGCCTCTTTTCTGATTTCTGACATTTTGAGGATAGATCAACTGTACAGGTGGCTCTGACTTTGAACTCCCCGCGTTCCTTGTCTTGTATACTGGGCTGTGTTATGTTTCAGATCACTGACAGCTAAGGGGTCATCAAGCATTGTCTTTGATGACTTGAGAGAGGAACTTGTCAACCTGAACAGATTTGCAACTTGCAGCTCAAAGTGGATAATGATGATTTTATATTTTTAACAAGCATTGCACTGGTTTCCGGCCCCTTACACAACCTTTATATTTGTGTTCTACAAAGCAACAGTGGAATGCAAATAATGAAGTCTTGGCTGTGATGCCACCTGGTATGAGATTCTTAACTTGGTCTGAGCATTATTTAAGCTAAATTGGGCCCCATTCCAGAATGGTTTCCCTTAATAGGGAGATATTTTTATAACTGCATGCACAGGTAAAAAGTACAGGATGTGCATTCTTTTCTCTTTGCAGGATTTTCAGATCGGTGTACGTATGTTCTACCCGCACCCCCTACTCATTTCCACCCTTGGGCATAGACAACTGCCTACAACCTAAATAACAGGTCATTTCTGAGCACAAAACACCTTTACCTGCCAAAAATGCCCTTGAAATGACCTTGCCTAGAAGAGTTTCCTGCACTGAATAATGGAAAGGAGCAACACCCCTAAAACCAGTGATTACGTACTTCACCTTGTTTTCTACATTCAACAGATTAGTGCAGGGGTTCTCAACCCAATCCTCGGGTTACACACAGTTTGTCAGGTTTTCAGGATATCCATAATGAATATGCATGAGATAGATTGACGTAACAATTCAGGTTGTGCATACAAATCGCTCTCATACATATTCATTGTGGGCATAATGAAAACCTGACAGGCTGGGTGGGTACCCGGTCAAAATAGCCCCGGCAGAAAAGCTCCAAACAAAAAAGCTCTCGACATAATAGCCCCTGGACATAACAGCCACTGTCAAAATGACCTGCCCACAATATAGCCCTTGACAAATTAGCCCCCCGACAAAAGGGCCCGATCAAGCTACCTAGAATATGGCACTGCATTTTTTTCCTAATAATCTTACCTTGCCGAACAGGATAAGGTTAGTAAGACTATGAAAATAATGCCAATATTGTTTTGGGTTTTTTTAATTAGCATGTTGATGGAAGAATAGTTTCCTTAAACAGCAGAACAGATCATGAATACCAGTTGGTAGCTATAGGGTTCTGTTTACAGTGATACCTCGGTTTTCGTTGATAATCCGTCTGAAAACAATCAACGAAAACCGAAACAGACGAAAACCGAGGCAATTATTTCCATATGAATCAATGTAAATCCAATGAGCAGGAGAACTCATGGGTTGCCCTTTGTTTTCGCAAAATTAGCAGAGAAAACCGAAGCAACCAACGAAATCCGAGACAAAGTTTTGACTGAAAAAATCAATGAAAACTGACGATAACCGAAGTCAACGAAAACCGAGGTTTCACTGTATTTATATATGCTTTCTACAATGCAATGCTGGTAGGAGCCTTTATCAGTGAAGATTTCACTTGTAGTTTATCATCCTTTTTTGTGATGCGTTATTTTTTTCTAGGGGGGTATTTTGTCAAGGGTTATTTTGTGGAAGGGGCTGATTTGTCAAGGGCTATTTTGTTACAAGGCTGTTTTGTCTGGGCTTTTTTGTCGTGGCTATTATGTCGGGGTGCCGGCTGGGTGTGTCCAAAGGACTGGGTTAAAATGTTAGTGGTACCATCTTTTTGTTCAATAACTCTCTCTTTACTTTACACTGGTCTTATATTCCACCAATACCATAAATAGTTCTAAGCGAGTCACAAGAGACAAGAATGAACCAAATGTTCAGAAGATACATCACGAAACAAAAAAAAGAGCGGAAAAAAACCCAAAACAGACCAGAAAAAACATAGTTTATTAAGACTCCATTGGTGCTCTTACTCTGTATGTTTTTTTCTGGTCTGTTTTGGTTTTCCTTCCGCTCTTTTTTTTGTTTCATGAGTGTCTTGTGGGAGACTTGGACCTTCTTTGTGTTGGTCAGAAGATACATCAGTCATATTAGCAGATACAGGCATAAATCCAATAAAAATATGGATTAAACATTAAAACGCTTCTGAAATTAAAAAAAAAAAGTCTTAAGCGACTTCCTAAAAAGTAAATAATTGCTTATGTTTAATTCAAAGGTCTAACAGTAATGAATACAAAATGGAATTGCCTTATAAGAGATAGAAGTGGCCAACAGTCTCTTAAAGAGGCACAAAGAGGATTCAAAGCACAAAAGCAAGAACCTTCAAAAACGGAACAGATCACTTTAATTCACAATGAGGGGCATAATCGAACGGCGCCGGACATCTATATGGGTGGCCATCTATTTGGCCGGCGCCGTAAAGAGCGGTCCTGAACCATATTATCAAAAAAGATGGGCGGCCATCTTTCATTTCGATAATACGGTTGGGGCCGGCCAAATACATTGGATTTGGCCGGGTTTGAGATGGCCGGCACCAGTTTTCGGAGATAATGGAAACCAAAGCCGGCCATCTCAAACCCGGCCAAATCCAATGTATTTGGTTGTGGGAGGGGCCAGCATTCATAGTGCACTGGCCCCCCTGACATGCCAGGACACCAACCGGGTTGCAGTGGATTTCATTAATTGTTCCCAAGTACATAGCTCCCTTCCCTTGGGTGCTGAGCCCCCCCCAAATCCCCCCAAAACCCACTCCCCACAAATGTACACCACTACCATAGCCCTTATGGGTGAAGGGGGGGCACCTAGATGTGGGTACAGTGGGTTCTGGAGGGCTCCCATTTACCACCACAAGTGTAACAAGTAAGGGGGGGTGGGCCTGGGTCCGCCTGCCTGAAGTACACTGCAGTACCCCCTAAAACTGTTCCAGGGACCTGCATACTGCTGTCAGGGAGCTAGGTATGACTTTTGAGGCTGGCAAAAATGTGTTGGTTTTTTTTTAGGGTGGGAGGGGGTTGGTGACCACTGGGGGAGTACGGGGAGGTCATCCATGATTTCCTCCGGTGGTCATCTGGTCATTTAGGGCACCTTTTTGTGACTTGGTCCTAAAAATAAATGGACCAAGTAAAGTCGGCCAAATGCTCGTCAGAGCCGGCCTTTTTTTTTCCATTATCGGCCGAGGGCAGCCATATATTAAGCATGCCCCCGTCCCGCCTTCGCTACACCTCCAACCCGCCCCCTAACACTTTAGTCGCCCCTGTGACGGACTGCAGTTGAGGCCGGTGAAAATCAGCTTTCAATTATGCCAATTTCGCCGGCCTTGAGAGATGGACGGCCATCTCCCGATTTGTGTCAGAAGATGGCCGCTCTTCTCTTTCAAAAATAAGCTGGAATGTGAATTAATTAAAATGATCTGTTCCCTTTTTGAAGGCTCTTGGTGCTTTTGTGCTTTCAACAATCTCTTAAACCTAACATTACAAGCTGATGGATAGTACAATAAGCGTTATTCCCTTAAATGATCAGACTTATAACTAATAGAAATATTGACCAGTTTCACAAGATAGTAAGAAGCTTCTCCATGCAAAATCCATATCATTGCAACATCTCATTTCTGATTTTCTTTTAATCTTGGGAGGAAATAAGCTTGTGACATTTCTGGGAGGTCCTTAAACATAGCCACTCCCACTGCTAAACCTCCATCGGAGTTAAAACCAGGTGTTCCTCAGCCCTAGCACTGCCCTGACATATCTAAGTTACAAACAAAGCATAAAGAGGGGAAACGAGAATCACAATCATTATAAATCAGGCATGATGTTAAATTCTCAAAACTTGGGAAGGCAAGAAATGAGGGTATGTTTGAATCAATTTATGTGGGTAAAAAGAGTTGTATTCACACCGATTCTGCAGTTCGAATACTTTTAGCTGCATTGAGGTGACGGGTTCCAGGATCATGTTAGGTTGGAAGGGTTAAATGCATGCATAAATAGAATTTACTAATCTCTACAAACGCTTTCAGCAAAATGCTACCCACAGAAAAAGCAGGTTCAAGAGACAGTGTACCTTGCACCAGCAATAGGTTACAATATCAAAGGACACATGTGTTTTCACTTTCAGAACTGGTGCAAAGCCCATGTGTAAAAAGTGCATCGGTCCCAAAGTACTCTAGAAAACAGAAGGGAGATCTAGAAACAAGACCACAACTTTATCTTTTCAGGAGAGTTGGATCAGGATTTAAATTACATTTCTTGCCTCTTCCAAACCTGAGCTCGAAGTGAGCTGTACACAAGCTACTTCCCTGTCCCCCCAACAGGCTTACAACCTAAACTGTCCCCGAGGCAACATTGCTAAGTGATTTGCCCAAGGTTGCATGGAATGTCAATGGGAGACACAGGATTTGAACTGGGCTTCCTAGGCATACACAGCACTGTTCCCTGTAAACTGGGCAGGAGTCCTCCAACTCCTTTGCTGTCAATTGCGGTGGGGGGGGGGGGGGGTGCTTCAGTATTGTGTTTTGAATCTCTAGGGGCAGACAGGTCCCTCACTATTGAAAAAGTGATAGTGAAACAGCACCACCCACTGGCAGGACTGTGTAGGTGGCGGACTCCCTCTCAGCTTAGAAGAACAGTGGTGCACAGCCTGCTGCTCTATTCCCCAGCCCCACCATTCTCTAACAGGGGGTGTCATCTGTGTGCATATGTTATAAAGAACTAGGACATACCTGTATATACTGTACATATAGGTGCGGATGTGCAGGAGCGGCATTCTATAACATACATGCACAACTGCCTTAGTGCATAAATGCAAGGGGGGTACAAGTGGGCAGAGCTTAGGTGGGAGATGGGCATCTCTGCCACTTATGCACACAACTTACAGACGCACCGATTTATGCCTGCCATAGATTTGCTGTACCTATACATGCATTTCTGCCAACTTATGCTAGAATTCTGTAACGGAATCTATGCTCACAAATGCCGATCTAGAAATAGTAACATAGTAGATGACTGCAGAAAAAGACCTGCACGGTCCATCCAGTCTGCCCAACAAGATAAACTCATATGTGCTACTTTTTGTGTACACCTTACCTTGATTTGTATCTGCCATTTTCAGGGCACAGACCGTATAAGTCTGACCAGCACTAGCCCCGCCTCCCAACCACCAGCCCCACCTCCCACCACCAGCTCTCCCACCCAATCATAGTGCAAGCTTCGTAATACACATCCAAGTGCCCGAACGGAGGTGCCCAGTTATAGAACTGTCCCCTGGGCGACTCCCCCCTGTCTTGAATGAGCTGGAGCTGAGAAGTAGGAAAATAGAGCGGGCTCCAACGCAATCGAAGCATCGCTTCACGGCACTTACAGTCTTTCACAGTTGCTGTTAAATAAGCTGTTCCAGCATGCGGTCTGGTAAGGCTGCCAGGTTAGCGAATGAATGCACTTGTCTGCGGAAGCCGAGGTCTGTCCATCGCTATCGTAGCTGGCTACGTCCGCACTGCAGTCCCTTCCGGTCACTGCACAAAGGAGAAGAATTACTTGCAGAAATTTAGACCAATATGTTTACGGATGCAACTTCTGTTTTTTTCTTTTTAGACTTTCAAAACATAACACTTCACATAAATAAACAAATCATATCCACCGGTACTATCAGACTACTGTATTTGCTCCATGCTTGCTATCTTCCTTTCCCATGCTCTGCCCTGATCATCAGCACATGCCCTGGTGGTAGATAGGAAGGGGAAGGGTAACAGCCTCCACAGCTCAACCCTGCAATACTGCTCCTGGCCACCAGGTCATCACAGAGCTTCATATCACCAGCAGCCCTCCTCCCATCAATGCCTAAAGCAGGTTACAATGTCACAGGGACCGTGAGCACAAGATTCCTGAACTGCATAGCTTCACACCATGGAAGTCCAATTTTGTACCCCTGCACTTGTGAGACACGAAGCAGTAACTGCACCAGGGCAGCTCAATTCTGGACTCTAAGCACTATTCTGTAAGGCTGCACTTTTCCCTCTAAACAGAGCAGGAGTCCTCCACCTACAGTCCTGCCAGTGGGTGGCGCTGTTTCACTATCACCTTTTTTTTTTTTTTAATGAAGGAAAGCAAGCTCTGCAGTACTCCAGGGAACTAGCCTGTCCCTAGAGATTGAAAACCCAATATTGAAGCACCACTGCCAGCAATGCAGTTGGAGGACTCCTGCTCAACCTAGAGGGAACAGTGTATGGGTGGGGCTCCCACTTAATACACATGACTTAATACTATGAATATCCCTGCCAAGAAATACGACCATGTCACTTCACTCATCTATGAACACTGGCTGCATATCCAATACAGAATTCACTATAAAATCCTGTTTCTTAACCACAAGGTTTTTTTTTTTTCTTCTTCTCTCTCTCTCCTCCCTTATCATTCCTTATAACCCCATGTGTGATTTGTGTCCCTTCCCTTAGAAATTATCCATGTTTTTTTTCTCATGATGCTGCCTTCTGTTCTTTGGCACCACCATCCCTCTGGAATCAGCTCTCTTTAGATTTTCATGTTGAGATGCCACTGAAGAAATTTAAATTTCTCCTTAAAAACTTGGCTTTGTACATGAACATTCTCAGATAGGACCTGATCCCTCAGGGAGGGGTCAGCTACTCAAGCCCTTAGAAATGACTGGTTATACTTTAGCCCTTTCCCCTCCTTGGTCTACCGATATCCCGGTCTCTGGAAATCCATGCCTAGGATATTTTGAAATCATTTTGGCTAATCTGAAATGCTGATCTCCTTCTGCTGCACAAAGTGTTGTCTTGGAAGTGCCACAGAGGTGCTTACCTTGTCTGGAATCACCACCCCACAGCTGCCAATCTGGACTTTCCTCCGTCTGGGAATGTTTCCTCTTTTTGGTTTGTGAAAACAAAACACTGAAAATATTGTATTTCTAGATTACATAGATGATTCCCATCTATTTGAACAGTACAACAATCCAAAGATGTACAGAATCAGTAATCCACATTTAGCGCTGGTCTGTAACATTTCAGTTCAGGCTTTATATATCCAGTGCAAAGCCCTGCAGTATGGGAATCTTACAGAGCCTACTAACTAGGTGCAAAAGTGGGATTCATTTAAAAAGATTTCATGCTTAGCAAACTAAAGGGTTGATTGACATGGTCAATGGATAAGGCAATCTCGATCCACCAACTTCACCTAGTTGCCCCCCTACCTACCATGTCACTGCTCACCTTTCTTGAACGCCAGGCATCGCCATCCCTTAACCTCAGTATCAATCCTAAGCACATCTGAATTCTGATCACCAACTGTGTCTCCAAATGGGTTGGTTTTGCACCAGGGGCGTAGCCAGACAACAGATTTTGGGTGGGCCTAGGCAAGAAGTGGGTGGGCACCAAGTGTTCTCTCCCCCCCCCCCCCCAACAACCACCACCCAAAAAATGTCTTAGCTGGTGAGAAAACGCTTCTGTCCATCTTGGCAGTCTGCAGCAGGCATGCGCTGAAAACTGAGCGTGCGCAGGTGTCGTTATTGTGGAGAGTAGCGTTTTCGTTACTATCAGGGGGAAATCTTGAGCTGGCCGAGCTTGGGATCCCCACCAGCTACCGCTAAACGTGTGCTACTGTTAGGCGGGCCTGAGCCCTAAGTGGGTGGGCCCCGGCCCACCCAGGCCCACCTGTGGCTACGCCACTGTTTTGCACATACCATGACAGTAATGAACCTCACTGAGGCCTTTTTACTAAGCAAAGCTAAGATGTGACCTGCGCTATCCCCAGTTCGGGTCTTTCCCGCGTGTTAAGGCCACTGCTGGGAAATGGACATTTTTTTTCTATTTCAGGAATAATGGCCACGTGCTAATTCGCCCATTAGCACATGGCCATTAACGTGTAAGCACTTACCGACACCTATTTTGGTAGGCTGTCAAGGCTCACATGCTAACCACATGCTAATCAGTTAGCACACGGCAATGTAGCTGCGCTAACCAATTAGCACAGAACATACCTACTCTCCACCCCACGCCTGCCCCCAGTGCTAAAAAATAAAAACTATTTTTTAGCATGTAGGTAGCGTGCTCATATATGCAAAAACTACTACAGCTGCCTGAGCACGCCCCACGGAAGTGCATTTTAACCTGTGGTAAGCACACATCAGTGCTTTACCACAGCTTGGTACTAGTACTACTAATAGCATTTATATAGTGCTACCAGACGCACACAGCGCTGAACACTTGACGTAGAGAGACAGTCCCTGCTCAAAGAGCTTACAATCTAGGTAAAAGGCTCCTAAGCCAGAGAGGTGGAGTATGATTTCAGTCTCTCTAATTTACTGCTAATACTCACCGGATTACTTGTATTGTGCCAAAGAGGGCTTTTTTCTGGAGTTCATATGCTATATTTCTACTGTGCTATACTACTGGATTATTGGCAATAAATTTGGGAGAAGCTTAGCTGTATTTTTCAGTTAACCAAAGCAATGCATTTCAAGCACGTAGTATTCAAAATGTTTTGATTTGTTAGTTGCAGCGACTCTGCAGGTTATTTTGCACAATAGGAAAGACTGCTTGCAAGTAGAATATAACGTTTGGTAGAACATGGTATTTTGCCATGTTTATAAGTGGAGAGGTCTAACCCGAAATAGTCCTTTCACAAAATGTAGGAGCCCAAGAGCAGAAAGATACAGAAATATTTCCCATCATTTGGGGAGCCAAAAAGAACTTCCAAGCGCACCTGTTACCTGTTATGAACTCCAGAAAGAAACTCTCTTCGGCACAATGCAAGTACTACGGCGAGCATTAGCCGTAAATTTGAGAATCTGAGATCACAAGCCACTCGTCCTGGCTTGGGAGTGAGGCTCATTCTTGTCATGGTATGTTGAAAACTAATAGGAAACAATCCTTCCACACACTGAATATTGACCTCAGGAGAGAGTAAAATTGGAGTAACCATGACCATTGAGCATATTGGGGTGGGAGGGGGGGGGGGGGGACTAGGTGCCTGCAAAGTTCATTGAGACAGACACAAGGCTGATGGTTTTGCCAAGCCAGAGCATCTTAAAGCCTTTACACCAACCCTGATAGAAGCTTGAATTTAACTTCACTCTATGGTCTTCCAAACCATCTCAACTGAACAAGTAAAATCAAGCCCATCATTTCTGGACAGCATTGCATTACCTGGAATTCTTGCTTTCCTCTCTCCCTAGGCTCTGCCTTTCTTTCATAGATTCCTCCTGAGTTAATTGAAGTGACCCTTCCATCTGAAGAGCAGGCACCCTGATACTTTCGTGTGCTTGTTTGTTAATGTGTGTTTTATCATGTCTTCACTAGATTGCATGCTCCATTACATGAAAAGGAGTAGAGTAGCTTAGCAATTAGAGGAGCAGCCTGTGAACCAGGGAAGCCAGGGTTCAAATCTTGTTACTCCTACTGATCCTCTTTTGTAATCTTGGGCAAGTCGCTTCACCCTCCACTGCCTCAAGTGGAACTAGATTGTACAATTGTGTACCTGAATGAAACATGCCTTGAGCTTGGATCTGCAAAAGCTGAGACATAAATTTAAAATCCAAATCTTTCTGTACAAATCAAGGTAATAATAGCAGTAGCGCTGTAGAAATGTGCAGTTGCACAATAGATACATAGAAACTTCAGCAGCTATTACGGTAATCTAAAAATGTTAACACAGTGCCCTCTAATGGTCAAACTTAAATACTTATTTTTTTTTATTATTTATGCATTTGGATTTAGCTCAGGACTTTTTTTTTTTTTTTTAAGTTTCATTCAGGTACAGCAGGTATTTCCCTGTCCCTGGAAGGCTCACAATGTAAGTTTGTACCTGAACCACTGGAAGGTTAGGCAAGTTGCTCAAGATCATAAGGAGTGGAGGAATAGCCTAATGGGCTTTAAACCAAGGGAGCCTGGTTCAAATCATTCCACTGCTGCTCCTTGTGATCTTGGGCAAGTCACTTA
Organism: Microcaecilia unicolor; assembly: GCF_901765095.1. Classification (NCBI taxonomy): domain Eukaryota; kingdom Metazoa; phylum Chordata; class Amphibia; order Gymnophiona; family Siphonopidae; genus Microcaecilia; species Microcaecilia unicolor. Next base: position 8,503,376 of record NC_044039.1, on the reverse strand, counting down.
AGCCCAGTGATGATCCTAGGTCGACTGCCACCAGGGGCAGATCACCAATGCTCACCCCCTCCCCCCCGGGGTGCAGCACGAACCCCCCCCCTCCTGGCACAATGACACCCCCCCCCCCCCAGGTGCATTCTTGGCAAGCAGCACTCGGCTCCGCTGGCTCCCTCTGCCCCGGAATAGGAAGTAACCTGTTCTGGGGCAGAGGGAGCAGGGAAACAGCGGAGCCGACAGGCGTGCGGCTGCTCTCTGCACCCCTCCAGCGGCATGCACCTGGAGCGGACCACCCCCACCGCCCCACCTTTGGTACACCACTGCTTAAGCCCCCACTGCCTCAGGTACAAACTCAGATTGTGAGCCTGTCAGGGACAGAAACACACCTATTTTACTTCAATGGTTTGCATGCAGTATAAGAAATTAAATATTTTTACTGCTGTATTTGTCTATTGCTCATGTTTGAATTATTCTTACTGTACACCACCTTGAGTAAATTCTTTCAAAAAGGCGGTAAATAAATCCTAATTAATTATTGTTTTTAAACTCCAGCTTCTCTAGTTTGCAGCTCAATGTTATAACCACTAGGCTACCCGATTCATAACACAAACTTTAGGATTGCTTGTTCAGTTGAGATGGTTTGGAAGACCATAGAGTGAAGTTAAATTCAAGCTTCTATCAGGGTTGGTGTAAAGGCTTTAAGATGCTCTGGCTTGGCAAAACCATCAACCTTGTGTCGTTCTATAACTGCTTGACCAGATCCTCTTGCTTTACTTGATTTCTTTGTAACACCAATTGTATTCTTTACCCTGGTATGGCGATGCCATAACAGGTCTTTGTAAGCCACATTGAGCCTGCAACTAGGTGGGAAAATGTGGGATACAAGTGCAATAAATAAATCAATAAAATAAGTAGAAGCAGCAGGTCCTAGGATGGATGATGACATATTTCTACTGCCCGTCATGACCTAGAACCTCCAAAGAAGACGGGGGGGGGGGGGGGGGGAATGGACCAAAGTATTTGTTAAATTACTCCATTCCAGTAGGCGGGAGGATAGGGATTGACATACAATCAGTGGGAGGGGGATTTGAACTTGCGTCCCCTCTCTCACAATTTGGTGAACTAATTGAGGACCTAAGAGTATGAAAACATATTTGCTTCATGAATCATTTTTGGAACAACTTGATATCATTCCCAACCCTCACACTAAAACTGCCAAGAGCACATTTAGAACCGATAAGGGACATGAAGATCTAGATAAGAAATGTGAAAGGAAAGTTAACAGTTTGTTTATAAAACACAACTCTGTGAGTATGGGTCTTCACAAGTTAGACTGGATATCCCTCCCCCCCCCCCCCCTTGTAGCTCTCAAAGGTTAGCAACGTTCACATGTATTTGTCCCCCACCCCATACATGCATGAAGTTTAGTTACCCGGTATTGTGAGCTGGCCTCTGCTGTACGCAGTTATAGTTTGAACCCACGCAGCTGGAAGATGTAGAAGGATACCAATGACCCACTGTGTTGTCCGTCTTCATGCAGCCATCCTGGACACCGCATGAGGGGTGAGTAATGGGACGTGCGTCGGAGATACCCTCAGGATACCTACATGCAGACTTTACGCAAGGGCCTGTAGGGTACAGCGAAGCAACTGAACCCATGTCACCAGGCCATGTGGCCCCATGGTGCCCACCTGTCACAGAAAAATAGGAGTCTCACACCTCTACATCCCAAAAGAAATCAAGAACATTTCAAGACATAACAGCTCCACCACAGAACATGTGATCTTAAGACAGGCTCTGTAGCCAGACATCCGATGTGTTGGGACTAATAGTAACCCCAAGGGCAGGTACACAGGTTATCTTGAGTGTTTGCGTCTATAAAATCAAAAAGTCTCCTCCAGAATCATCTCCTTATACACACACTGGCTGCATAATTAGTGTATAGCCTCTGGACAGAACCCACCCTGGAGAAGTAACTGAAGGAGGTAAGGATTCAAAGAAAAATGCAAATTTCTGGACCATCCCGAAGTGCAAGAACATATACAAAGGCAGAACCATAAAAACAGGAAGACACATAGGAGAAATGGCATTGAATGTTAGGTGGAAAAAAGAGGGAGGTAGTGGGAAAAGGGCCAAAGACTCCAGAAATGAGAAGGACAATCTTATGCTTGAGTAGATTTATTGATCAAAGATTCGACACAACGCTGTGTTTCGGCCCGAAAGACCTGCTTGAAGAGTCTTTTTAATAAAAGGGTCTCAAAAATCTTCAGAAGTGAAGCATTTCAAAATGAATCGGTAAAATGGTCTTTAAAAAGGAAGGACCTTTGTGATAAACGATGTGAGCCTTCAAATCCACTTGGCATCGTCTATCACAAAGGTCTTTTTTTTAACACCACTTTACCGATTCATTTTGAAATGCTTCACTTCTGAAGATTTTTGAGATCCTTTTATTAAAAAGACCCCTCAAGCAGGTCTTTCGGGCCGAAACACAACGTTGTGTCAAATCTCATTCTCTGGGGTCCATGGTCCTTTTCCCACTATCTCCCTCTTCTTTTTTGCATTTTCCCGTGGGATCATAGAGTTCTCCGCTCTTGCGGATTTCTGGTGAGACCCAATGTTAGTCTTCAGGAAGATCTGCACTAAGCTGGAGTTCTATACAGGACACTCGCGCAGAGCACACATCATAGAATACTGGCTTAGCGCACATTTCACGCTTAGCTTTGGGCGGCAGTATTTACCCCTGCCAAAACCTTGTGGAAATGCCGGCACCCAATTTACCCATCCCAAAATAATCTCTGGTAAGAATCAAAATACTGGCTATCAAAGAACCAGAGTATAATCAGAAGGCATCAAAGGAGATTAATCAGAAGCTTAAATATTTAACAAGTAGTATTACAGACATTTTTTTTTATAGATAATGGAGAGTTCTCAGAGTATAAACTCACCCAAGCGAGACTACACCGAAGTGATTTATATCTCTAAGGGTGGACAAGCTTCTCGATCATGGAACTTCTCCACAATTGTTAGTTTATGTGTGAACAAAATACACACCCGTGCTCTCTTCACAATATAATTAACTGGTAAAACATGCCCGTTTCTTGCGTTAATGAAACGGGCGCTAGCACGGTTTCCTTCCGAACCTCCCCCCTCCCTCCCTACTCACCCCTTTCGGCGTTCTGATGGCACTGGCCGCCATTGTTGCGGACCTCGGCACGCCACCTTCAATCTGCTGCATCGTTTGTTGTGAAGCCACTGATGCCATTGCTCCGCCCTCGACGTCATCACGTTTGACGCGAGGGCGGGGCCCAGACACAGTGTTTTCGGTGGCTTCACCACCACGAAGGCTTCGAACCGGAAGGAAGTGCTCGGAGGACCTGACAGTGACGTCAGTGTCCTCAGAACGTTGAGGGTGAGTTTTATTATATAGGATAAACTAATTCAATATTTAAAAATGTCTGAATCAATCTTATCCTGTGCTCCGTCCAACCTCATACACATGTGAGAAAAAATGTTTTGTATATATTGTGAAGAGAGCACGGGTGTGTATTTTGTTCACACATAAACTAACAATTGTGGAGAAGTTCCATGATCGAGAAGCTTGTCCACCCTTAGAGATATAAATCACTTCGGTGTAGTCTCGCTTGGGTGAGTTTATACTCTGAGAACTCTCCGTTATCTATAAAAACAATTTCTGTAATACTACTTGTTAAATATTTAAGCGTCTGATTAAACTCATTTGACGCCTCCTGATTATACTCTGGTTCTTTAATAGCCGGCACCCAATTTACGGCAGCTGGACCCAGAATTGATAGTATTTTATAACATCATCTCTAACTTCTAGGAACACCTCCTGACCCACCCATCTTCCTCCCATAGCCACATCCCTTTAGAGTTGCGCTATGAAATTTAGGCACAAATGGTGTAGAATAACGCCTAGGGCAGATGCTCAACATAACTCCAAACTGGTGCCAACTAATGACCCTTATTGATTATTGACGCCTCATTAAGTAATTACTTTGCATGGACATCTGCCCTGGATGACGGTAAAAAGTATCAAATGCGCTCACGGTATTTACAGGCCTTCCTCTCCTCTGTGGTGTGCTGTCACTTCTGCTCTCCTGCATCTCCCTTCTCTTCCTGGGCAGGTTTCAACCCCTCTCTGCTGCTTTCAGCATGTTTAGCCGTCCCTGTCTTCCCTTTTAGATAATCTTAGGTGTAATTAGCTTATCTTGGACATGGGATATAACCTGGTCTCCTCTCTTATTCCCCCCCCCCCCCCCACCCCTGCACACCTGATCACATGTTCCTCATGCTGAATAACTCTGGACTAGTCATGTAGGATGCAACCAGGCCTTAAACCCCACCCTCCAATCACACAGGCTTCCAGTACATCCTCATACCACTTCTGGGTTCCAATCCTTTCCCCAACTTGGATGTGGAACTGAATGCAGCATTCTTCCCTCCTTACTTCCCTTTGGGGATAGGACAAGGTCTTCCCAGTGATCCCTCTTTAAGGCACCTTGTTGCCCCAGGCTAACCAGTCTCAAGCACCCTAACACTAGAAGCTATTTCAGATACCAGAGTAGATGCAGAGTCCAGGACAATACCGAGGCTTTCCACTTCTATTTTAATTGCAAATGCAACACCATTACAGCTAAGTGTGTGGATGTCATCTTGTAGAGGGCCATTTCTAACTCATAGGATCTCTATCCCTATCCACCCAGCTTTGTGATATATTAAAGCAAGCTTTAAACTATTCAAAAAAAAAAGAAAAAAGGAGAATGTCCATGCCCTGGGAACAGGATTTCTATATGAGTCAGATATTAACATCTCAGTCCCAGGATCCTTCTAACAGCTCCAAGAAGATAGGAGTGTATGCAAATCTCTCCCATGCATATTCATTGTGGATAGCCTGGAAACCAGACTGGCCAAGTGAATCCCAAAGACTGCAGCAAAATTCACTTGTGAATCAGATTAAGACTTATTTGAGGTCCTTATCTGCAGGGAAACTGCAACCTCCAGGTGGCAGATGGCTTTGGTATGACTTCCGATAGATAAATCCCAATAAAAATCCTAATAATAAATAAAGTCACTGCTCACTTAATTTATTATTAGGTTTGGTTATATTTATTATATGGTTTGGCTGCTCACCCAATATCGTGCATGTACATTTCCAACCCAAATTACAAAACTCAAAACCTCAGTGTTCAAAGTTGATTCTACCTACCATTTATTTGTGGAGGAGAACACGGTTCTGATCCAGAGTCCGGTGGTGAGTCTGGCAATCTGTTTTGCACAGAGAACAGTTATTAATGGCCTCAACCTGATCTACAGTGGAGTGAAGGAGTAGCCTAATGGTTAGCGTCGTAGCCTGTAACCCAGAGGAAGTGGGTTCAATTCCCACTGCAGCTCCTTGTGCCTCTGGGCAAGTCACTTAACCCTCCATTGCCCCAGGTACAAATAAGTACCTGTTTATACTATGTAAACTGCTCTGAATGTAGTTGGAAAAACCACAGAAAGGCAGTATATCAAGTCCCATTTCCCTTTCCCTATTGGAGATTCTACATGGAATGTTGCTAGTGGAGGAGTAGCCTAGTGGTTAGTGCAGTAGACTTTGATCCTGGGGAAGTGGGTTCAATTCCCACTGCAGCTCCTTGTGCCTCTGGGCAAGTCACTCAACCCTCCATTGCCCTAGGTACAAAATAAATACATGTATATAATATGTAAACTACTTTGATTATAACCACAGAAAGGCAGTATATCAAATCCCATTCCCTTTAAGATACAACCTGAAAGTTAACCAAATAAACCAAACTTATGTTTTCAGGAGCAAATGAAAATAAACATAGCTAAAATGTTGACAGAGTTTGACCAGTCATTACCTATATGATAAACCAACATGTTACTTACAAAGCTCCAAATTCAAAGTCATTGCTAATATATTCTTCCAGCATACTCGTATCCACCATGGGGTTTTCCAAAGCTCCGTGCACATCTTGCCCTACAATTTAACAAATTGCAGTTTGTAAGGGGGCGGAGTTATCTTTTGATGATCACCAATGGCAGAGGTTCCCGTTAAGAGCATCCAGAGCAAGGTAGATCCACCTCAGAAGATATGGAAATGGCTAGAAATGGGTTCCCTTGCACAGCAGAGGCCATCTGGATAAATACTCGATAGACTCATTTGACCTATAAAGAGTCGAGTGTGATCTCTATGAGGCTGTCAGGGCTTACAAATGGCTGCGGAGTATACTGTTGGTTGCCAGAGCCCCAAACTCATATGGGTCAATTCAGAAGAATGAAAATTGTCACAACCACACAGTTCTGAACATATTCCCCCTTTTGACCAGTCATTTTTCTCTTTATGCACAAAGCAGGGGTCATCGTTTTGCTCAGAATACCTCTGCTTCCTGGTGCTACCCTCAATCCCTCTAGTGGTCTACCAGCTGAACTCCCAGGCACCTCTTTTCTTAAGAGGCGGAGCATTTTCAGTTGGAATTATCTTCCTTTGGGGCTACTTTGGGGAGATATAGCGTGTGGTATGGTATGGTATAATTGGATGCTGACAAGCAATTATCTTGATAAATCTCCTTGACATGCACAATAATTAACATAGTGCGGGGATCAATATATATATCTAATTTTTCAACCATTCCCAAGCACTCTTACAATTTATTGATCTAAAACATTATGTATCAAAAGTATGTTGTAGAGGATCATCAGACCTAATGCATCTCAGCTACTAGATCATGTGATTTTTATGTAGTTAGAAGCAAATCCTTATTAATCCTCTTGATGTTCTTTTATCACTAAGTATTTTTCAATTTTTTACTTATTTTAATCCTCTGTTTTTTCAAATGATTCAAATACTTTACTCTTCATTATGTCTTACATTCATTTATCACAACTTCCAACATGTCTCCTTTGTTACTTCTGGCAGCTGGTCATAGAACGTGAAGTTCCCCCATAAAGAACCTCAGCCGACTTGGCCAGGTTTCGAGACTTCTTCAAGGTGGAGGCTCTCTGCAATTAACAATCCATATGTTACTAACACCTCAATGCACTAGCTATATATTTAAATTCAGTTTTTAGACAACTACTACAACATACCTTTCGCTTCTCCAGTTCTCTTCCTCGTACAAAACAAAATGGTTGTGGCGTTTACCTAGTACGCCCGCCCTTAAATCTTTAACAGCTGATCCAAATCTCTGAATCCCAATTGGTGGACTGCTATTGCCTGTGCACCAATCAAATGACAGACCACCAATCTAGTTTGAAATTTAATCCTGCGGGATGTAATGTGCTCAAATAAAAGATCAATTTTTGCTCCTTGAAATTAAGAAAGTATTCCAGATTACCTCCCTCCCACCCCATCTGGACATGGTCGAGAATTCTCCATTTGATGTCTTCTATATTATGATTCCTCTCTAACCAATGTCGTGTTAAAGGTGCAACTCATCACTTTTGTTCTTCAGTCTCGATTTATGTTCACCGAGGCGTGTTTTTATCGCCCTTCTTGACCTCCCTATATAAATTAGAGAACATGGACAGTTGATGAAATAAATTACATTATTTGTAATGCAATTGGTCCAGGTTCTTGCTGTAATGCGTCTTTGAGAGACTGGTTGTTCCCAATCCAACCCTTCAATGGTGGATAAACACCATTGGCAATTCCTACATTTGTAATGTCCCGGAATGTCAACCGGGCATGTGTAATCCAGGCGCTTATATGTTAGCATTTCTCCTAATGTTTTCCTAATTGGGATTCAGAGATTTGGATCAGCTGTTAAAGATTTAAGGGCGGGCGTACTAGGTAAACGCCGCAGCCATTTTGTTTTGTACGAGGAAGGGAACTGGAGAAGAAAAAGGTATGTTGAGGCAGTTGTCTAAAAACTGAATTTAAATATATAGCTAGTGCATTGAGGCGTTAGTAACATATGGATTGTTAATTGCAGAGAGCCTCCACCTTGAAGAAGTCTCGAAACCTGGCCAAGTCGGCTGAGGTTCTTTATGGGGGAACTTCACGTTCTATGACCAGCTGCCAGAAGTAACAAAGGAGACATGTTGGAAGTTGTGATAAATGAATGTAAGACATAATGAAGAGTAAAGTATTTGAATCATTTGAAAAAACAGAGGATTAAAATAAGTAAAAAATTGAAAAATACTTAGTGATAAAAGGATTGAGGATTTGCATCTAACTACATAAAAATTACATGATCTAGTAGCTGAGATGCATTAGGTCTGATGATCCACTACAACACACTTTTGATACATAATGTTTTAGATCAATAAATTGTAAGAGTGCTTGGGAATGGTTGAAAAATTAGACAAGCAATTATCAGCACTAATTGGCATTAATTAGAATTTATGCGCACTACTTGCTAAGCGTATTCTATAACGTGGTGGACATAAATTCTAAGTTGCATAGTTGAAAAGTGGACGTGGTCATGGGTGTGGAATCGGAGGGTTGTGGGCATTTCTAAAATCTGTGCATGTTACAGAAGACACCCGCTCCGCACATAATTCAGACGTCGGGATTTACACCAAGTTTTATTTGGCAAAATTGGCCACGACTAAATTTAGTTGTGTGGACCAGTGCTCGGTGTATTCTATCAACCATGTGGAAATTTAAGCCTATTCTACAAAGCACACCTAAATTAAGGCGTATTTTATAGAATATGCTTATACAAATTTCATCAACGCCGATTTTTTTTAGGTGTGATATACAGAATCTAGTCCTAAATGCTGATATCACCTACTACTACTACTATTTAACATTTCTAGAGCGCTACAAAGTGTACGCAGCGCTGTACAAACACAGAAGAAAGACAGTCCCTGCTCAAAGAGCTTACAATCTAATAGACAAAAAGTAAAGCATTTAAATTTAAAATATTTAAGCAGTCAAGCACAAGAGAACAGTCACAGAAGGACAGAAGATGTTGAAGGGTGGTCAGTGTGATTAGGTGTAACTCTGGTTGGAGTAGTGGGAGAAGGTGATAGAAGAATAGAAATGGGTGAGGTAAAGTAATGAGTGGGTTGATAGGGAGGTTATATAAGACATGTCACTCTAGGGGTGGGTGGGTAGAGGGGTAGGGTGGGTGGAAGCAGGAGAAGGTATTCTCTGCAGCCTATCTGTGAGATGGAAAATGCTCTCTGAAGCTGCTGCTATAAGTTGTTAGTTTTCTCTCCCTGAAAGAGATCCAAGCCACACCCACGAAGTTCAAACTGTCAGTGGGGAGGGTGAGGGGAGGAAATGGCAGTGCTTGATGAAAAAGAGAGCTCAGTTTGATAGGAGATATACTATAGGATGTCATTCTGAGGCCAGGCTAAGTCATTGATTCATGACATTAGCAGTAGAAAGCACTAGCCAAGTGACCGGGCAAGAGAAGCTTGATTTGCTTTGAGAATTTTCCCCAATTTTCAGGCATTTTTTGGTTTGTTTCACATATTCAGTTTTAGTATTGGGTGCAAATTGTGGTACATTAATTCATTGGCTAATTCATACTTAATTGATCTTTCATGTGCTACATTTAAGACACATTAACTATCCACCAGTGTATTCTAATCAATGCACATCCCTAATGAGCGCATCCTGAGCTTTGCATGCCTCTCTCACTCTGCAGTACAGGAGCATATAGACCAGGTACTACCACTGGGAATGTAAGCTGGTGTATGATAGAAGAATCAGAGCAGGCAGTACAGGACAACCTCAGCCTTGTATTTATACAGTAATTTGCATCATCACATGGACAATTTAATTTCAAAACAAGGAAGGCACAAACTTCAGTGGGCAGCTTTTAACTTATGAGTTTAGACATCTCCTACCTTTTCATGGGAGAAGATTGTTCTGGTCAACTTGTCTTAAGTAAACAAGAGTTTATAGCCATGAAATCCATTTACAGCCCCCAGCTGTTAACTGCTGAGATACTGGTCTAGACATACAGGCTTTAGCACAGCTCACAAGGGACAAAAGTATTGTATCTCTCCATTAATTACCATGCCCAGGGTCAGCATGCTGGTATCAGAGACAGAGCTGGCAGAGAGACGGAAGGAAAACACAGCAGAAGAGTGAAACTGAGCCTTTCCTCCCAATCAAAGAACTCACCAGATTCAGAAATGCACATGCCATCATCTCCAATGTGTACAAACAGACTGGTACAAAAGCAGAGGCTTCCTGGGTTCAAGTCCCACTGCAGCTCCTGGTGGACCCTGGGCAAGTCATTTAACCCTCCATTGCCTCAGGATCATAAATGAGATTATGAAGGACAGAAAAAAGTACCTGCTTATAATGTGGGGTTGTCCTCCACCTCGAACTGGATGGTTAAGCAGATTATAAATGTCAGAATTAAATTAAACAATCACTAGCAAGTCCAGAACAAGATAAAAACGGAAAATATAGAAACCATCTTTTGTACAAATGACAGGTGCTAAACAAGCACTCACTTTTCAATGTCTGTGGAAAAAGTCTGATTGATTAATTAGTTTATTAACTTCCTTACAACCCTGGGAACAACAAAACAATAGTAGAATGACCAAATATAAGCATAAATACCTAGTCAATGAGATCACCTTTTGAAAGGTAAATCAATTGAAAATTCTTTGATCAGACTGTACCAATTCTGGGACTTATGTAACCAATGATTCCAGACTCTATTCAAATTGTAACTAAACTACGTAGACTTCTCGAACCTTAGACAATTGTTTAACTTCATCTTGTTAATCACATCTTGCTCGATACAAAATGTAACCAATGATTCCAGACTCTATTCAAATTGTAACTAAACTACGTAGACTTCTCGAACCTTAGACAATTGTTTAACCTCATCTTGTTAATCGCATCTTGTCTGATACAAAATGTAACCAATGATTCAATACTCTATACAAACTGTAGCCAAACTACTCAAACTCTCATAAGCCACATTGAACCTACCAATAAGTGGAAAAATGCGGGATACAAATGCAGAAAATAAATAAATAAATAGAATAATAAAAAAAACAGATATGATGCTCATAATAACGGAACATCTTAACTGGCAGCTGAGGGACAAGAGCAGTTTAGATGTATACAGTACTCAACATGTAATTAAACTCTGGAATTCATTGCCAGAGAATGTAGTAAAAGCAGTTAGCTTAGCAGGGTTTAAAAAAGGTTTGGATGGCTTCCTATAGGAAAAGTCCATAGACCATTATTAAAATGGACGGAGAAAATCAACTGCTTATTTCTACAATAAGCAGCATAAAAATGTATTGTACTGTTTGGGGATCTTGTCAGGTACTTGTGAACTGGATTGGCCACTGTTGGAAATAGGATGCTGGGCTTGATGGACCTTCGGTCTGTCCCAGTATGGCAATACTTATGTACTTATGTGGTGGAAAGTATGAGCCCTCCAAGAACACAAAATATCTACTGTGCCTACATAGAGGTGACACCTACAGTGGGGGAGCAGCCTAGTGGTTAGTGCAGCGGATTTTGATCCTGGGGAACGGGGTTCAATTCCCACTGCAGCTCTTGTGACTCTGGTCAAGTCACTTAACCCTCCATTGCCCCTGATACAAAATAAGTACTTGAATATATGTAAACCACTTTGAATGTAGTTGCAAAAACCTCAGAAAGGCAGCATATCAAGTCCCAATTCCCTTCCCTTTCCTAAGGTTTGGCCCAGTTCAAATATGGCTGAATGAACTAAAATCCAGGATTTATTTGTGTGCATGAGAATATTCGCATACGTCAAGTGTTTGAAGATGATGCCTACCTATCTCTGCTCCTGGATAGATCATCAAGATCTGAACTGAATATGAAGGTCTGGGTCCACATTTATCCAAAATCATTTGTTGCCTATCGTCAGTCAACTCAAGATAATCTAAGCCTTCCTCCCAGTGCACTGAATTCAACCCAAACTGGTTCACCCAATTGGTATGTGCAACTCTAGAGGAGATGGCAGAGACCATGGAGGCTGAGGGTAGAGGTTGGAGAGCTTTTGTTTCTCTCATCTCCTCTTCCACTATGTCCATTAATCTCTCACTTTGCTCTTATTTTTCCTTTTGGTTTCACCAGTTTTTCATGGCAATCCCTTTCTTCCATCTCCGTGATGGACCAAGGAAAGAAAACAGGCCTCGCCACAAAAGGCAGCAGCAGGCACTGAACTTGGAACATTAAATACGCACATGTCAATAAAGTTGCAGATTGAGGGACAAAAAAAAAAGAGAGAGAGAGAGAAATAGATAAAAAGTTGTGTCATAGTGCCACCCAGGGACCTTTAAAAGAACAAACCAGGCAGAGAAGCAGTGGGAAAGAGGCCAAAGACATGACCAGCAGCTGTGGAAAGATCCATGAGATCCATGAGACCTCCCCCCTCCCAGTAACAGTACCAGCCTGGCATGCAAGGATAAACTAGAGTGGCCAGAAACATACAGATGACTGGTATAAGCACCCAGACTGACGACAGCAGCAAATACATAGTAGATGACGGCAGAAAAAGACCTGCACGGTCCATCTAGTCTGCCCACGATAAACTCATATGTGTATACCTTACCTTGATTTGTACCTGTCTTTTTCAGGGCACAGACCGTATAAGTCTGCCCAGCAGTATTTCCCGCCTCCCAACCACCAGTCCCGCCTCCCATCACCGGCTCTGGCACAGACCCCATATAAGTCAGCCCTCCCCTATCCTAGCCTCTCAACCACCAACCCCTCTTCCCCCCCCCCCCCCCCCCGCCACCCGCCACCCAATTTCAGCTAAGCTTTTGTGGACAGCAGCAAATAGGGAAAGGAAATGGGACTGCCTTTCTGTGGTTTTTGCAATTACATTCAAAGCAGTTTACATAGTATATACAAGTACTTATTTGTACCTGGAGCAATGGAGGATTAAGTGACTTGCCCAGAGGCACAAGGAGCTGCAGTGGGAATTGAACCCAGTTCCCCAGGATCAAAATCCGCTGCACTAACCACTAGGCTACTCCTCCAATCTAGTCTGAGGACATTCATTCACCCTCTGACGTTTTCTTAACTGCATGTTCCCTAGTTTTCGGTTGAGGTGCTCCATTCAGTCCTTAGGAAACAGTCTCACCAGCTGGATAACAAAGTATAACTCTAGAGCAGTTGCTGGTCAATGCAGCATCCCAGGAAAAGACCGTTTTCAGACACACAAACACATGCTCACAAGACTCACAGACCGAACTCAGGATAAAATAGGAAGAATGGTATAAAGGTACAACACTTCAATTAGTGAATCTCCCAATTTTCTGGAGTTTACGGCTTGTGTCCACTTACGAAAGGAGATTAGGCCTAAGGAGCTTCTCTTAATTGCCAGTTATGAAGCTTTTTAATTGTGACCTGTATTTTCATGTCTCTTCATTTCCATGTATTCGATTTATTGCCTTCAGTTGTGTGATACAATCCATTTCTCTTTGGCCGCCAGGTATTAACTATTATTCAAAGCAGGGTGAGGGATGATTACAACCATAGAAGATCAAGCATTGGGTTGGCCAACTAAGGAAATCGATTGCATGAACTGTAGCCCAAACGTTCCGAAGTAACCACTGAAAATGAATTAATTAAACGTGCCTTGTTTTGTTCTTAAAAGGAGGTGGCAAGGTTGTTTCACTATCTCCAGGTTACTGAAAATGAGAATAAATTCTTTTAACCTCATAAAAAAAATTATCTGATTTGTATGTTGATATAATTGTATGAGAGCACAGATGATGACCTGTTTAATGAGTTACAGACATGTGTAGGCTTATGTTCTTTTCAGTGAATACCAGGGAACTAAGAAAGCGCATAAATGTAGGTCTATATTTTTCACTTTCAGGGAAAAATAGTGTTTAAGGGGGATTTTTCACAAGATGGAGGATAGGGGGTGAGTGAAAGTGGAAAGAGTTGCAACTAATAAAAACTCAAATAAGACTTTTTAAAATTTTCTTTTTATTTGGCTTTGTTGATTAATTTTTTATCATTATTTGTTGATATTTATTCTGTGGGTAACATACGTGGAGGGGCATAATCGAACGAAAACGTCTATCTCCATGGGTGTTTATCTCCGAGAACGGGTCCGTGAAGGGGCGGACCAAACCGTATTTTCGCAAAAAATAGACGTCCATGTTTTATTCGACAATTTGTGAGCTGGGCGTTTTTGTTTTTCAGTGATAATGGAAAATGAACGCGCCCAGCTCAAAAACGAATAAATCCAAGGCATTTGTTCGTGGGAGGGGCCAGGATTCGTAGTGCACTGGTCCCCCTCACATGCCAGGACACCAACCAGGCACCCTAGGGGGCACTTTTACAAAAACAAAGGTAAAAGAGCTCCCAGGTGCATAGCACCCTTCCCTTGGGTTTGAGCCCCCCAAATCCCCCTCAAAACCCACTGCCCACAAGTCTACACCATTACTATAGCCCTAAGGGGTGAAGGGGGGCACCTACATGTGGGTACAGTGGGTTTGGGGGGGGTTGGACGACTAAGCATTAAGCAGCACAATTGTAACAGGTAGGGGGGATGGGCCTGGGTCCACCTGCCTGAAGTCCACTGCACCCCCTAACAACTGCTCCAGGGATCTGCATACTGCTGCCAGGGAGGTGGGTATGACATTTGAGGGTGAAAATAAAAAGTTGTGAAACATCATTTTTTTTTGTGGTGGGAGGGGGTTAGTGACCACTGGGGGAGTCAGGGGAGGTCATCCCCGATTCCCTCTGGGGGGTAATCTGCTCATTTAGGGCACTTTTTGTGGCCTTATTCGTGAAAAAACAGGGTCCAGGAAAAGTGCCCTAAATTCTAGCTACAAACGCATACTTTTTTTCCATTATCGGCGAAAGGCGCCCATCTCTGTTCAGGTAATAACCATGCCCCAGTCCCGCCTTCACCACGCCTCTGACACGCCCCCGTCAACTTTGTACGCTTCCGCGATGGAGTGCAGTTGAAAACGTCCAAGTTCAGCTTTCGATTATACCGCGTTATTCGTTTATGTGAGATAAACGTCCATCTCCCGATTTAGGTCGGAACTTGGGCGTTTTTCTCGTTCGATTATAAGCAGGATAGTAACATAGTAGATGACGGCAGAAAAAGACCTGCACGATCCATCCAGTCTGCCCAACAAGATAAACTCATATGTGTATACCTTACCTTGATTTGTACCTGCCTTTTTCAGGGCACAGACCAAACAAGTCTGCCAAGCAGTATTTCCCGCCTCCCAACCACCAGTTCTAGCACAGACCGTAGAAGTCTGCCCTCCACTATCCTCGCCTCCCAACCAACAACCCCTCTTCCCCCCACCCGCTCCGCCACCCAATTTCGGCTACGCTTCTGAGGATCCATTCCTTCTGCACAGGATTCCTTTATGCATATCCCACGCATGTTTGAATTCCGTTACTTATACTTGTATTGTGTAAGTTCTGTAAACTACATATATATTTAGTGATATGTCGAGGATCATTTTCAAAGTACTTAGAAGATGTACGAAGTTCTTTAGGTTACAGTGTAACTTTGTTAGTTTAAGTGCTTTGAGCTTATTTTCGAAAGAGATCGCCGGCCATCTTCCGACACAAATCGGGAGATGGCCGGCGATCTCCTGACCCCGGCCAAATCGGTATAATCGAAAGCCGATTTTAGCCGGCCCCAACTGCTTTTCGTCGCTGAGCCGGCCAACCTTCAAGGGAGGGTACAGAATGCGGGATGGGGGGCGGGGTGGGGACGGGCCGGGGGCGTGGTTACGAGATAGCCGGCTTCACCCCATAATGGAAAAAAGATGACCGGCTCAGACGAGCATTTCGCCAGCTGCACTTGGTCCATTTATTTTTAGGTCCAAGTCACAAAAAAGTGCCCCAATTGACCAGATGACCACCGGAGGGAAACGGGGATGACCTCCCCTTACTCCCCCAGTGGTCACCAACCCCCTCCCACCCAAAAAAATTTTAAAAAGAAAGTTTTTTTGCCAGCCTCTATGCCAGCCTGAAATGTCATACCCAGCTCCCTGACAGCAGTATGCAGGTACCTGGAGCAGTTTTAGTGGGTGCAGTGCACTTCAGCAAGACAGACCCAGGCCCATCCCCCCCTACCTGTTACACTTGTGGTGGTAAATGGGAGCCCTCCAACCCCCCCCCCCCCCAAAACCTACTGTACCCACATGTAGGTGTCCCCTTTCACCCCTTAGGGCTATGGTAATGGTGTAGAGTTGTGGGGAGTGGGTTTTGGGGGGCTCAGTTCCCAAGGTAAGGGAGCTATGCACCTGGGAGTTACTTTTATTTATTTATTTATTTTTAATTTCTAGAAGTGCCCCCTAGGGTGCCCGGTTGGTGTCCTGGCATGTGAGGGGGGCCAGTGCACTACAAATGCTGGCTCCTCCCACGACCAATTGCCTTGCATTTCGCTGGGTTTGAGATGGTCGGGTCTGGTTTCCATTACGGCTGAAAAACGAAGCCGGCCATCTCCTCTTCACCCGGCGATCGATTTAGCCGGCCCCAACCGTATTTCGAAAATACGGTTGGCTCCGCCCCCTTGCGGAGCCGGCCCCGAAGATGGCCGGCGCTGTTCAATTATGCCCCTCAATGTGTACAGAGGTGGTCATTTAGCTGCACAAAGAACAGGCTGGCTGCATGTAATTCTAAGTAAAACAGAATTCTGCAAGCATTATAAGCTTTACTTGAGAAATACTGAAAAAATAAGAAAAGAAAAAAAAAAAAAGACACCTTCTCTATGTGAGACATGGGAACTACCTATTTTGGGATAACACTTTCATGCTACGTACAGCACCAAACACACACAGAGATACCGAAATCTGACTATGCAACTGGCTACATTTTTGCCCAGTGCTTTTAGCAATAATTTAAATGTTCCGTATCGCCAACACCTTTTCACATGTTGAAAGGCGTGTGCGAGAATGCACTCAATTAAGAGCATTTCACACGCAAACACGTATGGGCCCACGTATGTTATATTTACCGGACTTGTCGCCCACTTTTCCACATTTAAAATGGCTGCAAAGTTAAACAGAGACAGTACCACACGTACGACAGAAAAAATGAAGTCTTACCTTCAAAAAACTGCTGCAGGGCCTCATTTTCTCCAATAACGTCCATGAAGTCTGTTTTAAGGCTTACACTTTTCTGTCAAGCTACGAAGGCAGGCCGGGCACTCAGGAAACGATGTTCTTCAGATCATGCTTTTGAGAATTCACCCCCCCACCACACCATCCATGACCTCAGATAATAATTCCTTTTTCAGCCAAACTGTATTGTTACAAATGTACGTTCAGAGGCACTGCGGACTTGAAGCCAACATTTTTCCTGATTTTTAAGTCCATAGATAAATAACCTGAGATGATTGGTTCAAAGAGCAAGTCCCTGACATTTCAGAAGTGTGAATATAAAATGGAGTTTTTTCTGAATACACACAGAGTACGCATGTCTTGTTTCTTCCTGGTTGAAAAGGACCTTTGCGCCCAATGATTTCTTAAGCAAAGCATGCGCAGGCAAGAGGGCAATTATCACTTATTGTTATCTTCAGTTTGTCCTTCTAGAGACACTTAAGCATGATATCGTACTAGAACACACTAATTATCTTTCACTGAGAAATGGCCTGGTCATTACAGCACCTGATACATCTGAGATTGTGGGGCTATTGTAGTGATGTACGTCCCTGCTACTGCAGCTCTAACCAGTCCCCTCGCTCAGCTGCAGCGTAGTATAGTGGAAGATGGCAGATAAAGACAGAAGAACATAAGCATTGCCATATTGAGACAGACTGAAGGTCCATCAAGCCCAGTACCCTGTTTCCAACCAGGGGCGTAGCCAGACTTCGGCAGGAGGGGGGTCCAGAGCCCGAGGTAAGGGGGCACATTTTAGCCCCCCCCCCCCCGGGACCGCTGACCCCTCCCCCCTACCGCTACCACCACCACCAACTTTGACCCCCCCCCCCCCACCGCCAACCCTCCCCCGCTGTCGCCGTCGCCTACCTTTGCTGGTGGGGGACCCCAACCCCCGCCAGCTGAGGTCCTCTTCTTCCTTCGTTCTGTTTCTGAGTCTGACGTCCTGAGTCTATTCCAGGCATATGGTGCAGCAAGATAAAAGGAACGGAGTCTGGAGTGAGCAGTGGAGGAGAAGGGTGCAGATAAGAGAGATTTACCCAGTGAAAGTAGTTCCCGGGGAGGAGTGTAGGGAGAGATGAGAGTGGAGAGGTACAATAGTAACATAGTAGATGACGGCAGAAAAAGACCTCCACGGTCCATCCAGTCTGCCCAACAAGATAAACTCATATGTGCTACTTTTTGTGTATACCTTACCTTGATTTGTATCTGCCATTTTCAGGGCACAGACCGTAGAAGTCTGCCCAGCACTAGCCCCGCCTCCCACCACTGGCTCTGCCACCCAATATCGGCTAAGCTTCTGAGGATCCATTCCTTCTGACCAGGATTCCTTTATGTTTATCCCACGCATGTTTGAATTCCATTACCGTTTTCGTCTCCACCACCTCCCGCGGGACGGCATTCCAAGTATTCAACACTCTACTCTCTCCGTGACAAAATACTTCCTGACATTTTTCTTGAGTCTGCCCCCCTTCAATCTCATTTCATGTCCTCTAGTTCTACCGCCTTCCCATCTACGGAAAAGGTTTGTTTGCGGATTAATACCTTTCAAATATTTGAACGTCTGTATCATATCACCCCTGTTTCTCCTTTCCTCCAGGGTATACATGTTCAGGTCAGCAAGTCTCTTCTCATACGTCTTGTAACGCAAATCCCATACCATTCTTGTAGCTTTTCTTTGCACCGCTTCAATTCTTTTTACATCCTTAGCAAGACAATGAGGAGCTGCAGAGTGAATGCACTTATAGGTCAATAAGAGGAGTTTGAACTGTATGCGGACACCGGCAGTAGCTCCAGTCCCAGCGGGCACCATTTCCTGCACTAACCTGGCGGTAATCAGGCAGCACTGCATGTTATCTGGTTACTGCCAGGTTAGCACAGGAGCCCTTACCGCCATCTCAATGGGTGGCATTAAGTGCCCCCCACCCACATAGCCACACAGTAAGCGTAATCTTACTGCATGGCAATGTCTTTTTTTCAGCCTTTTTACCCACTGCAGTAAAAAGGGCCTCAGCACATGGCAAAAGCAGCCAACACTGCTAGCACAGGGCCCTTTTTGCTGCAGCCTGATAAAAGGACCCCCCCCCCCCCCCCCCCCCCCCCCCCCCCCCCCCCCCCCCCCCAGTGAAGAAATATTTTCTCCAGTTTGTTTTAAAATGTACTACTTAGTAGCTTCATTGCGTGCCCCCTAGTCCTAGTATTTTTTGGAAAGAGTAACCAAGTGCTTCACATCTACCCATTCCACTCCACTCAGTATTGTATAGTCCTCTATCATATCTCCAACTTGACTGTCTTCTCCAAGCTGAAGAGCCTTAGCCACTTTGGCCTTTCTGCATAGGGAAGCCGTCCAATCCCCTTTATCATTTTCATCACTCTTCTCTGTATTTATTTATTTATTTAGATTTTGCTCACACCTTTTTCAGTAGTAGCTCAAGGTGAGTTACAGTCAGGTACACTGGATATGTCTCTGTCCCAGGAGGGCTCACAATCTAAGCTTGTACCTGAGGCAATGGAGGGTTAAGTGACTTGCCCAAGATCACAAGGAGCAGCAGTGGGATTTGAACCAGCCACCTCTGGATTGCAAGGACGGTGCACTAACCACTAGGCCACGCCTCCACCCCAAAGAATCTTGTTACTCTTTGGGGTTCTACATGGAATGTTGCTACACTTTGCGATTCTGAATGGAATCTTGATATTCTTTGGGGTTCTACATGGAATGTTGCTATTCTTTGAGATTCTGAATGGAATCTTTATTTATTTATTTAGATTTTGCTCACACCTTTTTCAGTAGTAGCTCAAGATGAGTTACATTCAGGTACACTGGATATTTCTCTGTCCCAGGAGGGCTCACAATCTAAGTTTGTACCTGAGGCAATGGAGGGTTAAGTGACTTGCCCAAGATCACAAGGAGCAGCAGTGGGATTTGAACTGGCCACCTCTGGATTGCAAGACCGGTGCTCTAACCATTAGGCCACTCCTCCGCTTGTTATTCTTTAGGGTTCTATATGGAATGTTGCTACTGTTTGAGATTCTGCATGGAATCTTGTCATCTCTTTAGGATTCCAGAATCCTGATATTCTTTGGGGTTCTACATGGAATGTTGCTATTCTTTGAGATTCTGAATGGAATCTTTATTTATTTATTTAGATTTTGCTCACACCTTCTTCAGTAGTAGCTCAAGGTGAGTTACATTCAGGTACTCTGGATATTTCTCTGTCCCAGGAGGGCTCACAATCTAAGTTTGTACCTGAGGCAATGGACGGTTAGGTGACTTGCCCAAGATCACAAGGAGCAGCGGTGGGATTTAAACCAGCCACCTCTAGATTGCAAGACCGGTGTGCTAACCACTAGGCCACTCCTCCATTTTGTTATATCTTTTTTGAGATGCTTTGACCAGAATTGCACACAGTATTCGAGGTGCATCACACCAGAGAGCAACACAAGGGCATTATAACATTCTCATTTTTGTTTTACATTCCTTTCCTAGTAATTCCTAACATTCTATTCACTTTCTTAGCCACTACTGCACACTGAGCAAAGGGTTGCAATGTATCAGCGATGACACCTAGATCCTTTTCCTGGGCCGTGATTCCTAATGTGCATCATACAGCTATCGTTTGGGTTCCTCTTTCCCACATGCATCACTTTGCACTTGCTCACATTAGTAATCTGCCATTTAGACGCCAAATCTCATAAGGTCCTCTTACAAGTGTTCACAATCCTCTTGCGATTTAACAACTTTGAATAACTTTGTGTCACCAGCAAATATAATTACCTCGCTAGTTATTCCCATCTCTAGATCATTTATAAATATGTTAAAAAGCAGAAATCCCAGCAGAGATCCCTGGAGAATGCAACTATCTACCCTACTGTATTGAAAACACCTCTCATTTAACCCTACTCTTCTATCTTTTTAACCAGCTTTTAATCCACAATAGGACATCACCTCCTATCCCATGACTTCCTAATTTCCTCAAGAGTCTTTCATGAAGTATTTTGTCAAATCCCTTTTGAAAATCCAGATACACGATATCAACTGGCTCACCTTTATCCACCCCTTCAAGGAAATGTAGTAGATTGGCGAGGCAAGAGGTCCCTTGACTAAATCCATGTTGGCTCTGTCTCATTAATCCATGCTTTTGAATATGCTCTGTAATTTTGTTCTTTATAATAGTCTCTACCATTTTGCCCAGCACCAATGTCAAATCACCTGATCTGACAAAAGAAGGGCTACCTTCGAAAGCTAAAATGTATTACGCTAGTCCAACAAAAAAGGTATCATCTTATTTCTCTGTTTTATTTTATTCTATTTCTATTTGGAAGTGGACTAACACGGTTACCACCTCTGTTTACTCCAGATCATCTCTGGAATCCTTTTTTAAAATTGGCGTTACATTGGCCGCCCTCCAATCTTCCCATACCCTGCTTGATTTTAAAAGTTAAATTACATATTACTAACAATATTTATCACACAATTTCTAGACGCACTAAACTAGATGGTTTACAATTTAAAAACATTACTAAAATAGACCAAAAACAATAAAATAATCAAATGCAGAGATGTAACACATCCAGTATCCAACATAATAAAATATAATATCTTACACTGGTTAGTAAAAAGATGTGTCTTAAGACATTTATGAAAAGAAAGAAAGATATTCATCATATGCAACTCCTCTGGGAGTCCAAGAGCTTTGCAAGTTCATTTTTCAATTCTCTCAGCATTCTGGGATGTGTATGATCTGGTCCGTGTGATTTGCTACTCTTCAGTTTGTCAAATTGCCTCAATAGAATGTCCATATTTATAGAGATTTGTTTCAGTTTCTCTGACTCACCAGCACTGAATAGCATTTCTGGCACACACTGGGCACTTCTTTGAATTCTGTGTACAATACTTGCAACACATACCGTTAGCATTCAAAGCTGTTGTGCTACTTTGGCAAAATGGTTGCTTGCTTGCACTGGGAGGAAAAGTTGCTTTTCATTGAAGCTCACGGTAAGGACGACCCATGAGTTAGAGAGCTGCACTGTACACACACATTTTTCTCACCTGGAGCGGTGTGCTAATGGTAGTTAAGCAATCGTAAACAGGCTTTGAGATGAAATGCCAAGGAAAACATTTTTTTAAAAACTGATTCATCCCATCAGTAAACATCAGCATGTGTGTGCGCTTTTAGTTAATTATGTCCCAGTATGTTTTTTCTCTACTGTCACCACTTAGACTTTTACCAAATCAGCCTGTCAGGAATCAGCTCCATTCATCCAATTACTTTCCTATTTATTCCACATTTTGGCTGCATTTTGCATAACTACTCTACATCCCAGTGTAAAAGTGGGCCTTCTCACCCTAGGCTCTAGTACACTGTACCAAGAAGTCCAAAGGGGCAAAAAATGACATGGGGAAGAGGGAGAATTAAAGGAAATGTGAATAAGCAATTTTAGAAAAGGTGTTATTTGTATGTTATATCTGTGGCACAAAGAGATAAGGTGTGTTCTAGGTATTCCTTCAAAGCAAATGTGTATTTTTAAGAATATAAGAGTTGCCTCATTGGGTCAAGCCAAAGGTCTGTCTAGCCCAGTGTCCCTGTTTTCACAAGGACCTGGCAGAATCCCAAAAAGTCATCAATCAAAGAAAGGGAAACACTCACAAATGTGCAAAAACCAATGTTCCTCAGTGAATCATTAAGCATTAAAAATAGGAACAAAAGGAAAAGTGATGTGAAGGGAGAAAGAGGAGAAAAGGAACCAGAGGCATCAGAAATAAATCAGTTAACAGGCTATCAGCTCTCTTACAGCACTTAGCTATTTCAGACCCCTGAGCCTCCTGAATGACATTAATCATTTGCCTATCTGGAACCAAAACCTCTGTACATTGTTACAATCTTTCTTAATTTATTTGGTGAGGCCCCACCTAGAGTATTGTGTTCAGTTTTGGAGGTCGTACCTTGCGAAGGATGTAAAAAGAATTGAAGCGGTGCAAAGAAAAGCTACGAGAATGGTAAGGGATTTGCGTTACAAGACGTATGAGGAGAGACTTGATGACCTGAACATGTATACCCTGGAGGAAAGGAGAAACAGGGGTGATATGATACAGACGTTCAAATATTTGAAAGGTATTAATTCGCAAACAAACCTTTTCCGGAGATGGGAAGGTGGTAGAACTAGAGGACATGAAATGAGATTGAAGGGGGGCAGACTCAAGAAAAATGTCAGGAAGTATTTTTTCACGGAGAGGGTGGTGGATGCTTGGAATGCCCTCCTGTGGGAGGTGGTGGAGATGAAAACGGTAACAGAATTCAAACACGCGTGGGATAAACATAAAGGAATCCTATTCAGAAGGAATGGATCCTAAGGAGCTTAGCCGAGATTGGGTGGCAGAGCCAGCCGGTGGTGGGAGGCGAGGATAGTGCTGGGCAGACTTATACGGTCTGTGCCAGAGCCAGTGGTGGGAGGCGGGGCTGGTGGTTGGGAGGCGGGGCTAGTGCTGGACAGACTTATACGGTCTGTGCCCGAACCGGTGGTGGGAGGCAGGGCTGGTGGTTGGGAGGCGAGGATAGTGCTGGGCAGACTTACACAGTCTGTGCCCTGAAAAGGACAGGTACAAATCAAAGTAGGGTATACACAAAAAGTAGCACATATGAGTTTGTCTTGTTGGGCAGACTGGATGGACCATGCAGGTCTTTTTCTGCCGTCATTTACTATGTTACTATGTTACTATTTAGTCCATTAGACCTTAAAACATTGAAAAAAAGAAAAATGGGTATAAACTTTTACTAAAGTCATTCTGACTGATTTGAGCCAGTATGCTGGCAGCAAGTTAAGTAATGCCATATAATATATGGGGTTTTTGCTTATCGTGATGGAAAGTATCCCAGAAAGTAGGAAGATTTTAAACTCAGGGATAAGCAACAGCTTTTCCCAGGTCTACCATAATAGTTTATGGACTTTCCCTCTAGGAATCTGTCCAAACCATAGTGGAATTCAGTGCAGATTCTATAACAATGCGCCTAATTTAACAAGCTTAACAAGCTAATGAGCACTGATAACAGCAATTAGCAAGCAATAATGAGCACTAATTGCCACTGATTAGAATTTACGTGCACAACTCGTTAAGCGTATTTTGTAACAAAGTGCACTGAACTTCTAATGTGCACGGGCAAAAAAAGGGCCATGGTTATCGGTGTTCCTAAATTGACGCGCCTATAGAATATGGCCTAGTGCGCCTAAATCTACGCGCAGGGATTTCCACCAAGTTTTCATTGGTGTAAATGGATGCGCGTAGATTTAGGCGCCGAAATATGAACTAAGCGTATTCTACAACCGGCACCTAAATCTAGGCACCAATTATAAAATACGCTTAGTCGGCACCAATTTCAGCGCCGATTTTTTTAGGCGCCATATATAGAATCTCCTCCATAATGTGTACAGCGCTGCGTACAGCTAGTAGCGCTGTAGAAATGATTACTACTAGTAGAACTGTTGGAAAGGGGATACTGGCCTACATGGACCATTGGTCTGACCCAGTATGGCTATTCTTATGCTCTTAAATACAAAGGAGAAAATATTTTTTTCATTCAACCTATCGTTAAGCTCCAGAACTCACTGTTTCAGCAGTTAAATTAAATTGACTGGTTGTGTTTTTCTTATACATACCAGTCCCAAGAGGAACTGGATCATGCGAGAAAACATCTGTTTACTTCTGCAGGGAGACTGTACATTTATTTATTTATTTGTTGCATTTGTATCCCACATTTTCCCACCCATTTGCAGGCTCAATGTGGCTAACACTGTTCCGTCACGGCTGTCGCCATTCCAGAGTAAAAGATACAATTGGTAATTACATACCGAACATGGGAGACATAGTGGAAATGAAGCAATCAGGTATAAAGAGATTACATTCGGAATAACAGATAAAACGGTGATACGTTATGGATCGTTGTGGTATGCTCTGTTGAAAAGGTAGGTCTTCAGTGATTTCCGAAAGTTTATTAGGTCGCGCATTTTTTTCACATCAAGCGGTAATGCATTCCAAAACTGTGTGCTTATGTAGGAAAAGCTGGATGCACGTGCTAATTTGTATTTTAGTCCTTTGCAGCTGGGGAAATGGAGATTCAGGAATGTGCGTGCTGATCTTTTAGTGTTCCTAGGTGGTAGGTCTATGAGGTCTAACATGTAGACCGGGGCATCTCCGTAAATGATTTTATGAACCAGGGTGCAAACCTTGAACGTAATACGTTCTTTGAGTGGGAGCCAGTGTAGTTTTTCTCTTAGGGGTTTGGCACTTTCGTATTTTGCTTTACCAAATATGATTCTGGCTGCAGTGTTTTGGGCTGTTCGAAGTTTCTTGATGATTTGTTCTTTACAACCAGCGTAGAGTGCATTGCAGTAGTCTAGGTGACTTAGCACCATTGATTGTACCAGGTTGCGAAATACATCCCTTGGGAAGAAAGGTTTTATTTACTCTTTTGAGTTTCCACATTGAGTGGAACATTTTCTTTCCAGCGTGAGATTTCAGTCTATGGTAACTCCAAGAATTTTCAGGCTGTCTGAGACAGGAAGAGTAAAAAGTTTGGTGTGATTATAGAAGTGGATTTACTCGTGTTGTGTTGTGATGTGAGGATGAGACATTGAGTTTTTTCTGCATTAAGTTTTAATTGAAATGCATCCGCCCATGAGTTCATGATTTGGAAGCTGTGGTTGATGTCATTAGTGATTTCGTTTAGATCATGTTTGAACGGGATGTAGATCGTGACATCATCTGCGTTTATGTAAGGGTTGAGGCCTTGGTTAGATAGCGATTTGGCCAAAGGTGTCATCATTAGGTTAAAGAGAGTTCCTATCAGAACTGTGTAAATACAGCTTATAATTTGCCAAGTGGAAAAAAAAATGAAATGTTATGAACAGGTAAATCTATCTTTAGTATTAAGCAGGAAGTAGACAGTCACAGAGCAGAAAGATTAATGACTAGAGTGTGTCTCTGCTCAACATGCATATTACAACAAAGAAAAACAAAAATCCCACACATCTCGTATTTAATAAATATCCCCCCCCCCCCCCCCCCCCCCCAGAGAGCACACTCAATCTACCATTTATTTAACCAGATTTATTTCTTTATTTTTCAAACATAATGTACAATCAGCTTATTACGCCTGCACGCGCTTTCAAATCTTGTTCAACTAAAGCTTTGTCAGCAGACACAGCGAAGGTCAGTTTAAAAGAATCACAGTACTTCTTAGTGCAATTTGTCTAAAGGAGGAAATTAAAAAAGGAAAAAAAAAAAAAAAAGAAGATTTTGGACCCAACTCCTTAGAAATAAATAATTAACAATTAGCCATTTCAGAATTAGATATATTCTTCAATGAGAAGGTCACGCGTGCTGCAGACAACAGAACTTCACATCTCCTCCTTGTAATATCCCAGCTTAGCAAATGACATTTCTTTCCTCAGCTGCATAATTTCCCAGAACATCTGATCAACTGTCCAAAAAAAAAAAAAAAGAAAGAAAAAGCACACACGCGCTCATGAGTGAAATCACGTTTTGTTTCAAGATAATACGGCATTCGAAATTAATCAAGATCGGTGCTGGGTTTGTTCATTTTACATTTTTCAATTTGTTTAAAATTTCTAGCAAACAAAAATGCCTGAAAAACTGAACCAATTCCACAAATCTCATCCTTTCACTTACTTCCCCCCCCCCCCCCCCCCCGTTTGCTAAAGCCACGCGCAATGCCGACGCAGCCCATTCAAAGTGAACGGGCTGTGTTGGCATTAGCACATGGTAGCCGCTAGAGCAGCTTAGTAAACGGGAGGGGGGGAGGGGGGAGTTAGTGTAAATTTGATACCCTGTTAAAATTAAAACACCGCATCCTACTCTTCTGAAGACACTCTGAACCCTTGGTAACGTATACAGACATGGGGCTGTGCATCCGAGGTAGAGGAATGGAGGGACACTACGAAAGCAGCACGAGCAATCAAAGGAGTAGTGTGAAGAAACAGCGCTTCCAAAAACACGAGGAAGTCAAAAAATTCAGGTGGATGTGGAGTCAATCAAATCAAGACTCTTGAATAAAAAAAAAACCAAGATTGCCCCAGTATATTGGCAAAAAGCTGGTCTGGAGCTCTTTGAGGCTTTTTCCTTCCCTTTCACGTTACGGCGCTTTATTTTCACATATTTTTTTTGCCAATATAGTGGGTCAAGCTTGGTTTTTTTGTATTCAGAAGTCAAAAAATTGTCATACGCAGACTTTATTCTTGGAATACACCTGTGCATGGCCCATGCAGAAGGTCCCCGGTTCCATCCTCCACCTAGCATTATGTTCTCTAGGTTGGTTGGAGCTGGAGATGATGCAGAAGCAGTGTTCACGGCTCAGGTTAAGAAGGCCAAGTAATTAAATCTGAACTACAAATCTATTAATAGCTTGTGAGGGCAGTTTATTTCACGGCAGAGCTGCCATGGTTGTAAATCTTCCTCTCTCTGCTGACATGCACCAGTGAAAAATCAAGGCATTTTCAAATGTTAGTATTTTAATGCATGAAAACACCCTTCCATTTAAAAAAAAAAAAAAAAATTAACACATACCATCCTGCTGCTTTACAAGCCCTTGCTGGATATACCGAACATATGTAAAGAAGTTACATACAGAAGTAATCTAGAGACAAGGAAAACAATGCAATGTAAATAGACTTATTACATATGAGGGTCATCATGGTTCCTTCACCCCAACATAGACAGTAAAGAGACGAGAACGGTTCTCACCCTGTATCTGCAGAAAGGAGAGATGTAATAGTAGTTACTCGAGTCTCCCAATTTGATTCGGTGTTTACACGCCTTAGTTTGACCAGTGAGTGCGCATTTCCTGTAAATTAAGGAGAGAGAGATTAGGTGTGCCCTTTGCAACTCATTTGCAGAGAGGTGCAGTGGCGTACCAAGGGGGGAGCGGTGGGGGCGGTCCGCCCCGGGTGCACGCCGCGGGGGGAGGGGGGGGGTGCTATGCACCTGTTGGCCGAGTCCGCTCGTTCCCTCCCTGCTGCTCCCTCTGTGCGGAACAGGTTACTTCCTGTTCCGGGGCAGAGGGAGCAGCAAGGAACGAGTGGACTTGGAGCCAACAGGCACGCGGAACCCCCCCCCCCCCCCCCCCCCCCCAGCAGGTAAAAATGCACCCGGGGTGGGGGGGCGCATCGGCGATCCGCCCTGGGTGTCAGCCAGCCTAGGAACGCCACTGGAGAGGTGAACTACAAGAATCAGTACGTTTCATGCATGAAAAGGCCCTTTTCATTCTCAAGTCATCATTTTCTTCATCAGCTATGCTAGAAAGTCTGGACTTGTAGCACACATTTTTAACAAAGCGATTAGCATAAAAAGTTACATGTCTAGATCAGAGATTTTTCAGCCCAGCCCTCGGGACACCCCTGGCCAGTCAGGGTTTCAGGATACCAACAATGACTATGTATGAGATAAATCTGCATGTACTACTTCAATTCAATGCAAATCTATCTCATGAATATTCATAGTGGACTAGATCAACTTAGTAAACTTATTTTTTTTAATCATACACAAAGTAAGGAAACTGACTCAAGAAAACAATGGTAGAACAACAAAACACACAACAATAACCCTAAAACCTGCAATTAGTAGGTTTATGGTTCAACATTTTTTATTGATGACAATTCAAAAAATACACTTTCAGCAGTCTGAATATGTAGAACACAAAAATACATGTACTCAGGAGAGTCAAATTGCTACAATCCGTCATCAAACTTTTAACATTTTATCCCCCACCCCACCCTCTCTATTTTTATGTATAAACGGTTTTTATTGATGGACATACTTCAATTCAAACATAGTAAATGCTTACAGTTTATATCCTTACCGATATTTCTATAACAGCAACATATCTTACAGCGTGTCTATCCCATCACTTTTTTAACATTTCCCCCCTCCCCCCCCCCAGGAAAATGAGAAACAACAACCTCTGGATTTGAGCTTCATACTTCCTACTGACACTCTCGTCAAACCTTATCCAGTTCTTAGTCGCTTACACGAGGGGCTTATAACTTCATTATATCGGTCCTAGCCTGTTAAGTATAGCACTTCTGGCTTTATGAGATATATTTTGCAAATAATGAGTCCAAACATTAAGAAATTTCTTTCTTCTCCTCAAGTTATCATAGGCTTCCCTTGCCTCCCACAACATTAGCTCATGTAGCTTATTCCTCCATAGCCAAACAGAGGGTGGCTCTACCTGCATCCAATGTCTCAATATGCATTTTTTGCCCACTGCAAATGCTTTACATAAAAATACCTTGCAATTAGTAGGTTTAAAGTTCTGCCTCCTTTTACGAACCGGAGAAAATTTTTCTTCTCTCAACGTGTAATTAAACTCTGGAATTCGTTGCCAGAGAATGTGGTAAAGGCGGTTGGCTTAGCGGAGTTTAAAAAAGGTTTGGACGGCTTCCTAAAGGAAAAGTCCATAGACCGTTATTAAATGGACTTGGGGAAAATCCACTACTTCTGGGATAAGCAGTATAAAATGTTTTGTACTTGGTTGGGATCTTGCCAGGTATTTGTGACCTGGATTGGCCACTGTTGGAAACAGGATGCTGGGCTCGATGGACCTTTGGTCTTTCCCAGTATGGCAACACTTACATACTTACTCCACTAGAGCTGCTGGAGATGCACCAGTTTTGGTTTAAAAAAAAAAAAAAAAAAATCTCATCTGCACTACTCACTTCACTCCGACAGCTTTATTGTGGTTTCAAGTCAAATTCTTATCTGTGTGCTTCGGGGAAGTGGGTCCGGTGGGGCTCCCCTGGGGTGATCGGGTCCCTCCCCCTGCTGTGCTCTCCTGAGCAGTCAGCCCTGTGCCTCGGCTCCTGTGTGATTGCAGGAACCTTGAGAGCCATAGCCCTTGTCAGCTTTTAGCAACCGGGCTGGGAGGTAAGAAGCCAGTTGAAACAAAAAAAAAAAAAAAAAGGATCTCACTCTGAAGACGGTGTTTTTGGTGGCTATTGCTTCGGCTCGGCCGATTTCGGAGCTGCAGGCTTTGTCTTGTCGTGCTCCTTTTTTGACTCCTTTTTCGGCAGTCGGCCGTAAATTCTATTCTAGGACTCATTTTCCGCCAGAATCGTTATACCCACACTAGCCCGCTCCTCAAGTCACTTCACTGGCTCCCTGTCCGCTTCCGCATACAGTTTAAACTTCTCGTACTGACCTTTAAATGCATCCACTCTGCAGCCCCCCATTACCTCTCCACTCTCATCTCTCCCTACATTCCTCCCTGTGAACTCCGCTCACTGGACATATCTCTCTTGTCGTCCCCCTTCTCCTCCACTGCTAACTCCAGACTTCGTTCCTTTTCCCTCGCTGCACCTTACGCCTGGAATAGACTTCCTGAGCCTGTACGTCTAAGCTCCATCTCTACCTGTTTTCAAATCTATGCTGAAAACCCACCTTTTCACTGCTGCTTTTGGCTCCTAGCCTCTACTCATTTGCCCTCCCCTTGCTCCTTCCTTCCTTCTCACCCAGTACTTCCCTCACCCGTAACTGTCTTGTCTGTCTGTATTACTTAGATTGTAAGCTCTTTTGAGCAGGGTCTCTTTGTGTCAGGTGTTCAGCGCTGCGTGCGTCTGGTAGCGCTATACAAATGCTAATAATAAAACTGGTCTTCAAAAATGGAAATCTTTAGAGCTTTTTCTTTCAACTACGGCCTGCCATTAGGTCTTGGACTCAGCTTTGTGTACTTTATCCTGTTCTACTATTTTTAAGTTTTTGCTGTATTTTAAAAATCTAATTAGAAAAAAAATTTCTTATCTGGCTGTCCCGCAAAATCAGATCTCACCCAAACACATTCTCGCCATATGTGGTCTAACTTTGAAGTTCTGCTATAACCAAACCAAATCTATGAACATAAACACTCGTTCGATAATTAACTCAAGTTATACTAACCTGTTTCATTTACTCTTTTACAATGAAGCCGTTCTGCAAGATAAATGTCTCCCCAGGAAGAACAGAAAGCATGGTTCACAAATATACATGAGCATTGCTGGCCACTGAAAACCCAACCTGTGCTTTCCCCCAGATGAAAGCAAATCCATCACCAGCAGTGCAACACCTGCAGACACCAACACCAATGTCTCCTAGAGATGCAGGACCAGGCAGCACTGTACCAAGAATTTAGACATCAGAATGGTTCTAACACAGCATGGTACATTTAAGAAATCTGACCAACAGGGCTGCTGAGAGGGGGGGGCAGGGGGGACAAAATTCCCCGGGCCCAGCACCACAGTCCCTGGTCTCACCCGCCCGCGGCTTCGTCAACTGTCTGCCACCGGGCCCCTGCATTCAAATAGGCAGCGCCGCAGTCTCACCTCCCTGTGAAAGCGGCAGATCGCCTCCCTTCGGGCCTTCCCTCCGTGTCCCGCCCTCGTCTGATGTAACTTCCTGTTTCGGCGAGGGCAGGACACAGGGAGGGACGGCCCGAAGGGAGGTGATCTACCACTTTCACATGGAGGTGAGGCCGCGGCGCTGCCGATTTGAATGCAGGGGGCACGGTGGCAGACGGTCGACAGAGCCGAGGGCGGGTGGGTGAGACTGGGGGCTGCGGTACTGGGTGGCCTGAGTGGCGATGGGGGGGGAGACCTTGCCCCGGGCCCGGCTCAGTCTCTCGGCGGCCCTGCTGACCAATAGATTCTGGACGAAATAAATGCAGTCTTACAGCAGGTTAACCATCAACTCCCAAACAGTGATCTATCCCCAACTTCTGTCTTGCACAGTCTTCTCACGCATGCAATGATATAACGGAACTCGGACCTTGGTAAAATAATGTTCCTCCAAGGTAAGAATTCACCTTCTCTCATTTTATTGATGTGCTAGTTTCTTTTAATAAAACTATAAAGTAGCGTTAGAAAACAAATCACTGGTTCTCTCTTGGATGTGTCTTGACTTATAACATACTTTGGTCCTCCACACTCCACCGCAGATGCCTTCACAAACCGAACAGGTTGCAGGCCAACGGGTTCAATGCTCAAGGTGTTGTTTTCCACAGCTTCAAGGACAGCTGAAGCCAACTTCAAAAAAACAAAAAACAAAAGAAAGGGAATGATTTTAAAGTGCTGGCCTTTGCTCCTCCATAGCTGTAGACCATTATCAATAATCAGCTTTTCTTGCAGACCATTATCAATTATCAGCTTTTCTTACATAAGTACTCAACTGTGGAACGCTTTGCCCAAAACCTTGAGATCTATCCATCTTAACTTCAGGAAACTACTGAAAACCAACTTGTTTAAGAAGGCCTACCCCCCTGACCCAAATTAACTTCCTACTTCCTGCGACACAACAAAATATGGGCCGTACTAGACTTCTATCACCACCCCCTTTTTATTTCTTTGTTGTTTTTACTTATGTTTCTTACATGCTTACTACTGTACTATGTCTTTGTATTATTGAACCGGAGCCTACCTCTTCGGAATTGTGTAAGCCACATTGAGCCTGCAACTAAGTGGGAAAATGTGGGATATAAATGTGTTAAATAAATAAATACAACCACATACACTACTACTACTACTTATCAAGTTCAATGAACTATGGGGGTCTTTTGCAAAGGTGCTCTAGTGTGCGCCACCCACGTAGACGCACATATTCCTATGGGCATCTACACGATTAGCGAACGCACCTTTGAAAAGGGGTTCTCCACACTATGAGAACTGTGCCTGGATGGAACTGCACAAAAGTGGTTACCTAGAACCAGGACTTGGAAGAACAGAGAAGGTAAGTATCTATCTATAAAAGAATGAGTATTCAGTTAGACTCTGATAAAAGTCACTGTGAATGTGCTGTAATAAGGGAAAGGATAGCATAAAGCCTGCCAGGAACTGGGAGGTTCCCTGCTGCGAGGGCAGATAGAATAGCAAGAAATTGACAGAGGATCCCTAAGCTTCCTAGCAGCGGTCCCTTGAGGGAAAAGGGGAGCGGTGACCTCTTTGAGCATGCAGGGCCTATGCCTGAGACTCTATGCAGATTCCCCTAGGCCAATGGCGTTCCTACGTCAGCTTCCACCCAAGGTGGATCGCTGCTTTACATCCACCTGGGTGCATCACTTCCCACACACCCCCCCCCCCCCCCCACCTCCCAGCGCATCACCTCCTGGGGGGTCCAGGGAGAAGTCATGCTGATGTCGGCTCTACCAGTTTCCTGCCCCGGAACAGGAAGTAACATCAGAGGGAGCAGGGAACCGGCGGAGCGGACTGCCCCAAACGCCCCACCCTTGGTCCGCTACTGCCCTAGGCAAAGGATGCGACAGGAGCACATAAAATGCTTTTTGGACCCACTCAGGGAACGGTGTGTCCTCCAGCCATGCTGGTGCTGTAAAGACAGCTCAGGACAGAGGAAGCAGCTCACCGCATGGAAGTGGACACTGAGAGTCCCTGCTCGGCTGACACTAAAGATACATAGATGAAATCTTTTGAACAAGGTCCTGGGCTGAATGGGGCCTACTGCAGACTGTTTTTTCTTTTTTGGCTTCAGCAGCGAAGGAGGTTGTAGCAATTGTAACTCTTTTGCTACGAGGGTAGTGGGGCTACAGCTCCATTTCCCTTAAACTAAAAGTTAGAGCTGAAGGAAGGGGCATTTGTGCTGTTTTTTTTAACTTTTTCCCCTTTCTTTTTCCAGCAGTGGCAGGTAGAACTGCTTTGGAGGCTGTTTGGAAACAGGTTTTAAAGCCACATAAACAGTGTATTAGTGGTATCAATAGCAAGAGCAGGTACTAAAGAACTGCATGGGACCAGAACTGCAAGCTGATTAATCCAGCAGCCTACGGGTGCCTGAAAGGTCAAAGGCTGCCAGGCCAGAGGGAAAGCTCTGCTGGACAGTGACATGGACATTTAAAGACACAGTACCAAGGGGACAGTTTGACTGAGCTGCAAGTCAAACTTGTGTATAACCTATATATATATAAAACTCACCCTCAACATTCTATTCTCTGACGTCACTGAAGTCAAGGTTCGTAAGTTCGTGGTGCTGAAGCCACGAAAATCACCCAGTCTCTGGGCCCCGCCCTCGCGTCAAACGTTGTGACGTTGAGAGCGGAGCAATTCAGTCACACATCGACGGGGAGCAGGCGGCGCAATGGCGTCAGTGACGACGAAGGTGCGTTGGTTGGGTGGTTGGTTGGTTGGTTGGATGGGTGGGGGGGGCAGAGGAAAGCCTTGCTAGCGCCCATTTCATTGGCTCCAGAAACGGGCCTTTTTTTTTACTAGTTTTAAATAAAACCTTGTTAAGGAGGGGTTTTTTTTGTTTTCAAATTTAGAGAGACCAGCTTGTTGTCGGCAGAGTGGAAGGAAGAGAAAGAGAAGGGCGATTCTACACAAGCTCTCACAGATATCTGGTGGCCCTTTTGTAGCAGTGGGTCCCAAACCTAGTCCCGGAGGCACCCCAGGCAGTCAGGTTTTCAGGATATCCACAATGAATATTCATGAGAGAGATTTGCATGCAAAGGAGGCAATGCATGCAGATCTCTCATGAATATTCATTGTGGGTATCCTGAAAACCTGAGTGGCTGGGGCTGCCTCCAGGACTAGGTTTGGGAACCACTGGAAAAGTCTTTTAACCAATCAAAAGCAGGGTTCATAAGCCCATGATGAAAGAAAAAAAAACAATATTTTACCTCACATTTTGAGAAGGTCAAACATGGAAAAATATCTTCCTGATAGATTCGGTCTAAGAAAGGACAAGATCTCTCCATAGAGGGCTCTTCTCTCCAGGATCTGAATTCATTATACAGAGATAAATCAGCCTAACAAACAAAACCCAGAAAGACACTTTTTTAAACAACAAAACAACCCCAGATCTACACATTTTGCAAGTGGCTGATGGTCAGATTACAGTAACCGGATGTCCAGAATGTGACATAAAATTGATAACAGCTACACAATGGGCCACAGAGAAATACTTCTAACAACAGCCTGTGCTAATCTTGTTCTAGTGCTTATGTGATAATTAAAAAAAAAAAAAAACTGGGAGGAAAAGACCTCAGAAGCCCCCTGGTGCTCAGTGCCAAAGCTCAGACAATTTAGCACTAAATGGGCAGCTGCGTAATCATAGGTCAGACAAACCTCCATATTGCTTATGTCCTTTCCATGCTTGTATTTGTTATACATCATTTTCAATTAAAGTAACAAAAACGTTCATAACGCACTCCCCCCCCCCCCCCCCCTCCATTAGCTGGCGTCAAATAAAGAAGTTGTTAGAACCATCTTTTCCGTATCAAGCAGTTAAGTTTTGGTGTTCTTTGCCCGTTTCTCTTAGAACTGCACCAATATATTTGAGTTTCATTTGTTTCAAAAACCTTACTGTTAAGGTTTGTCCTGTTTAATTTTTTTGTAACACGCTTTGACCCATTTGTTTGGGAGTTGGTGGAATGTCATATCAAATAAATAAATATCATACCATATAATAATTAAAAAAAATAGCATAATCATAACAAGTTACAGCTGGTTTCACATTAAATCAGAACAGTTCAACATAAGAATTAAAGACATAACCATATCAAGTTACAAAAGTCAAAATAGCTGACTTTGCATAAAATCACCAGATTTCAAATACTTAAATTGTTCAACACAGATACTTTTGAAAAAAAAAAAATAAGGATTTTACCAATGGCAGATACAAGGTTATGAGCCTATGCGATGTCTAATTCCCTTTCTTCATTATTTATTACCAAGAATATTCACATTAAAAAAAAAAAAGCATTTCTCAAGTATCTCAAGTTTTACCTAATTCTCTGCCAGGGACACAGACAAAAGGAAGCTGCACAAGGACAAACCTCAGTTCAGTTATACTGTATAAACTGAAAACAGTGGCCTAATGTTAGAACAATGGGTTGGGAACTAGGAAAGCCAGGGTTCAAATCCCACTTCAGCCACCAACACTCCTTGTAACCTTGGGCTAGTGACTATTTCTCACCGTCTCGGGCACCCACTTAAAATACTGGCTGTTCACAGTAAGGACCACATCCAATACCCAACTACTTACCATCAGTGAACAGTGCTACATATGCCCAACAGCATTACAAAAATGACAAGTGTTATTATTATTACTGATAGAGATCTATAAAATAATGAGTGGAGTTGAACAAGTAGATGTGAAGCGTCTGTTCACGCTTTCCAAAAATACTAGGACTAGGGGGCATGCGATGAAGCTACAATGTAGTAAAAAATTTAAAACGAATCGGAGAAAATTTTTCTTCACTCAACGTGTAATTAAACTCTGGAATTCGTTGCCAGAGAATGTGGTAAAGGCGGTTAGCTTAGCGGAGTTTAAAAAAGGTTTGGATGGCTTCCTAAAGGAAAAGTCCATAGACCGTTATTAAATGGACTTGGGGAAAATCCACTGCTTATTTCTGGGATAAGCAGTATAAAATGTTTTGTACTTTTTTGGGATCTTGCCAGGTATTTGTGACCTGGATTGGCCACTGTTGGAAACAGGATGCCAGCAGGTAGCTCATTAAACAAGCCCGTGATGCACATCCCAAATTTAGCCATTTCCTTTCTCCACCCTCATCATCCCTCCATATCTTACTTCCTTGCAGTCCTTGACTATGGGCTGTATCACACTCAGATCCTGCTGACTACTGCTCATAGCACTGCTGGTACTTTTGTTCCTCACGTGACCCTTTTTGAAAGGGGTCTTCCCACCGGGCTGAAGCTCATTGGTTGGTGATGTGGGGGAGGTGGAGAGCACCAGCGTCTTCAAAGCTGCTACTTCAGCTTGCAGAACATCAATCTTGAAAACAGAGAATCAACAAAAACAAACCACAGTTCAGTCTCTTGCGGATCTGATCGTGTGCATACACACAGTTCTTCAACGCACAATAACTTGCAAGTTCATTAAAAACAAAGAGAGGGCACACTTCTTTTAGAGACTGTTCTTAATACTACAGGCATTATCAAATGCAGCTCTACTCTCCCAAGACAGGACAGAGTAGGAGAGAATTCTTTTAAAGAAAAAGAAGAATTCAGAAAACGTTTGTACTTATTTTCAGAAGCCCAACTGCGTCCCTCTCTAGTTAGACACAAGCAAGATGGAAAAGATTTATATATGTTGCTTTTAGAATATATCATTTTTTATTGGTTGTTATTGAGTATATAAATCATTAATTTTTATGGACATCAATACATTTCTATATGTTTTTAATTTTGTATATTTAGACACATCTTGTTTGTGATTATACAAGTTTTCAAATGTCATTTGTTTTGTAGCCCCTGACGCAGCCCTGCTGGGCGAAACACGGCCAGTGTCGGGCTGATTCTGAATATTTTTGTCATATAATAAGTTGATATTTCTCTTTTGTTTTGCATTCTCAGTTCCACTTAAAGGAACGTGCACAAGCCATCAGGAGGAAGAAAAAGCAGGGCAACGAACATGGCGGCACTGGAGACTGGCGCTGAAGAAGGTATCTGCTGCTGTGGGGTGCGCCGGGGGGAGCCATGAGGTGGTGGGGGGGGGGGGCAAGGCGGCGGGGTGGCAGACTAAAATGTGCCCCCCCCCACCTCACCTCGGGCTCTGGCCCTCTCCCACCGTGAGGTCTGATTACGCACCTGGATGACAGATACCAAGAAAGCATGGTTTTAATCACTGTGCAAAACAAAATAAATTACCAACCTTTCCTTGTGCTTCCTTCAACTGTTTTTCCGCAGCAGCTTGTTTCACATTTGCTTCTCGTACCATTTTGTGCGCTTCCTGCAACATAAGAATTAGCCGAGGACGTAAAAGCTGCACTTGCACTTAAAGCACCGAACAGTTAACAAGTGCATATTTGGGACAGTTTTCAAAAAATAAGGAAATAAGAGGGCACGCAAAGCCAGAAATAAAGGCCCAGTCTACGAAGCTTCAATTTCTTCTTACAGGAAAAAGGAGGGTGAGAATACCGCACAGTAAAAATAAATAAAAAAAAGAAAAAAAGGCGTTAAAACAAGGATCAGAAAAACACGCACCAAGATGGAGGAGTGGCCTAGTGGTTAGGGTGGTGGACTTTGGTCCTGGGGAACTGAGTTCGATTCCCACTTCAGGCACAGGCAGCTCCTTGTGACTCTGGGCAAGTCACTTAACCCTCCATTGCCCCATGTAAGCCGCATTGAGCCTGCCATGAGTGGGAAAGCGCAGGGTACAAATGTAACAAAAATAAAATAGATACTATTGGAGATTCTACATGGAATGTTGCTACTGTTGGAGATTCTACATGGAATGTTGCTATTCCACTAGCAACATTCCATGTCGAAGGCTGCGCAGGCTTCTGTTTCTGTGAGTCTGACGTCCTGCACGTAAGTGCAGGATGTCAGACTCACAGAAGCAGAAGCCTGCGCGGCCACATTGGTGATCTGCAAGGGCCGACTTCTACATGGAATGTTGCTAGTGGAATAGCAACATTCCATGTAGAATCTCAAATAGTAGCAACAGTGGAGGAGTGACCTAGTGGTTAGGGTGGTGGACTTTGGTCCTGAGGAACTGAGTTTGATTCCCACTTCAGGAACAGGCAGCTCCTTGTGACTCTGGGCAAGTCACTTAACCCTCCATTGCCCCATGTAAGCCGCATTGAGCCTGCCATGAGTGGGAAAGCGCGGGGTACAAATGTAACAAAAATAAAATAGATACTATTGGAGATTCTACATGGAATGTTGCTACTATTGGAGATTCTACATGCAATGTTGCTATTCCACTAGCAACATTCCATTTAGAAGGATGCGCAGGCTTCTGTTTCTGTGAGTCTGACGTCCTGCATGTACGTGCAGGACGTCAGACTCACAGAAGCAAAAGCCTGCGCGGCCACATTGGTGATCTGCAAGGGCCGGAATGTTGCTAGTGGAATAGCAACATTCCATGTAGAATCTGAAATAGTAGCAACAGTGGAGGAGTGGCCTAGTGGTTAGGGTGGTGGACTCTGGTCCTGGGGAACTAAGGAACGGAGTTCAATTCCCGGCACAGGCAGCTCCTTGTGACTCTGGGCAAGTTACTTAACCCTCAATTGCCTGCCGCATAGAGCCTGCCATGCGCGGGGTACAAATGTAACAACAACAAAAAAAAAAGTGAAACACAGGCTTTACTACAGTACTGGTTGGTCTGGGAGTGAACACAGATGAAGGAAGACTGAACAAGGGAGAATTCAGTCAGTCATTCTCTGTTCTTGAAAACAAACGGGCCTCCAGCCAAAAGTATTGCGAGACAGGTCGTCTGAAAAATGCTTCCAGAAAAACTGGAATTTTTGGCATCTCTAAAAAAGCTGCTACTGCTATTAGCAATTCTTCTTTCTCTTCCAAATCAGGAGGAGGGGAAAAAAAAAAACCCAAAAACTAACCTCAAACAGACTGGCTGTGAGCTCTTGCAGTTCCTGTCCAAGCTGGTCTCGCACCTTCGAAAGTCTTTCACACTGTTCATCTTTCAGCTTCAGCTCCTAAGGATCATCAGTGTGTCGGCATAAAGGGAAAAGATTTATTCTTAAAATCAACATCCTCTTTATAGTTAAACGATTTTATTGATGTACAGCATAGTGAACACAACTGACAACAGTGATACATCTATTTCCATCTACTTTCACTTTATACATTTCGGTAAGTCTTATCTACTGCAACACCAATATTTTTATGTTTTCCCCCTCCCTCCCTCCCCCCACCCCTCAACTTCTAACAATTAATTATGATTCCTTATCGTATCACTGTAAATGGCAACCTCTCCATCCAAGTAGCTAGAGGGTCCAGTTTACCAAACATGTGAATTTGCATCCTTAGAGAGTCACAATCCTATGCTTTATTCAATAAAATGAAGATACCTTATATCATAGTCGAGTGACCCCCCCAGCCCCAGGTGAGCCACTCCTGCAACCAATATAAATTCCTTCGCGTCACCATAACATATAAGTGTTCTCTTAATAATCAACATCCTCTTTATACAGAGGAGCACAACAGGCTTGTCCACGAGCTCCAAACTGAATCACAACTACAAAGTTCCTGATTGCACTGGGGTAAAAAGACAAGACTGAATCAACCCTATCAGGCAAAGCTGAAGCCAGGTGGCAAAACTTGGGAGTACAGAGATCAATGCTGATATTGAGATGGAAACCTTGATTATTTTGAAAACAGCTGCAGACTTTGCCTGCTTATGCCTTCTAGGTTTTCTGCTTCCTTACCACAGGTCCAGCCAGCCAATTACGCCTTGCCCATCCTGGGGAACTGAGTTCGATTCCCACTGCAGCTCCTTGTGACTCTGGGCAAGTCACTTAACCCTCCATTGCCCCTGGTACAAAATAAGTACCTGAATATATGTAAACTGCTTTGAATGTAGTTGCAAAAACCTCAGAAAGGTGGTATATCAAGTCCCATTTCCCTTTCCCAGTTTGAGATTCTACATGGAATGTTGCTGTTGCTACTATTTGAGATTCTGGAATGTTGCTACTATTTGAAGATTCTACATGGAATGTTGCTAGTGGAGGAGGAGCCTAGTGGTTAGTGCAGTGGACTTTGATCCTACGGAACTGAGTTCAAGTCCCACTGCAGCTCCTTGTGACTCTGGGCAAGTCACTTAACCCTCCATTGCCCCTGGTACAAAATAAATACCTGAATATATGTAAACCGCTTTGAATGTAGTTGCAAAAACCTCAGAAAGGCGGTATATCAAGTCCCATTTCCCTTTTGACATCACCATATCAGAAGTGAGCCAAGTATCAGGCAATCATGCCATTGTGACATCACTGATGAGGTTGGCTCTTATTGGTGGAATGAGTGGAGGAGTAGCCTAGTGGTTAGTGCAGCAGACTTTGATCCTGGGGAACTGTATAGGGCAATCAAGCCATTGTGACATCACTGATGAGGTTGGCTCTTATTGGTGGAATGAGTGGAGGAGTAGCCTAGCGGTTAGTGCAGCAGACTTTGATCCTGGGGAACTGTATAGGGCAATCAAGCCATTGTGACATCACTGATGAGGTTGGCTCTTATTGGTGGAATGAGTGGAGGAGTAGCCTAGTGGTTAGTGCAGCGGATTTCGACCCTGGGGAACTGAGTTCAATTCCCACTGCAGCTCCTTGTGACTCTGGGCAAGTCACTTAACCCTCCATTGCCCCTGGTACACAATAAGTACCTGAATATATGTAAACCGCTTTGAATGTAGTTGTAAAAAACATAGAAAAACGGTATATCAAGCCCCATTCCCTTTTAAAATTTTACAACTTCTACAGTAGCACACATCAAAGTAGTGAATAAAAAGGAGGATGTTGTGCTCCTTGGTGCGCTCCTGAAGGTGCTCTTGAAAGTCATGCCTATTAAGTCTCACTCTGGTGTGGACTCACATTTTTCTCGTAGGAAGGAGGCTCCCTATGCCAGACCCCAGTATACTGGGAACACAGTCCCTCGTATGTGCTGCCAGTCTCACAGGTACGACACTCATGCTTAGGGGTCCTTTTAACTAAGGTGCACTGAAAAATGGGTTACGGTAGTGTAGGCGCGGGTTTTGGGTGCGCGCGCCAATCCATTTTTCAGCATGCCTGTAAAAAGACCTTCTGTAAATTTTTGCCGAAAACGGACAAGTGGCAAAATCAAAATTGCCATGCGTTCCATTTTGGGTCTGAGACCTTACCACAAGCCATTGACCCAGCGGTAAAGTCTCACGCGGTAACCAGACGGTAATGACTTTTGCGCGCCAAATGCCACTTGGCATGCGTAGCTGATGCGCGCCAGAAAATAAAAAAAAAATTGGGTGCCAAAAATGAAATTACCGCAAGGGCCACGTGGTAGCTCCATTTTGGATCACATTGGGCGCACGTAGACGCTTACGCGGCTTAGTAAAAGGGCCCCTTAGTAACTCCTTCTCAGTAACATGTTGGTCCTACATATCAGCTTACTACTCCTTATCAATTCCATAGCCCTATAAAAATGTACACAGCACTGTACACAGTCATTTAAGAGATCATCCCTGCTCAACAGAGCTTACAATGGCCTCCTTGCTTAAGGTTAGACTTTGAAATGTGCCATCCCTGCAAGACAAAGGTAAAAAAAAGAAAGCAGCAGTCCTCTGTATGCAACTACTAAGTCGCGAACAACTTATGGGCTGCCACTTGCGTAATTATTATTATTATTAGCATTTGTATAGCGCTACCAGACGCACGCAGCGCTGAACACCTGATACAAAGAGACAGTCCCTGCTCAAAAGAGCTTACAATCTAAATAATACAGACAGACAAGACAGTTACGGGCGAGGGAAGTAATGGGTGAGAAGGGAGGAATGGACAAGGGGAGGGCAATTGTGGCTAGGAGCTAAAAAGCAGCAGTGAAAAGGTGGGTTTTCAGCATAGATTTGAAAAGAGGTAGAGATGGAGCTAGACATATAGGTCCAGGAAGTCTATTCCAGGCATAAGGTGCCACGAGAGAAAAGGAGCGAAGCCTGGAGTTAGCAGTGGAGGAGAAGGAGGACGACGACAAGGGAGATTTGTCCAGCGAGCGGAGTTCACGGGGAGGAATGTAGGGAGAGATGAGAGTGGAGAGGTAATGGGGGGCTAAAAGCAGCAGTGAAAAGGTGGGTTTTCAGCATAGATTTGAAAACAGGTAGAGATGGAGCTAATGGTTTCTTGGCAGACTATTAGAGGGAGGGGGTTGCTATTGCTTTCTTCCCCCCCCCCCCCCCCCCAGGGAAGGCCAAGTTCTTTACCAACAAAAGAGAATGGATGGCTAAGTTGGCCAGAGTCTTCGAAGCTGAAGATTTAACAATTTTTGTACATCTTATATTCTACATATTATTGTTGTTGTACCTCTCATCTGTAAAATTACAAGAGGAGGGGGAAAAAAAAAAAAAAAAGACCTCAAATGTCCCAGCATGGCAGCAAGCTATAAAATCTTTATGCCAGCATATTTCGGACTCCAATCATATCATTGGTCTTTAAAAAAAACCTCCTTGTAGGATTTCTTATCATCAATTTTTTGTGTGATTTTTTAAATTTTCTATTATATATCGTGCACTCAATCTTCTCACAATATATCTTTATCGTATTCTATTTAGATATTAAAAAAATTAAATATTAAAGCACTTAGCTCTTCATTCTTTCGCCAACAGGGCTCTCCATTTCACTTATAAATAAGTTGGCCAGAGGCCAGAAACCTGACAAAATTCCCAGTGAAAGATCTGAATACATGTAAATGAGCACAATAGGAAAGTCACCTAACAATAGTATCACAAGGCCTCTTAATTATAGATATTATTATTCAAACCTCTAATTTAGATCTCCTCTGCATAAAAGAAACCTGAATTACTAAGCCAGAGTTGTTTTATGTAGACCAGACATGCTTCGCTGGCTATCATTTTGTATATTTCAACCATGAACATAAATGGGGATGATTTAACAGGCTTCCGATTCATTTCACAAAATGTTGTTCCTCCCCAACAGTTAAGGGCTTGGCTTTTAGACAAATCATTCCTCCCCTTCAGATCTGCTACTTGTTTAATCAACCCACCCACCTGTTCGCGTGTCCTAAATTCTGGATTTATATGGCAGAGCAGCATTTTAGAAAAGGAATTTCAACTCGGAATATGGACGACCCAAGTCAGAACATCACAAATGGACGATACAGCCTGTTCTGAAATACACGCGAGATGGTCGTCCATGTGCTGGAAACATCCGGCATTAACATCGATTTTACAAACTGAAACATCCAAATTATAAAAGATGTTCCACTCCATGTGGAAACTTAAAAGAGTAAAACCTTTCTTCCCGAGACATATCTTCCGCACCCTGGTACAGTCAACGGTAATAAGTCATCTGGACTACTGCAACGCACTATTCGCGGGCTGCAAAGAACACACTATCAAAAAACTCCAAACTGCCCAGGATACTGCCGCCAAACTCATATTTGGAAAAGCTAAATATGAAAGTGCAAAACCCTTAAGAGAGAAACTCCACTGGCTCCCACTCAGGGAACGCA
Organism: Microcaecilia unicolor; assembly: GCF_901765095.1. NCBI lineage: Eukaryota > Metazoa > Chordata > Amphibia > Gymnophiona > Siphonopidae > Microcaecilia > Microcaecilia unicolor. The sequence continues at coordinate 8,459,366 of NC_044039.1, read as the reverse complement.
TTACGTTCAAGATCTGCACGACTGTACACAAAATCATTCACGCGGACGCCCCAATCTGCATGCTAAACCTCGCAGACTTACCGCCAAGAAACGCCACAAGATCATCCCGCAAATTTCTCAACCTACACTTCCCCAGCTGTAAAGGACTAAAATACAAGCAGATGCACGCCACCACCTTCTCTTATATAAGTACGCAATTATGGAATGCATTGCCCACAGACCTGAGAACAATCGACGAAACAACTGTCTTCCGCAAATCTCTGAAGACATATCTCTTCAGCAAGGACTACAATGAGAACCGATAGCCACACCAGTACACCTCACCAACCCACTCAGTTAAGAAAGCCCACCATCTATAATTACCCTAATCACTCCCTTCCTTTCTTCTTCCACTTAATTTCTGCACAACACTAAATGTATCTGCTATCCTGTAATGACAATGTTTATAAAACTATGTAAGCCACACTGAGCCTGCAAATAGGTGGGATAATGTGGGATACAAATGCAATAAAATAAATAAATAAAAACAGGGAAAACAAGGGATGTGGACACTTATGTGGCCTCACAGGAATGTCCACCTTATAAAAATAGCCACACAGACATCCATGCAGAGCACAGGGGTAGACTAATGGTTAGAGCAATGAGTTGAGAATCAGGGGATCCAGGTTCAAATCCCACTTCAGCTGTTTATGATTTTTTTTTTTTTTTAAACTTTGAACCTTCCAGAAACAGAAAAATACCTACTGTACCTGCAGAGGTCCATCTATTCTCTGTATCTCCTGTGCTCTGTCCTCCAGTCTGCAGGGGAACTCAGCTAACAGTGTTGCTTACCTACTGCTTCCACCTCTGCCGAGCTTCCTCTGCAGTGTCCTGTTTGCGACTGTCCTAAAACTATATGATATTATGATGGGGGACACAATACAATTGTTCACCTTTCTGTGGTTTTTGCAACTACATTCAAAGTGGTTTACACAGTTTATACAGGTACTAATTTGGGACAACAGAGGGTTAAGTGACTTGCCCTGAGTCACAAGGAGCTGTAGTGGGAATCAAACCCAGTTCAGCAGAATCAAACCCACTGCACTAACGACTGGGCCACTCCTCCACTAGCAACATTCCATGTAGAATCTTCAAATAGGGAAAGGGAAATGGGACTTGATATACCACTTTTCTCTGGTTTTTGCAACTACACTCAAAGCAGTTTACATAGTATATATGGGGAAACTGAGGGTTAAGTGACTTACCCAGAGTCAGAAGGAGCTGCAGTGGGAATTGAACCCAGTTCCCCAGGATCAAAGTCCACTGCACTAACCACTAGGCTACTCCTCAGGTTAATATTGCCCTGGATGATGGACAAGCAAGTTCATGGTAAAAAAAAAAATACCTGCCCCTGTTTTCAAACGTTTCCATCCTGTTCCTAAGAGCGAGTGTTCCAACTGTTACACAGAAATGAGCGCTGCAGTCCATAAATAACACTGTCCTGGGCTGTACAGAGGCAGTAAACATAAGGGCCTTGCACAAGACAGAAACTTGTGAAGTGCTGTGATTGCATAGATCAGAGACGCCGCTCTGATCTTCTCCGCTCAACAACTTTGTTTCCATTACAATTGAGCACTATAGCTTCAGTTTATTGGTAAGACACACATATTCTTTTTATATTTGGATAGAATTAATAATCAACAGACGGCAGAGAAGACTCCTGACGCAGGCCAGTACGGCCGAAACACAGCTGTGTCGAGTCCCTTTCTCCCTGCTACAGTTTGGCTAATAAAGTTGATTCTCCATTTTTACATCCAAAGTGTCGCCTTTTTTATGTAATTTTTTGATTTTGATGAATTCATCTTTTAAATACATATCTTATGATTAATTTTAAATTTTTACGTTTTTTATATATATTTTATTTTTATGTTTTTATGTTTTTTTGTTTTTTGTTTTTGATGGTCATCTTTGCTGTTTTGTTTCTTCTTCTTCTTCTCAGTGCCATGTTCATGCCAGATAAATTACAAATTCTGCCCCAGTTCTCTTACCATCTGAGCTTTGGCAAGTTCTTCCTTTAGCCGCTCATATCCCTTCTCTCGGACTTCCAGGACAGATGGGCTGCGCAGATGAGACAGACTGTCTGTACTCAGCTTAAGAATATCATCCGAGCAGTCCAGGGCATCTGTCAACGTTGCGCCCTGTAGGAACTCTCTCTCAGCACGGTTGCTGTTCCTTCTGCGGCTGGGTTTGGGTGAGCACTGCTGGGCTCCCGAGGTAGAACAAGGTACAGAGTCTGTAGCATTGCTGCTAGAAAAGAAACCCAAAAAAACGCATTAAGAAGAAGCTTTAAAATAATAACAACAACAATAATTAAATAAGAAATAAAAACTGTGTATGTATATTTTCTCTTTAGAAGATTTCTGCAAGGCACGGAGGTTAGGAGGGCTTTTTCAAGGTTGGGGATAAGCCAGCTATTCCAATAACATGCAGGTTGTTATTTTGAAAATTACTGCGAAGTCCAAAAGGGAAAAAGCAACTGCAAACCTTTACAACTATGCAAGAAATATGAAACTTAGGCCCTATAAACTCCAGAATAACCTTGCAGAGAACTGCTCCAACACAATATGCTGATGACAGATTATTATAGGGACGGGGTCCTGAAAAATTCTGGGTGGCTTCACATCTGCCTGTCTCCATTCTGGGTGGCTTCACATCTGCCTGTCTCCAAAAAAAAGGTAGCCCCCCCAGCTTCACAGGGCGTGAAGGAGAAAGCAGGGTTAAAGAACAATATACCCACAAATTCTTAAGCTTTGACTAATAATCCAAACAACTTCTGGTGCTTCAGTCTGTTCCATACTACGTAAGAACATGATATTAATATATTCTGAAACCATTTTGTTAGAAGTTAGGTTTCTTCGTGTTTACAAGCCTGGTCTCTTCCGGAGCATACCTGATCCCTGAAGTTTCTCCACAGCGTAGGTGCCTAGGAGAATAGACGGGCTGCGTGGGAAGGTCAGATGCATTTAACGTGTTCGGCTGTACGGGTGTGGAGCTGATAGGGGGATGACTCCAATAGATGACACCAGGTGAGGTAGGTAGCTCATGGGTTTCTGACTCGCACAGTCCGAGCAAGTCTGGTGTAGAGGGCGAAGCTAGATTCACTTCATGGAAGCCTTCCAAGGGGTCACTGGCCATATTAACAGCCTCATCATATGAAACCCTGCACAAAAAAAAAAAAAAAAAGCCATAAGGTTATCATATAAGGATTATTGTCCTAGTCACCTCTGCCCTGGGCAGCTGACATATCACACGTTCAAACTTTTACAAGAGGACTGAATTGTAATGCACTTATTCATGCTACTACTCAGCTGTGTATGTATAAAAACATACAACGCAATAGTGTCCCATTACAAAAGCACTCTAGTTTGGCTCAATTTTTATTTCCCAGGATATAGGAGTAAAGAGTCAGATACTGTTGCCAAGCTAGAATCTCAGATTTGAATTCCAAGCCCAGCTACAGGCCAGACAGTACTATAATGGCTCACAGTATTTTGGGGGTGGGGGGGGGAGGGGAGGAAGGTCCACATGCTAGAAGCATAAGATTATTGGATTTAGACTTCAATTCTGCCATCAAGACAAGGTAAAAAAAAAAACATTAATTGGCTATCAGACTAGGAGCTTTTCTGATGGCTGCATCTGCTCTTTATCATTTACTAGGAAAGAAGGCCCGTTTCTCAGAGCAATGAAACGGGCGCTAGCTTTTTTTTTGGGGGGGGGGGGGGGGGTGACACATATGGAGAACAATGGCGATTTTCCTGGGCCGCCCCGTGGCTCGTCGCGGTTGTAGCTGGTTCGTGCGCCGCCGCTGTTAGCGTTGTCATAGCTCTGTGTGGGTGGCGATTTTCCTGGGCCGCCCTCGATGTCATCGCGTTCTGACGCGAGGGCGGAGCACAGGTACAGTAATAAAACTCACCCTCAACGTTTGCTCCGCCCTCGATGTCATGACGTTTGACGCGAGGGCGGGGCCCGGTGGCTTCACCACCACGAACCTTCGAACCTGAAGGAACTGAAAGTCAGTGGCTTGGCTTCACCGACGTCAGTGTCCTCAGAACGTTGAGGGTGAGCTTTATTATAGTAGATTTGTTTACTATACCGTCACTTACTGCATCAGCAAATCAGAATGGTTTACATTATAAAAATATACATTTAAAACACAAGAAATAACAACTAAGAAATCCAATTTTTGATAGGAAAGCACAAAACAAAAAAAAAACATTCACACTGAAGAAATAACTAAACGAATATACCAGTCATACTAAAACCAAAAAGAATAACGCTGCATTATAAAGTTGAACATCCTTTATATGTTTTTAAAGCTTTACGAAAGCAAGTATATGATTCTTCCATTGCTATAATAACAAGATCCAATTTGATCGCCCCTATCGGACTGACATTTCACTTGTCTCTTAGATTGTAAGCTCTTCGAGCAGGGGCCGTCCCCTCTTTGTTAAATTGTACAGCGCTGCGTAACCCTAGTAGCGCTTTAGAAATGTTAAGTAGTAAGGTCTGAGAGCAAGAGAGAAAGAGCCTGACCACAAACACCAAAAACACCTAACAACCACTTTTGCGAAAGCCATTTTTTGGACCAATTCCAAAGACTGTAACTTGATGATGGAGTGATCTAACAGCATCTTTCAAGACACAGAGGAATCAGAGCCTACCTGCTAATTTCCTTCCCTTGAATCCCTCCAATCCAGTCCAGATGTGTCGGTTCACCTTTCCCTGCCAGCAGATAAGAGACTGAGAACCCTATGTAGGGTCCTGTGCAGTTCTGGGATGGCTAGCCCAGTATTCCTATAATCAAAACTAAAATTTGAGTCCCACTAACTTCAAACCTGAAGGCACTGAAATTACTGACCACGAGTCTGAAATGAGAAAACCAACAAAGAAGAATGAAAAAGGTGCAAAAACACACCTCTATAATTCTTACCACCATTACACCCCTGCAACAGAGATCTGCAGTATATAAACTTTAGTAGGGCTGTGTTCTGGACTGGAGGGATTTGAAGAAAGGAAATTAGCAGGTAAGCCCTCATTTCACCTTCCTCATCATCCCTCATCCAGGCCATTGGAAGTACCAAAACAGTATTTAACTCAGAATAGGTATAGACAAGCCTACGTCCAACAAACTTGTCCCAAACTTAGCATCTTCCCTGGCCCGGTTTCTAACCTATAATGCCATTCAAAGGAATGCAGAGACGTCCAAGTGTCAACCTTACAATTTCCTTGAGGGAACCAGACTATACTTCATCCAGGATGCCACCTGTATCCTTATGGAAGGAGCTCATAGCCCCAAAATTACATGACCACACACAATTTATGCCGAAGCAGTAGTTCTCTTAATCCGAGCTACTCTCACTATCAAGGCTACCTCACCCTTCCAAGGACCACCAAACACCACAAAATGATGATTGGACTTGCAGAAATCTGTAGTGATCCCCACATACCTTCACAGACTACTCCAAGTTCCTCCAAGCTACCACAGTTACTCAACTCTGCGGAAAAGCGGCAGCGAAATTGACTAACATAAAAAGGAGATACAACCTTCAAACTAGAAGGAATCAGATGAATCACCACTATGTCCAATGATACTACCAGGAAAGTCTCCCAATACAAATAATCTGTTAATACAAAACCAAGCAGTTTACAATACAATAGAATAAATACTAAAGGAAAAAATAATAAAATTACTACTGCCATAAATCAGAGGTTAATGAATGTTAAATGAACTTAAATGTTCAAAGACAAAACGTTTTAATAGAAATATAAACGAGAAGAATAAGCGTAATGGCAGGTCCAACGTCTAGAGCCAAATGTCACATAAACCTAAAGTCGATAACATTTTAAGGTGGCACTAGAAACCTGACAATCCATTTCTTCTTCCAATTCCATTCTAGTTGACCCAAAATTAAAAAAAAAAAAAACAACAGATCAGTACATCTTAAGACACCACATCTGCCAACCTATTTCTCAACCATTAAAATCAACACAGTTAGTTATGTTCTTTACCGATGCCCTTATTACGTCATACAAAGTATCAACCAAGACAGCAGAATCCAACTCCAAGTGGGCTGCTTCAGAAACAACTTCCGAGGATCCTGCATAGGAAACCTCAAGTAAAGGGGTGGGCAACCTTGGTCCTCGAGGGCCACAATCCAGTCCAGGTTTTCAGGATTTCCCCAATGAATATGCATATACGTACTACGTAACCACTATACGTATATAAATAATCTTTCTTTATTATCTTAACTGTAATTATGTATACCTTAAATACGTGTAATCACCCTATTTTCCATCTCTTGTTCTAGCATATCACATTTCCTATCTCATTCATTCTAATCATACACACTTCTAAACACAAAAATATATAAAATACATGAACAAGCTGTACAGACATGAGTACTAACAGGAAGTCGGTCTATGCTGGTATCTATTCAAATGTCTTTTTTTTTATAACTTCTCAAGTATCACCACTTAACTTAAATGTGGTAACCTGTGCTGTCTATCACAGTCCAATATATGCTGGATTCATTCAAAAAAGATCCTGTCTCCAAGTCCAAGTCCTGATTCGTGACTTTCCGTATGAAACCGTCTTGTATCTTCCTCGTGTCCAAAGTTTGTTATTTCTTATAGCTGTTAAGTCTACCAGCTTACTCCTTTGCCAATCCCAATTCACTGATTCTGGGTACGACAGACCCACTGTCACAACTCTTTAAACCCATGAATATGCATGAGATCTAGTTACATACAATAGAGACAGTCCCAAAAAACCAACTGGGTTGGGACCCTCGAGGACCAAGGTTGCCCACCCCTGCTCTAGTAGCTGCTGGGTCCACTGCAGAAAGGCCCTAGCTATATAACCATTCTAGCCATTTGCTGGCAGAGGAAGGTAAACCCACGTGTCCAGACTAGACTGGATGATAAAGAAAGACAAAATTATTTTCAACTTGTTCAGCATACAAGCAATGCACATTTTGAATTCAGATACCTTACTTTTTTTCTGGTTGAATTACATGGCAGAGGCCACAGGACATTAAAAAAAAAAAAAAACCAAGATGAAAGAACATAAGAACATAAGCACTGCCATACTGGGAAAAGACCAAGGGTCCATCAAGCCCTGCATCCTGTCTCTGACAGTGGCTAATCCAGGCCTCAAGAACCCAGCAAAAACCCAAAAACAAAACAAAAATTTAAATTAATAATGTTCAATGGACTTTTCCTTCATGAATCTGTCCAAACCCCCTTTAAACTCAGCAAGGCCAACTGCTGTCACTACATTCTCCGGCAACGAGTTCCAGAGTCTAACTACACGCTGAGTAAAGAAAAACTTTCTCCTATTTGTTTTAAATCTACCATATTCTAGCTTCATCTTATGTCCCCTGGTTCTATTATTGTTAGAGAGTGTAAGCAAATGCTTCGTGTCTGTCCGCTCCTTTCCACTCATTATCCTGTAGAAGAAAAATGCAAAAACCACAGAAAATCCAGGTAAAGAAAATGCACTTGTCCAGCAGCACAACCAGAAATGATTTTCTTGGACCATCGGTTCCTTCTTACCCCTGTGTACTTTCAGCTCAATCAGAACTGGCATCACGAAACTTCATTTGCAACAACCTACTTCCCTTTTGTTTTTGTTTTTAAATTTTCCCTTCCATCACAGCTCCCTTGCCAATGCAGCTGACCCTTTCTAACTTGGTAACCTTAAGATACACTACGTCAACACACATGTCCTTACCAAGGTCTTTGCACTGCCCGTCACATTATACCCACAGAGAAAGCCAAGAAGGACAAAGACAAACTAACATGTACAGAGGAGGAGGTGCCAGCATGAGAAGAAACGGGATACTGAGCTCAGCCAGGGCACTTCAGAAGGCAAAACTCCCAGTCGTAATCAGCTTTCATCAAGTGAGCTGCCAACACTCTTGAATCTGATTAGCAAATAACCAGCAGGAGAAACTAATATCACAGTAGAAAAAAAGATTCCTTTCTGAATATTGCTCGATGGGAAGAAATCACCAGATATATAGTAAGCTTGTCAAAGCTACTCAAAACCATCTCAACTTTAGGAAATTACTCAAGACTAGCCTATTCCGGAAGGCCTACTCCCAGGCTACTCCAACCTAAAACCCAAAGTCCTTCTTAGCAGCATATAAATGGACCATTTTGGACTCTCTTACCTTTACCCTTTTTCCCTTTATACCTTGTTCTTTCTATCCACTCTGACTACCAGGAGCGGGACCAGATCTTCTCGAACTTATCTCAACCTTCAACCTTCCCGATTGCAAAGGTCTCAAATACAAAACCTACTACGCATCCAACTTCTCCGTTATAGGCAGCCAACTCTGGAACGCAACACCAAGACTCATCCGAAAAACCAAAGAACACCTACCCTCCCGAAAGCTGCTGAAAACATACCTCTTCAAACAAACCCATCCAAATGACCCAAATTAATTCACGAACCTAACCCACACCACTAACACTACCCTCACCTCTATCCCTCCCCCCACATCTCTTGCTCTTATCCTACTCCATACAGTTGTGTTATCTCTGTGATACTGTACCATACATTGTAAGCCGCACTGAACCTGCTATTGAGCGGGAAAGAGCGGGGTATAAATACTACAAATAAATAAATAAAATACCACAATCTATTGTATTTGTATAATTACTGGACTGGCGATAGCCTTTTCGGTCCATTGTAAGCCACATTGAGCCTGCAAACATGTGGGAAAATGTGGGGTATAAATGTGATAAATAAAATAAATAAACCTTCTGTGTCATGGACCTTAATACTGTCTTTATATCCCTCATCAAACTGCTGTTTGAGTCCAAGGAAATTCTCGGGTGTGGGGGGGAGGGGGGAGTTCAACATACCATTGTGATAATGAGAACCTGGCTTCAGTATTTCTGCAGGGATACCTCCATGGCTTCAAGTCCAGGGGCTCACTCCCTGCCAAGGGCATCAGAATCCCAGTTGCTTGTTATCAAAGCAAATGTTTGAAATTGATTCTAATACCACATTGAAATATATAAATGAGGACTAATTTTGTTTTTTTTCAGTTAAGTACCAGGTCCAAAATCCCAGTCTCCTACGATATTTCATTACAGTTTACAGTAACGTTGTTAAAATGTACAGCTGTCACTCTTTAAAAGTCTGCTAGAACACAAATTGACGTAATCTTAGTAAATATTCTCTTGTGTATGGATCCTCAGGAGCTTAGCCGAGATTGGGTGCCAGAGCCGGTGGTGGGAGGCGGGGCTGGTGGTTGGAAGGCGGGGATAGTGCTGGGCAGACATACGGTCTGTGCCAGAGCCGGTGGTGGGAGGCGGGGCTGGTGGCTGGGATAGTGCTGGGCAGACTTATACGGTCTGTGCCAGAGCCGGTGATGGGAGGCGGGGATAGTGCTGGGCAGACTTATACGGTCTGTGCCACAGCCGGTGATGGGAGGCGGGGGGCTGGTGGCTGGGAGGCGGGGATAGTGCTGGGCAGACTTCTACGGTCTGTGCCCTGAAGAGGACAGGTACAAATCAAGGTAGGGTATATACACAAAAAGTAGCACATATGAGTTTAACTTGTTGGGCAGACTGGATGGACCGTGCAGGTCTTTTTCTGCCGTCATCTACTATGTTACTATGTAGTGGATAAATTCCACCTATTTGCTCAATACTGAGTGCAAAAATGTACCCCCTTTCCCCCAGGGAAAAAAAACAGATAGAAAAGAAAAAGGTAACCATCTGACTTTCTGATTTGGCCCTTTGATCAAATGCGGTTAAGACACACAGCAGAACTACACTAAAACAAGCTGTGTACATGACAGATACCCCCCTGCTGCTGAACTGCAGTTTAAAAGCTTCGACATCAAGCTGCAGAAAAGACTTTGTATGCTTATGTGCACTGCAATAAAACTGCAGACACAACTAGGTCACTGGAGGTCATTTCATGGATAAAGACAACCAGTCTGGTGATTTTTATATATAATTAGTTTAGTTTTCTGGTAACTGTCAATGACCGAGTGCTGTAGCTCTGCCCAGGGGGGTGGAGGAGACACTCTACAGTGAATCCTTTGTTCCTTACAAAGTCATGGGGCCAAAGCAAGGCAGAGAGATACTGTAGGCCGTGGATGCCTAGTTCGAGACCAGGAGGAAGGGAAAGAACAGGGCAGGGGATGGGAGAACTAACATCATTGCCCTGCAAATGTTATGGGTAGAAGCTAACTGCGTATCCATTTCTCTAGATATTGAGAGAGAGCACTCAGATATTTAGACTTATTTTAGGTGTGCCCCCCTAGCCCCCCACCCCTGACAAAGGTGATATAGAAATTTAATTAAAAATGATTTTTGGATGTATACACGCACTCTCTAATAAGGCAAACATAGTAACATAGTAGATGACGGCAGAAAAAGACCTGCACGGTCCATCCAGTCTGCCCAACAAGAGAACTCATATTTCTGCTTTTTGTGTATACCTTACCTTGATTTGTATCTGTATTTTTCAGGGCACAGACCGTATAAGTCTGCCCAGCACTAGCCCCGCCTCCCAACCACCAGCCCCTTGATTTGTATCTGTATTTTTCAGGGCATAGACCGTATAAGTCTGCCCAGCACTAGCCCCGCCTCCCAACCACCATCCCCTTGATTTGTATCTGTCATTTTCAGGGCACAGACCATATAAGTCTGCCCAGCACTAGCCCCGCCTCCCAACTACCAGCCCCTTGATTTGTATCTGTATTTTTCAGGGCACAGACCGTATAAGTCTGCCCAGCACTAGCCCCGCCTCCCAACCACCAGCCCCTTGATTTGTATCTGTATTTTTCAGGGAACAGACCGTATAAGTCTGCCCAGCACTAGCCCCGCCTCCCAACCAACAGCCCCTTGATTTGTATCTGTATTTTTCAGGGCACAGACCGTAGAAGTCTGCCCAGCACTAGCCCCGCCTCCCAACCACCAGCCCCTTGATTTGTATCTGTCATTTTCAGGGCACAGACCGTATAAGTCTGCCCAGCACTAGCCCCGCCTCCCAACCAACAGCCCCTTGATTTGTATCTGTCATTTTCAGGGCACAGACCGTATAAGTCTGCCCAGCACTAGCCCCGCCTCCCAACCACCAGCCCCTTGATTTGTATCTGTATTTTTCAGGGCACAGACCGTATAAGTCTGCCCAGCACTAGCCCCGCCTCCCAACCACCAGCCCCTTGATTTGTATCTGTATTTTTCAGGGCACAGACCGTATAAGTCTGCCCAGCACTAGCCCCGCCTCCCAACCAACAGCCCCTTGATTTGTATCTGTCATTTTCAGGGCACAGACCATATAAGTCTGCCCAGCACTAGCCCCGCCTCCCAACCACCAGCCCCTTGATTTGTATTTGTATTTTTCAGGGCACAGACTGTATAAGTCTGCCCAGCACTAGCCCCGCCTCCCAACCACCAGCCCCTTGATTTGTATCTGTCATTTTCAGGGCACAGACCGTATAAGTCTGCCCAGCACTAGCCCCGCCTCCCAACCACCAGCCCCTTGATTTGTATCTGTCATTTTCAGGGCACAGACCGTATAAGTCTGCCCAGCACTAGCCCCGCCTCCCAACCACCAGCCCCTTGATTTGTATCTGTCATTTTCAGGGCACAGACCGTATAAGTCTGCCCAGCACTAGCCCCACCTCCCAACCACCAGCCCCTTGATTTGTATCTGTCATTTTCAGGGCACAGACCGTATAAGTCTACCCAGCACTAGCCCCGCCTCCCAACCACCAGCCCCTTGATTTGTATCTGTATTTTTCAGGGCACAGACCATATAAGTCTGCCCAGCATTAACCCCGCCTCCCAACCACCAGTCCCGCCTCTGCAATCCAATCTCCGCTACGCTCCACTTCCATCATTCAATATAAAGTAGAAATGAGCTAAAATGAGTAAACAAGTTTATTTACCACCTATTTGAAAGAATTCACTCAAGATTGAAATCATAGATTATATCATGGCCAGTAGAGAAAAAAAACAAACAACTGTTTCACTATTCAAAACTTTAAGCTAGCAGTAAGCAAAGCATCCTGACCCCCATCTCAGCTACCAAGGCCAAAAATATTTGGAAGTTGTACGACCAGAACTGTAACATCTGCTGTTTGAGGCATTCAACCGTAAGGAACGCGACGGATCTGGTGAGTTGCCACACGCTCAATATCTCAGGAAGGAAGAATGCAGCGAGGACCAAACCAGAGGAGTGGCCTAGTAGTTAGAGTGGTGGACTTTGGTCCTGGGGAACTGGGTTCGATTCCCACTTCAGGCACAGGCAGCTCCTTGTGACTCTGGGCAAGTCACTTAACCCTCCATTGCCCCATGTAATGTAAGCCGCATTGAGCCTGCCATGAGTGGGAAAGCGCAGGGTACAAATGTAACAAAAATAAAATAGATACTATTGGAGATTCTACATGGAATGTTGCTACTATTGGAGATTCTACATGGAATGTTGCTACTATTGGAGATTCTACATGGAATGTTGCTATTCCACTAGCAACATTCCATGTAGAAGGCTGCGCAGGCTTCTGTTTCTGTGAGCACAGAAGCAGAAGCCTGCGCGGCCACGTTGGTGATCTGCAAGGGCCGACTTCTACATGGAATGTTGCTAGTGGAATAGCAACATTCCATGTAGAATCTCAAATAGTAGCAACAGTGGAGGAGTGGCCTAGTGGTTAGGGTGGTGGACTTTGGTCCTGGAGAACTGAGGAACTGAGTTTGATTCTCACTTCAGGCAGAGGCAGCTCCTTGTGACTCTGGGCAAGTCACTTAACCCTCCATTGCCCCATGTAAGCCGCATTGAGCCTGCCATGAGTGGGAAAGCGCAGGGTACAAATGTAACAAAAATAAAATAGATACTATTGGAGATTCTACATGGAATGTTGCTACTACTGGAGATTCTACATGGAATGTTGCTAGCAACATTCCATGTAGAAGCCTGCGCGGCCACATTGGTGATCTGCAAGGGCCGACTTCTACATGGAATGTTGCTAGTGGAATAGCAACATTCCATGTAGAATCTCAAATAGTGGAGGAGTGGCCTAGTGGTTAGGGTGGTGGACTTTGGTCCTGGGGAACTGAGGAACTGAGTTTGATTCCCACTTCAGGCACAGGCAGCTCCTTGTGACTCTTGGCAAGTCACTTAACCCTCCATTGCCTCATGTAAGCCATATTGAGCCTGCCATGAGTGGGAAAGCGTGGGGTACAAATGTAACAAAAATAAAATAGATACTATTGGAGATTCTACATGGAATGTTGCTACTATTGGAGATTCTACATGGAATGTTGCTATTCCACTAGCAACATTCCATGTAGAAGGCTGCGCAGGCTTCTGTTTCTGTGAGTCTGACATCCTGCACGTACGTGCAGGACGTCAGACTCACAGAAGCAGAAGCCTGCGCGGCCACGTTGGTGATCTGCAAGGGCCGACTTCTACATGGAATGTTGCTAGTGGAATAGCAACATTCCATGTAGAATCTCCAATAGTAGCAACAGTGGAGGAGTGGCCTAGTGGTTAGGGTGGTTGGTCCTGGGGAACTGGGTTCGATTCCCACTGCAGGCACAGGCAGCACCTTGTGACTCTGGGCAAGTCACTTAACCCTCCATTGCCCCAGGTACAAATAAGTACCTGTATATAAAATGTAAGCCGCATTGAGCCTGCTACGAGTGAGAAAGCGCGGGGTACAAACATAAGAAAATTTTAAATTTAAAAAGATACCTCCCCCGAAGCACCTCTAATTGCAGCATAATTAATTTTTTGGGTGGTGGGGGGTGGGAGGGGCACAGTTTTTTCTTTCTCCCTTGAGCTTCCAGCTCATGAAAACTAGGACTTGGAATACAGCACCAAGGGCCAGATAATCAAAAGCAAACGCAGGCACTAGACCAGGGCCTCTTGTCCAGGGGGGGGGGGGGGGGGGGGGGGGGTCTGGGCTATTTTTTTTTTTCCAACAGCCCAGATCTGTCAAACAATTTCTGCGGGAAGATTGTGCCTTGGGTGCACGCCCAGGCACAACCTTCCTACAGAATTACTCCTATGAATTTGCATGCTATTAGCTTTCACCACAGGGGTGTTATTGCCCTGCTCTCTTCCGGTGCTAATTTTAGAGTACTTTTCAGAACAGCGCAGGGTTTTGGATCATCTGGGTCCAAGAGCCTTCATTTGCAAGTATGTGGTGCACTTCCCCCCCCCCCCCCCCCCCCCCCCCCCCCCACCCCCCCCCCCCTATTTTATACTCCTCTTAATTTACTCAGTTCAATCGTCAGACACACACACCTCTGCAAGGACCATGCACTAGGCATCTCGAACGGAACCTCACACCCACCCCCTGCACCTCCCCCTCAGGGGCTCCCAGTTCTGGACTGAGCCAACACAAAACTAGTTTTTACAAAGACATCCATGATTAGATCATCTATAACAGAATTTCACGTTCTACGGAAAAGACTCGGACAAACCTTTAATCAGAATAAAAATTGTGCAAACCTTTTTTGTTTTTTCCAGTATTTTTATGTTGTTTACTGATCTTCAGATGACGCTGTCCTTTGTTCAAAAATCAGACATCTGTGCAGGGAGAGAGAGTGATAAATGATCCAAAGAGTACGTTAGTAATTTTCACATAGCTTCACAGAATGCAGGAATAATCACAAAGCTTAGGGGTCCTTTTACAAAGGTGCGCTGAAAATTGGATTGTGGTGGTGTAGGCGCGGGTTTTGGGCGTGCGCCAATCCATTTTTTAGAGCGCCTGTAAAAAAAAAAAAGGCCTTTTTAAAAAATTTTTGACGAAAATGTACGTGCGGCAAAATGAAAATTGCCGCACGTCCAATTTGGGTATGAGACCTTACCACCAGCCACTGACGTAGTGGTAAAGACTCATGCGGTAACCAGGCAGTAATGACCTACACATGCCACTTGGCGCGCCTCTGTTACGCGCACCCGAAAATAAAAAATATTTTTCAGACACGCGTCGAAAATGAAATTACCGCAAGAGCCACGCGGTAGTCGGCAAGGTAACTCCATTTTAGCGCACATTGGGCGCACGTAGACGCTTACACGGCATAGTAAAAAGGCCCCTTAATTTCTTACCGTGCAATTGTTTTCTGTGACTTGATCCCACCATCACAGACCGATGAGTTTCTCTCTTTTACTATAAGTTAGCAAAGAAAATTCAACAGGCAACGCTCTTCTGACTGATCAACGCTTCAGGGTACCACCTCTTCTCCAGTGAACACTCCCCACAGCTTCTACAATGCAACAAAAAACACATCCATTCATGAGGCAGGAGAACAGAAACTTTCAGGAGATTAAATTATAGCAAAAACAAATTAAACAAATTATCAATACATCATCACTGACCACAGACCAATGGGTTCCAAGGACAGACACCAGTTATTTAGATTAATGCATCTGTTTAGTTTTGGGCTTTTAGTTTTGCTGCTTTTAACTCCTAACCCTTATTCAGTCATCCTCACTTTAATATTCCCTTATCTGTTGTTTGTCCTGTTTGTCTGTCCTAATTAGATTGTAAACTCTGTCGAGCAGGGACTGTCTCTTCATCTTCAAGTGTACAGCGCTGCGTATGTCTAGTAGCACTATAGAAATGATTAGTAGTAGTAGTAGTCTTTGGGATTCCGGAATCTTGCTACTCTTTGGGATTCCGGAATCTTGCTACTCTTTGTCCTTATCCTGTATTTGTCCTGTTTGTCTGTCCTAATTAGATTGTAAGCTCTGTAGAGCAGGGACTGTCTCTTCATGTTCAAGTGTACAGTGCTGCGTACGTCTAGTAGCGCTATAGAAATGATAAGTAGTAGTAGTAGTCTTTGGGATTCCAGAATCTTGGTACTGTGGGATTCCGGAATCTTGCTACTCTTTGGGATTCTGGAATCTTGCTACTCTTTGTCCTTATCCCTTATTTGTCCTGTTTGTCTGTCCTAATTAGATTGTAAGCTCTGTCGAGCAGGGACTGTCTCTTCATGCTCAAGTGTACAGCACTGCGTACGTCTAGTAGCACTATAGAAATGATAAGTAGTAGTAGTAGTCTTTGGGATTCCGGAATCTTTGCTACTCTTTGGGATTCTAGAAACTTGCTACTCTTCGGGATTCCGGAATCTTGCTACTCTTTGTCCTTATCCCTTATTTGTCCTGTTTGTCTGTCCTAATTAGATTGTAAGCTCTGTCGAGCAGGGACTGTCTCTTCATGCTCAAGTGTACAGCACTGCGTACGTCTAGTAGCACTATAGAAATGATAAGTAGTAGTAGTAGTCTTTGGGATTCTGGAATCTTTGCTACTCTTTGGGATTCTAGAAACTTGCTACTCTTCGGGATTCCGGAATCTTGCTACTCTTTGTCCTTATCCCTTATTTGTCCTGTTTGTCTGTCCTAATCAGATTGTAAGCTCTGTCGAGCAAGGACTGTCTCTTCATGTTCAAGTGTACAGCGAGGCATACGTCTAGTAGCACTTTAGAAATGATGAGTAATAGTAGTAGTTCATAAAGCCTATCACATTGGTCTCCCCTCTTTTCATTCTTCTCTGGATTATGCCTTACACACCCACAAGATCCTTATGCTCGCTTGATTCCCACCGCTTAATCATTCCTGCACAGATTTACAAAAGTACATTGCCGTGTTAGCTCATGCTGATCCTATGAATGCACATAGTGGAATTAGAAAAGGTGCAGAGAAGGGCGACGAAAATGACAAAGGGGATGGGTCGACTTCCCTATGAGGAAAGGCTAAAGCAGCTAGGGCTCTTCAGCTTGGAGAAAAGGCAGCTGAGGGGTGATATGATAGAGGTCAATAAAATAATGAGTGGAGTTGAACGGGTAGATGTGAAGCGTCTGTTCACGCTTTCCAAAAATACTAGGACTAGGGGGCATGCGATGAAGCTACAATGTAGTAAATTTAAAAATGAATCAGAGAAAATGTGGCCGGAGAATGTGGTAAAGGCGGTTAGCTTAGCGGAGTTTTAAAAAGGTTTGGACGGCTTCCTAAAGGAAAAGTCCATAGACTGTTATTAAATGGACTTGGGGAAAATCCACTATTTTTGTACATTTTTGGGATCTTGCTGGGTATTTGTGACCTGGATTGATCACTGTTGGAAACAGGATGCTGGGTTCGATGGACCTTTGGTCTTTCCCAGTTATGGCAATACCTATGTACTTATATCTGTAAAATGTGTCCTGCTGTAAATGCGCATTAGCATGCAGTAATGCAATCATGCTCATAAGAAAATCTAGTCCCTGGTCTCGTGAACAGAGGATATCAGAAGGAAGTCTATGATTTAATCTTTTGGAAGTGCATGCAATGAAAGCTAGATCAGGCACCTGCCGGACAGACCATGGGAGAGGTAGGATTAAGGCAGGGGCAACAAGCAAAATAGGGACGTTCTATTTTCAATACTCATTTTTTGTCTGGCCCATAGGCCAATCCTACAATCCTACTAGTACTACTTAACATTTCTAAAGCGCTACCAGGGTTACGCAGCGCTGTACAATTTAACACAGAGGACAGTCCCTGATCAAAGGAGCTTACAATCCAAAGGACAAAAAGTGCAGTCAATCAAATTGGGGCAGTCTAGATTTCCTGAATAGAAGTATAATGGTTAGGTGCCGAAAGCGACATTGAAGAGGTGGGCTTTGAGCAAGGATTTGAAGACAGGCAGGGAGGGGGCTTGGCGTATGGGCTCAGGGAGTTTAATCTAAGCATAGGGTGAGGCGAGGGGCTGCAGATCGAGTGCATTTGTAGGTAAGTAGGAGAAGCTTGAACTGTATGCGGTACCTGATCGGAAGCCAGTGAAGTGACTTGAGGAGAGGGGTGATATGAGCATATCGATCTAGGCCATATCCCATAAGAGCAGTTCTTGTGTCAGTCTTATACCACAGTGGAATATCATATCACAATGACAGCAAGCCTGGGATTAAAAGTATCTTGGACCACAGGAACCAAACCACAGTCTCTTAGGAGGCATATCATTAACTACAAACATTAAAAAGACAATCATATTTACCCTGTTTCCCCGAAAGTAAGACATCCCCCAAAAATAAGACCTGGTAGAGGATTTCCTGAATTGGTAGATATAAGGCCTCCAACGAAAGTAAGACCTAGCAAATTTTTGTTTGAAAGCAGGGCTGCCGAGAGCCGGACAAGGCCGCCCCCCCCCCCCCCCCCCCCCACCCGAGGTCACCTGGCCCCCCTCCACTCACCATCCGTTGCTCCCGGTCCCGGAACTAACCTTAAATGCCTCCTTTCACCTTCGCAGCAAGCAGCAGCAGGGCAGACCTCTCCTTCCTTCCGTGCCCCGCCCTTGCGCATGTTGCGTCAGGCGAGGGCGTGACACGGAAGGAAGGAGTGGCCTGCCCTGCTACTGCTTGCTGCGAAGGTGAAAGGAGGTGTTTAAGGTTAGTTCCGGGAGCAACGGAGGGCGGGCCAACCCCGATGTTTCCCCGAAAAATAAGACAGCCCCTGAAAATAAGACCTAGCGCATTTTGGGGGGCAAAAATTAATATAAGACAGTGTCTTATTTTCGGGGGAAACACGGTAGCAGAACCTGATGACACACCTCTGCTATAACTGCTTTTCTTTTCTCCAAAGATTTTTTTTTTTTTTTTTTGGGAGGGGAAGGGTCTGATTTATCAAGGGTTGTGCTCTACAGGTACAAAGTGTGAACAACACCCTGCATAAAAATCCTGTGATATGCATTTACGGAGATGGTGTCACACTTGTACCGAACACACCCTCTGCTAATCAGACGCTACTGTCATAAAGGACAGGTTTCCTTCACGTTTATGGGTGTTGATGTCATTGGCTAGTGTACTGTTTCCGGAAGTTATCTCCGAGGCAGCGATGGCTTTCAGAATTGCTGCCTGGGGGGGTCTAAAGAGCACAGTGTAACCCAATACGTTTGCTGCTTTCTAATAAAGAGTGGGTTATCTTATTACAGACAGCAGTTGATGAAAAGTCACCTCTCCAGAGCTCATTCTTTGGTAACAGAAGAATACCTTTATATATATTTATTTGTTAATCACAATTGTATCCCACATTTTCCCACCTATTTGCAGGCTCAATGTGGCTTACATAATACCGTAAGGCATTCGCCAAGTTAGGTAGGGGACAAGTACAAAAGATGTTATGGTCGGATAGGGAAGATAAGATTCAGTCATAAGTACATAAGTAATGCCACACTGGGAAAAGACCAAGAGGCATATTTTCAAAGCACTTTGGGAGGCTAAGTTCCATAGGTTTCTATGGAACTTTGGGAGGCTAAGTGCTTTGAAAATGAGCCTCCAAGGGTCCATGGAGCCCAGCATCCTGCCCACGACAGCGGCCAATCCAGGCCAAGGGCACCTGGCGAGCTTCCCAAACGTACAAACATTCTATACATGTTATTCCTGGAATTGTGGATTTTTCCCAAGTCCATTTAGTAGTGGTTTATGGACTTGTCCTTTAGGAAACCGTCCAACCCCTTTTTAAACTCTGCCAAGCTAACCGCCTTCACCACGTCCTCCGGCAACAAATTCCAGAGTTTAATTACACGTTGGGTGAAGAAAAATGTTCTCCGGTTTGTTTTAAATTTACTACACTGTAGTTTCATCGCATGCCCCCTAGTCCTAGTATTTTTGGAAAGCGTGAACAGACACTTCACATCCACCTCTTCCACGCCACTCATTATTTTATATACCTCTATCATGTCTCCCCTCAGCCGTCTCTTCTCCAAGCTGTATAGCCCTAGCCTCCTTAGTCTTTCTTCATAGGGAAGTCGTCCCATCCCCGCTATCATTTTAGTCGCCCTTCGCTGCACCTTTTCCAATTCCACTATATCTTTCTTGAGATGCGGCGACCAGAATCGAACACAATACTCAAGGTGCAGTCGCACCATGGAGCGATATAACGGCATTATAACATCCTCACACCTGTTCTCCATACCTTTCCTAATAATGCCCAACATTCTATTCGCTTTCCTAGCCGCAGCAGCACACTGAGCAAAAGGTTTGAGTGTATTATCGACGGCGACACCCAGATCCCTTTCTTGGTCCGTAACTCCAAACGTGGAACCTTGCATGACGTAGCTATAATTCGGGCTCTTTTTTCCCACATGCATCACCTTGCACTTGCTCACATTAAACGTGGGGTTAAA
Organism: Microcaecilia unicolor; assembly: GCF_901765095.1. NCBI lineage: Eukaryota > Metazoa > Chordata > Amphibia > Gymnophiona > Siphonopidae > Microcaecilia > Microcaecilia unicolor. Next base: position 8,439,198 of record NC_044039.1, on the reverse strand, counting down.
GGTAGGAGGGTTTGATAATGTCCAATACGATCTTTGATAGTGAGGTGTTGCAGGGTTGAGGCCAGTCGGGTATGCCTTTCCGAATAGGTGAGTCTTTAATGATTTCCTGAATTTTAGGTGATCGTAGGTTGTTTTCACAGCTTGTGGCAATGCGTTCCACAGACGTGTGCTTATGTAAGAGAAGTTGGACGCATGGGTTGTCTTGTGTTTTAGTCCTTTGCCATTAGGGTAGTAGAGATTCAGGTAGGTCCGTGATGCACTGGTACTATTTCTGATATAAACTGTAGCAGGAGATATTTTAACTTCAGCCCTCCAGAGAACCAAAAGATTCGGGTTTTCAATAAAGCCATATTTACCTGAAGAATCTGATTTATTTGTACAGTTTAGTCAGTTTGAAAACAAGCGTTGTTTAGATGCTACAGATTGATTTTATAAATGGCCACATATCAAAGTTGGACTGTGTGCCTATTTCAAGCTTATTATTTATTTATTGGGATTTACTGACCAGCTTTATGAAAAGATGTACAGCAGGTACAGTTTAACATAAAACTTACGGTTTTCTTAAACAGCATAACAGTAAAATGGCCAAGTATAAAACATGACTACAATAACCCCCCCTCCCCCAATTCCTAAACCACATGCTAATGCCGACACAGCCCATTCACTTTGAAGGGGCTGTGTCGGCATTGCTGCCCGGCTTAGTAAACAGGGGTATAAATGAGGTAAACTTGAGAATAGCAAATTAAAACCCAATAAAAGGACTATCATGAAACAGTATCAAAAATATACTCATTTGATAGCCCTGAAATTCAAATAACAGAGATATACCTGTTATTCCTACCAACGTAGGAACCTATGTGCCTTTAGAAAACAATCACCCAGAAACAGCCCCAGCATGCAAATCCTCATGGTCAAATTCATACCTACTCTCATGGAGGTATAAAAAAAATAAGACAAAAAGGCAAAACAACATACAATAACATTCAGACAGGACAAACAACAATCTGGATTCCTATAGGGAATGTTACAATCTGTTCTTTATAAATACAGGAAAGGAAGGGAAAAATCCTCAGGCCACTTCTGGCCACCATCCACCCATCTCAACAATCTATGCAGCATCGTTGGGTCTAAAACTGGACCGAAAACCATGTCTTCAAGAACCTCCTAGAAGTAGCCAGGTTTCTTTCTCGTCAAATACAGAGACAAAGATTTTGACGACTTCGGTCCCTCGTTACGCTATTTTGGAACCTTGATATCAGATATGACCATCCCAAGAAATCTCCCTGATGTGTGCATAACTATCCCATCCCCAATCTTATTATCACATGAATTTCTGTACCCCAGAAGAATGACCACATGTTTTTGAACTGACTCTTAGCTGCTAAGCATACGACTGTCATAGCAGGATGGTAATGGCATCCACTGAGCCACCACAGTTCCTTATAATCACTAAGAAAGTTGCTAGAGTCCAAAATAAAATTTACAACAAAGAAAAACAAAACATCTGAATCACTAAAATCCAGCTCAGTAGGAAGAGGAGTGCGGCAGCAAGTGGGAAGAACATAAGAACAACCATACTGGGTCAGACCAATGGTCCATCTAGCCCCGTACCCTGCTTCCAACAGTGGCCAAGCCAGGTCACAAGTACCTGGCAGAAACCCAAATAGTAGCAACATTTTAGAACCCCAAAGAGTAGCAAGATTATGGAATCCTAAAGAGTAACAAGATTCCATGCAAAATCTCAAAGAGTAGCAACATTCCACGTAGAACCCGAAAGAATAGCAAGATTCTGGAATCCTGAAGAGTGACAAGATTCCATGCAGAATCTCAAAGAGTAGCAACATTCCACGTAGAACCCCAAAGAATAGCAAGATTCTGGAATCCTAAAGAGTGACAAGATTCCATGCAGAATCTCAAAGAGTAGCAACATTCCACGTAGAACCCCAAAGAATAGCAAGATTCTGGAATCCTAAAGAGTGACAAGATTCCATGCAGAATCTCAAAGAGTAGCAACATTCCACGTAGAACCCCAAAGAATAGCAAGATTCTGGAATCCTAAAGAGTGACAAGATTCCATGCAGAATCTCAAAGAGTAGCAACATTCCATGTAGAACCCCAAACAATAGCAAGATTCTGGAATCCTAAAGAGTAACAAGATTCCATGCACAATCTCAAAGAGTAGCAACATTCCATGTAGAACCCCAAAGAATAGCAAGATTCTGGAATCCTGAAGAGTGACAAGATTCCATGCAGAATCTCAAAGAGTAGCAACATTCCACGTAGAACCCCAAAGAATAGCAAGATTCTGGAATCCTAAAGAGTGACAAGATTCCATGCAGAATCTCAAAGAGTAGCAACATTCCACGTAGAACCCCAAAGAATAGCAAGATTCTGGAATCCTGAAGAGTGACAAGATTCCATGCAGAATCTCAAAGAGTAGCAACATTCCACGTAGAACCCCAAAGAATAGCAAGATTCTGGAATCCTAAAGATTCCATGCAGAATCTCAAAGAGTAGCAACATTCCACGTAGAACCCCAAAGAATAGCAAGATTCTGGAATCCTAAAGATTCCATGCAGAACCTCTCAGAGTAGCAACATTCCGTACTACAAATCCCAGGGCAAGCAGTGGCTTCCCCCATGTCTATCTCAATAACAGACTGTGGACTTTTCCTCCAGGGACTTGTCCAAACCTTTTTTAAACCCAGATACGCTAACTGCTGTTACCACATCCGCAAGCAAAGAGTTCCAGAGCTTAACTATTCTTTGAGTGAAAAAATATTTCCTATTATTTATTTTAGGAGGGGCACTGTGGGGAAAAGATGCTATGGATGTGATCAGGTGAGTAGAGAAAAGGAGAGAGGCAGCTTCCAAAATTTTATGCTACAGAAGCTGCAATTACTCCTCCCACAGAAACACATTAGGCCATATTTTGGGGGATCTCTTGGTATCCCCAGTCCAATCTGGCCCATTTTTTTGAACTTAACTATATCTAGCATGGGGGAAAAGACACCATGTTGCATAAAAATTTCTGAGAATCAGTTTGCCCCCAGACCTTCTCAACCCCAAAAGAACAGCTTAAATTCTATTTCTGGAAAATCACACATTGTGCATCCAGTACAGTGGCACAGGCCATGACGTTGCATTTTGTGAATTATAACAGCCTCTGTCTGTCAAGATTACTTAGGCCTCAGACCTAGGAGGGGAGGAAAAGCTGCTGCAATTGTGTATGGATCCTGCCAGCTAATAAGCAATGCTAACAATGCACTTCAGAAGACATAGCCCTCAAGTCAAGCAGGTAAACAGAGCCATCTATGCATGCCTTTTTAGGGTGGGGGGGGGGGGAGTTAAAGGTAAAAATGCAAAAGAAAAAGCAAATATACAGCTTTGTAACATTAGATTCTCAATTTTACCAAGTCTGAAACATCCAAACTATTGAAGTATGATGGTGTGGGATGGGGGGGGGGGGACGGACGGACATATTCTAATCACTCCTGAAAAGACCCTCAACTGGGCCCTAACAGCCCTGCTAACTATCGCCCCCTCTCCTTTTTCCCTTTCGTATCCAAACGGCCTTGACTTTTTCCATCTCAAATTGTTCCGTATCTGTTCCAGAGTGTGGCTTTTGCCCTCTTCATTTTACAGAAACTGCTCTTGCCAAAACGTCTCCAGGGGTCTCCTTAAGACCAGGGCCAAAAGCCCTCAGTCTATGCTCATCATCTTTGACTTAGCCACTGCTATAGACACTGTTGATCACCATATGTTCCTGGACACACTGTCTTCCACTGGATTTCTTCTTACCGTTCCCATCATACTTCTACTGTATCCTTTCATGCTTCTTCCTGAATAATTTCTGTATTACTACTACTACTTATCGTTTCTATAGCGCTACTAGACGTAAGCAGTGCTGTACACTTGAACATGAAGAGACAGTCCCTGCTCGACAGAGCTTACAATCTAATTAGGACAGACAAACAGGACAAATGAGATAAGGGAATATTAAAGTGAGGATGATAAAATAAGGGTTCTGAACAAAGTGAATAAGGGTTAGGAGTTAAAAGCAGCATCAAAAAGGTGGGCTTTTAGCTTAGATTTGAAGACGGCCAGAGATGGAGCTTGATGTACCGGCTCAGGAAGTCTATTCCAGGCATATGGTGCAGCAAGATAAAAGGAACGGAGTCTGGAGTTAGCAGTGGAGGAGAAGGGTGCAGATAAGAGAGATTTACCCAGTGAACGGAGTTCCCGGGGAGGAATGTAGGGAGAGATGAGAGTGGAGAGGTACTGAGGAGCTGCAGAGTGAATGCACTTATAGGTCAATAAGAGGAGTTTGAACTGTATGCGGAAATGGATAGGAAGCCAGTGAAGTGACTTGAGGAGAGGGCTAATATGAGCATAACGACCCTGGCGGAATATTAGTCGTGCAGCAGAATTTTGAACAGATTGAAGAGGAGAGAGATGGCTAAGTGGGAGACCTGTGAGAAGCAAGTTGCAATAGTCTAAGCGAGGGGTGATAAGAGTGTAGATAAGGGTTCTGGTAGTGTGCTCAGAAACGAAAGGGCGAATTTTGCTGATATTATAGAGAAAGAAACGACAGGTTTTAGCAGTCTGCTGAATATGTGCAGAGAAGGAGAGGGAGGAGTCGAAAATGACCCCAAGGTTACGAGCTGATGAGACAGGAAGGATGAGAGTGTTATCCACAGAAATAGAGAATGGGGGAGGAGGAGAGGTTGGTTTAGGGGGAAAGAAAAGAAGCTCAGTCTTGGTCATGTTTAGTTAATACGAATTGGAGAAAATGTTTCTTCACTCAACGTGTAATTAAACTCTAGAATTAGTTGCCAAAGAATGAGGTAAAGGCAGTTAGCTTAGCGGAGTTTAAAAAAAAGGTCTGAACACCTTCCTAAAGGAAAAGTCCATAGATCATTACTAAACTGACTTGGGGAAAATCCACTGCTTATTTGTGACCTGGATTGGCCACTGTTGGAAATAGGATGCTGGGCTTGATGGACCTTTGGTCTGTCCCAGTGTGGCAATACTTATGTTATTTCTCTTCCCCTATACTCTATTTGGCAAGTTGCTCTTATATAAGGCCTTTTCTTCCATTGCCAACTCCCATCAACAGTCTTTCCAACCTACTACACCATTTACCTAGAGCAGATGGTGCATCGTACTCCCTAATCTGCCATAGTCCAGAATAGAAGTGTACTCTCTTAAAGGTTGCTTTTATATCTTGGTGTATAGAACACATTCTTCTAGAATCTATCATCATGCATGTTTGTCTTGATATGCGTCTGTAACAGTGCTGGTCACACCTGATAGTGCTTTACAAATAAGAATGCGTACACACACACTTTCGATTTCTCTTTTGCTCTGTAGGAACTTTGCTGCTCAAAATAAAAGCCCTCCCCAATACAGTACTGCAACTGATAAAAATACTGAGTTTTGCAGAAAGAACGAGAGATAAAAACTTCTGCTGAAACCTGTAATCTCACACAGGGCCGCTGAGAGACTGAGACTGAGCCGGGCCAGGGCCAGGGCCAGGGCCAGGGCCAGGGCCAGGGCCAGGGCCAGGGCCGCCGCCCCCCCCCCCCCCCCCCCCCCCCCCCCCCCCCGATCACCGCCGCTCCCCTCTCCCCAGGATCACCACTGCTGCAAGTGTGATACCATGGGGCTGGCGGGGATCCCGAGTCTGAAAACCAAGCATGCACCGAGGGGAAAAGCAGCCACTCGGCACGGCGGTAGAAAAGAGCAAAGAGCAGTGCTGAAGGGGGGGGGGGGCCCGGCGCCGGAGTTTTCTTTCTCTTGCTCCTGTCGGGACCCGATCGCTCGGGGCCCGTCAGGAGCAGGAGAGAGATTGAAAGAACCCTGCGCTGGGCCCCCCTTGGATGCCGGGCCTGGGGAATTTTGCCCCCCCCCCCTTCTCAGCAGCCCAGGTCTCACATGTGGAAACTCATGACCTTAAAATTATAAGTAAAGCCCCCTGGTCTACGGGGAATTATCAGTTGACTATCCAGGGCTATGTATGTGTCTGACAAGAAATGCTGCTAAACACTGCAACATATGGGATTCCCAGGGGAAAGTTTTTTTTTTTCCTAAAGCAGCAGCCATTACTTCAAGAAAAGCAGACTGCAAAGTCCACCTGCCAATATATTTTAGAAGGTGAAATTATGCACACCATTGTTTAGAGGACTACAGTACTTATTTACAGAAAATGTTTCAAAAAAATAGACAGCCAAGCATCTTGATTCAATATTAGAGGCTGTAGAACAATGGTATTAAGCCTTTCTTCTGTTTTATTTATTTATTTATTTATGTTAATTTATATACCGTGTCTTATTGCAACTGCAAAACAGAACGGTTTACATATGTATAAAAACAATTAGTGTATACAAATAAACAAACATAGGAATTCCATTCATGACAGGAAAGCACAGCAACCAGAATAAACTACATAATAAAATCAGTACAAATTAAAAATCTAATATACAGTTAAGCTGCCCCTTTTTCCTTTTCTTTTTGACCTTATCTCATTATGCTAAGTTCTGTTCTACATAGCTTATAAAGAAAAAGGTTTTCAAAAGTTTTCGGAAATGGAGATAGGATTTCTCTAATCTGATCTCCTTTGGAAGGCCGTTCCAAAGGGAGGGTGACAAATAGAAAAAAGCCGATCTCCGTATAGATTCCCATCTAGCCTTAGCAAGAAGGGGAATAACTAATCTGTTATCTGTTAGGGATCTAAGAGTTCGCATAGCGGTGTAGGGAATTGTTAAATTCGACAAGTAGCTAGGATTTAATGTGTAAAAGGCTTTGTGAGTCAGAACAAGAGCCTTAAACTTTACTCTTGCTTGGACCGGGAGCCAATGCAGACGATGCAGTAAAGGTGTAAAGGTGTTGTGAGATACCCGACAGATAATATTTATGGTTTAGTATTGTGATTTAATGACTCACCTTTCCTCAGTGCACTAGCAAGGCAATGTACAATCTCTATATATAAAAGGCACCTCCAACGTTCCAATGAAGCCTCAAGCCGGAAACTTGAGGCGCCAGAGATATCCAGTTTGGCCTGCAGACTGCAGTCAGTGCTGCTCCGCCCTCGCGTCAAAATGCGATGACGTAGAGGGCGGGGCGGGCCTGCAGTCACTGTACCTCCGCCCTCGCGTCAAAACACAATGATGTAGAGGGCGGGGCGGGGAAGGCACAACAAACGAGTTCCACGGATTCTGTGACAGCAGCGGGGAGTCCCACACATTCAGTGACAGCAGCGGGGAGAGCGCTGCGAACTTTAATCACAAACTCGCAACCAAGTGACTGAGGGACGGAGAGGGGGGTGTGGAAATCGGAAGGGAGGGACGGAGGGGGGGTCTGGAACTCGGGAGGGAGGATGGTGGGGGGGGGGGGGGATTACCTTGCTAGCGCCCGTTTCATTTTTATCCGAAACGGGCATTTCTCACTAGTAATATATATAAAATAATTTAGGCACAAAAGAACACCAATTTCATTATAGGAAAGGAAAGTAAGGATATATGATTCACTGAACACTACAATTCACAGCTGAACAAAGAAAAAAAAAACCCAAACGGTGGAGGCAGTGCATGCAAATCTCTCTCATGCATATTCATTGTGGATATCCTGAAAACCTGACTGGCTGGGTGGGGGGGAGGGGGGGGCCTTCAGGACCAGGCTTGGGAATCACTGTTGCTAACAATGATGAAAGAGAAACGCAGATGCAATGGTGATGACTGCCAGATTGGAGGAGAGGGGGTAGGTAGGCTGTAATATCTTTCAGTTGGAGCTGGAGACAAACGTAGGGACCAGTTATGGAGCTTTCAAGTACCTAACTTCCTGGTTCTCAACCCTCCCAGAGGAAGTACCCACCACAAGGTGGTGCTGCACTGAACCCCTACGTGAGTCAGGCAAAAAAGGGAGTAGTAGGGTGAGATTGCTCTTTCCAAACATTAATAAACTTACCTCAAAGAAACACTAACTATGAGGCAAGAAACTACCTCAGACTACACCTCCCAAATTGCAAAAAAAGTGATCTACAAAAAACTGTCCACTCTGCAGACTTCACTTACTTAGGAACCAAATGGTGGAACTCCTTCCCACCCAAAATAAGAAATCTACAGGAATATACTAGATTCTGCAAAATCCTCAAATCGCTCCTATTCAAACAAACCCTCACAAAGAACGACCATATCTCAAACAATTAATTATTACCTGAATTGGTTATTACTCTATTTACCATTAACTTTCTCTTTGCTTCATGTACAATTTCTCATTCATAATAGATTTTCTAAATGTTAAACATCCATAGTTATCCCAGTATGTTTATGATACTGTATTGTAAAATTGGATTCTTACAACAAATTACTTTCTTATGCATTATTCTTTGTTATGTTTCCTGTACTGTTTATTGTAAGCCACACAGAACTCAAACTTGTTTGGGATAATGTGGGATATAAATGTCACAAATAAATAAACAAACAACAAGGCAGACGTATATGCAGTCCAAAATCTTTATTAAAATGACAGGATACAGCTGCTGAAGTTTATCAAATCTCTGGATTCTCAACATTAGATTTGTTTCCTGTATTTACAATCTTATACAAGCGAACACCAACCCACTCCTGAAGCAGGTGCTCCGGCACCGAAACACAGCAGCTATGTCGAGTGTCGTTTTAATAACGATTTTGGACTACATATACGTCTCCCCCTTGTTGTTTGGAAAGAGCCAGCTCACCCTACTCCTTCCCTTTTCGTCTCAACCCTCCCCAACCCGCAGTGCACGGTCGTTAAGAAAAACACAAGAGCATATGCCGCCTGCCAAAGTTTGGGTGACACGCTGGTTGAGAAACATTAAGTCTTTTCTGCAGGTAATCTGCTGCTCAGCACGCCACGAACCTATCAGACAGATCTAACGTATTCCCCTGCCTATTAGCAGGACACATCTACATTCTGAGTGCGGGCCCTGCCATCTGGATTAAAAAGCAGGAAGGATGAAATAAATTATTCATTCCTCCTTTGCTTACAGAAGAGTGATAATGGATTAGCTGACGACAGTAAAAATTTAAACTAGGCTCAAAACAGCCTTCACCCAAAAAATGCAACGGCAGGAGAGTGAACACAACCTCCAGTAATATGATGTCGCTGAACAGCACACGGTAATACATGTGGCGCATCTGCGAGTGCGCCATAACCATTATTTGTACAGTCCTATACATTAAAACCACTAGACCAGGGGGTTCTTAACCCAGTCCTTGGGACACACCCAGCCGGTCAGGTTTTCTGGATATGTAAATTTCTCATGCATATTCATTGTGGATATCCTGGAAACCTCACCGGCTAGGAGTGTCCTGAGGACTGGACTGAGAAACAGTACACTAGGCCAAAAAATGCAGAGGTTTGAAAATAACAGGAAAGTGCATGCTTACGGCTCATGAATCCTTTCTCAATCCACATATACGTCTGTGTTTGAGGCTCAGCTTTGAGCCTGATTGATGGGTGGGGTGCGGGGGGGGTGGGGGGGGGGGAATATATGGAATGCATACCTGTATCTGAAAAGATATTTATGTCTGCCCCAAATTCCTCTACTCCATTTTCCCTTTAGTCTCATTCCCTCCCCTTTTTGTTTTCTTTCTGCCAGCGGGGAAAGGACACGTCACTCTTCTCCCAATGGGTCACTTCCTTCTGCTGACACCTAGAAATTTCTTGAGCGCCGATTCCTAAGGTGGACCCTAGCATGAGATATACTGACCCCTGAGGCCTAGTGGTTAGAGCACCGGTCTTGCAATCCAGAGGTGGCCGGTTCAAATCCCACTGCTGCCCCTTGTGATCTTGGGCAAGTCATTTGATCCTCCATTGCCTCAGGTACAAACTTAGATTGTGAGCCCTCCTGGGACAGAGAAATATCCAGAGTACCTGAATGTAACTCACCTTGAGCTACTACTGAAAGGTGTGAGCAAAATCTAAATAAATAAATAAAGATTCCATTCAGAATCTCAAAGAATAGCAACATTCCATGTAGAACCCCAAAGAATATCAGGATTCTGGAATCCTAAAGAGTGACAAGATTCCATGCAGAATCTCAAACAGTAGAAACTTTCCATGTAAAACCCTAAAGAATAACAAGCAGAGGAGTGGCCTAGTGGTTAGAGCACCGGTCTTGCAATCCAGATGTGGCCAGTTCAAATCCCACTGCTGCTCCTTGTGATCTTGGACAAGTCACTTAACCCTCCATTGCCTCAGGTACAAACTTAGATTGTGAGCCCTCCTGGGACAGAGAAATATCCAGTGTACCTGAATGTAACTCACCTTGAGCTACTACTGAAAAAGGTGTGAGCAAAATCTAAATAAATAAATAAAAATAAGTATACTTGTAAAAACAAAGAATAAGGGGCCTTTTTACAAAGGCGTGCTGAAAAATGGCCTGTGGTAGTGTAGACGCGTGTTTTGGTCACACACAGAATCATTTTTCAGCGCACCTGTAAAAAAAAAATTCCTTTTTAAAAAATTTTTGCGGAAAATGGACATGCGGCAATAATGAAAAAATTGTCGCGCGTCCATTCTGAGATCTTACCGCCAGCTATTGACCTAGCGGTAAAGTCTCAGGCGGTAGTGATCTACGTGCATCAAATGCCACTCGGAGCGCATCCGATACGCATGTCCGAAAATAAAAATTATTTATTGGACGCGTGAAAAATATGAAATTACCGCAGGAGCCACGTGGTAGCCATGCGGTAACTCCATTTTGGCACGCATTGGGCGCATGTAGACGCTTCCGCGGCTTGGTAAAAGGGCCCCTAAACCTTTCAGGGATACAGCTGACCACTATATCGTTAAAAAAAAAAAAAAAAAGGTGGAGACTGAATAACCACCAGATACCTGCCACTGACGGAGCTCAGGAGGTTTACACAATATAGGCCCAACCCACAGGCCTAAACCAAACTCAAACAGCTCAGGTGCCAGTGTTCGGACGTTATTTGCCGGTGAAGAACCAACCTAAATGGTTGTGACTATTTCATTTGATAAAGAGCCTTTAACAATATATATTAAAATCAACACAGTGATGCAAGGCCTACAGACAAAAGCCAATCTGAAAAGCAGTAGCTATGACAGGGCATTCCTAGGTTATATCAAATATTTAAAATGAAACCCAACAATGTAAAAATACATTTGACATGTTCCTTGCAAGTCCAGTTTCCAAAAATAGCAGCTCATTTCTGTTTGAACTAAAGACTTTCCCACAGGTACAGACTGTAATGAAGTGCAACTTAAAATGTAATTGACATCAATCTATCAGTTAATTACCAGTTTCAGTTCCTTAAAATGTCCCAACCTCTTTTCCACAAATAGTAAGCAGGTATTCTAGTTCCTGGGATGTTATTGTAATTAAGACATTCCATTTCGCAATGCATACTATTATATGTATAAACATGCACATTTCAAAAGTACTCTAAATCTCTTTCCAAGTCATTACCTTGACATTACAGACGTGGTTCTAAGAGCCCTATGTATGAAGCATTTTCCCCCATGGAAAACAGGATAGAAGAGAACCCGCAGAAAATATGCCTGTAAACCAGAGCTTCCCAAACTGTGGGTTGGGACCCCAAATGATGTCACAATAAGTACATAAGTATTGCCATACTGGGAAAGACCAAAGGTCCATCAAGCCCAGCATCCTGTTTCTAACAGTGACCAATCCAGGTCACAAATAGCTGGCAAAATCCCAAAAAAGTACAAAACATTTTATGCTGCTTAAATAAGCAGTGGATTTTCCCCAAGTCCATTTAATAACGGTCTATGGACTTTTCCTTTAGGAAGCCGTCCAAATCCTTTTTAAACTCCGCTAAGCTAACCGCCTTTACCACATTCTCTGGCAACAAATTCCAGAGTTTAATTACACGTTGACTGAAGAAACTTTTTCTCTGATTCGTTTTAAATTTACTACATTGTAGCTTCATTGCATGCCCCCTAGTCCTAGTATTTTTGGAAAGCGTAAACAGACGCTTCACATCTACCCGTTCCACTCCACTCATTATTTTATAGACCTCTATCATATCTCCCCTCAGCCGCCTTTTCTCCAAGCTGAAGAGCCCGAGCCACTTTAGGCTTTCCTCTTGGTGGGCTCTCCATAGATGCATCATTATTCTGCACCTCCAAGGGGTCACGCAATTTAATTCAGCTGAAAGATTGACAAGCACTGTTGTAAGCAATTTTTGACTGTGGCTTCTCCTTAAATTTCTTATGTAAGACGCATTGAACCCGAGCTTTACTTGGGAAAACGCAGGGTGTAATGTCATAATAAATAAACAAAGGCGATTCATTCCAAGAATGAGCAAGCAGGGTGGAAACAGAAGTAACAGAAGGTACTGAAATGTATTTAACAAAAAGAAAAATGTGACAAATTGAAAATAGCAGCAGGCAAAGGGATAATATATTAACATTAAAATAGTGGCATCCCTTAACCTCTTCTCTGTAAGCTTCAAGCTCATTTCCATTTATATTAAAACGTTAAGCTTTATTCCTGACCTGCTGCTTATTGCAGTATTCAACCTAATTTGATCAATTAGTGTTTGCTAAAGGCAGAATATAAAGTGTAATAAATCAAACCAAGAAGTTAACATATTAAAACACACTGCCACATGTGCAGTGTCATTAAATCAGGCAGGCACATTTTCATGGCCTGCTCTTGGGGGCTCCTGAATGTGCGAGAACCAGAAAAAGAAAGACCTGGAAAAGCACTTTTCAGAAAGCCTTCCGCTATGTTCACAAAAGCTTTGTGAATTTTCCCGGGTTGCAGAAGTCAGGGGTGCCTGTACTACTACTACTACTAATCATTTCTAAAGCGCTACTAGACGTAGGCAGCGCTGTACACTTGAACATGAAGAGACAGTCCCTGCTCGAAAGAGCTTACAATCTGATTAGGACAGACAAACAGGACAAATAAGGGATAAGGACAAAGAGTAGCAAGATTCCGGAACCCCAAAGAGTAGCAAGATTCCGTGCAGAATTCCAAAGAGTAGCAAGATTCCGTGCAGAATTCCAAAGAGTAGCAAGATTCCGGAATCCCAAAGACTACTACTACTACTTATCATTTCTATAACGCTACTAGACGTAGGCAGCGCTGTACACTTGAACATGAAGAGACAGTCCCTGCTCGACAGAGCTTACAATCTGATTAGGACAGACAAACAGGACAAATAAGGGATAAGGACAAAGAGTAGCAAGATTCCGGAACCCCAAAGAGTAGCAAGATTCCGTGCAGAATTCCAAAGAGTAGCAAGATTCCGGAATCCCAAAGAGTAGCAAGATTCCGGAATCCCAAGACTACTACTACTACTTATCATTTCTAAAACGCTACTAGACGTACGCAGCGCTGTACACTTGAACATGAAGAGACAGTCCCTGCTCGACAGAGCTTACAATCTAATTAGGACAGACAAACAGGACAAACAAGAGATAAGGGAATATTAAAGTGAGGATGATAAAATAAGGGTTCTGAACAAAGTGAATAAGGGTTAGGAGTTAAAAGCAGCATCAAAAAGGTGGGCTTTTAGCTTAGATTTGAAGACGGCCAGAGATGGAGCTTGACGGCTCAGGAAGTCTACTCCAGGCATATGGTGCCTGTGCCACTGCTAATACTGTTTTTAGTGTTTCGTGTTTAAACTGGTTATTCTGTCTGAATTGTTTGCTCTGGATCAGATTCAGAGCTCAGTCGATTGTGCCTACTTCTATTTCTTTTCCTTTTGAATGATAGGTGAAGGAGTTTTTCTTGGATGATAATCTAGCATTGTAATGGATACAATTTTCACTCGGAGAAAAACTGCACTGGCTTCCAATTAAGGAACATATCGCATTCAAAATCTGTACGACAGTTCACAAAATCATCTACGGCGAGGCACCGGGATACACGACAGACCTCATCGACCTACCACCCAGAAACACCATAAAACCAGCAAGATCATACCTAAACCTCCATTACCCAAGCAGCAAAGGACTCAAAATACAAATCCACCTATGCTTCCAGCTTTTCCTACCTGAGCGCACAATTGTGGAACGCACTACCAAAAGTAGTAAAAACCACTCTCGACCAACATGAATTTCCGGAAAGCACTAAAAACAGAACTGTACAGAAGGGCTTACCCCACCGACCCAACATAAAAACCCTGGGCATCTGCGACACAACTTAACCAAAGATCGTAACGGACATATCCCATATCTCTTCCTTTCCCTCTCTAAGTTCTCCCCAATTGTCTTTACCATAGTATCTCACTCTACCATAATATCACCTTGATATTAATCGCAACTTGTATTTGTTCATACGGAAATCGGTTAACGCCAATTACGGTACCATGTAAGCCACATTGAGCCTGCAAAAAGGTGGGAAAATGTGGGATACAAATGCAACAAATAAATTAATTAATTAATGTTGGAAGTGTTCAATAAAAAAGTATTTAAAAAAACTGTAAGTACACATCTGTGTTAGTGTCTTAAGTTACCCAGACCAACAAGAAAATATTACACTTCAAAGCTATGCTCTGTGATCGCACTATAGGCAGATACAAACAGAAAAGTTCAGTAGATTGCTCCGTCCTCTTCCATCGACATCTCTGTTCCCGTGTTCTTTATAGACAAGGAAGCAATGTGATCAACGGGACACGTCCAAACACAACCAAGGAGATGAGAGATGGAGAAAATATTCTTTAATAATGAAAAAGACTCGACACGGCTCAATGTTTCGGCAAAAAAACGCCTGCCTCAGGAGTCTACGGGTCAGAATAAGACACATTATAATACGTACACAAAATTATATAAATAATTGTAGGATAAAATCATATAAATCATATGGATCCAAATTATAGAGTATAAAAACAAAACATAGAAATCAAACATATAAACGGCGAGTGACCGTACTCACTCGCAAATGCGCAGTAGAGACTTCCCTCTCTGCCCCGCCCCCGCTTCAATACGTGATGATGGGGGCGGGACAGAGAGGGAAGTCTCCACTGGCATGCTGCAGACGTCGGAACCGCTCCCCTTCCCCCCCTCCCCCGGAGTGGCCGCCGCCCCTCCATCTGGCCCGAGCACTGTGAACTTACATCAGCACGCAGCAGCAGGCACATCAGCAAAGCTGCCGTCGGGCTTCCTTCTCTGCCTTTGTCCCGCCCTCGCCGACGTTACGTCACACGAGGGTGGGACACAGGCAGAGAAGGAAGCCTGCCCCGACGGCAGCTTTGCTGATGTGCCTGCTGCTGCGTGCTGATGTAAGTTTACAGTGCTGCTCGGGCCGGGTGGAGAGGCGGCAGCAGCGACTCCGGGGAGGGGGGGCTCGGAACCCCCCCCCCCATTCTAAAAGTAGCCCGTTTTCACGGGCTCAACGGCTAGTATAAATATATTTAAAAAATTAAGGAACACACAAAATTGAAATTACCATACAAGGGAATTCATGTTATATGCAGGGCTGATACAGCCACTGTTGGTAAATATATCTGGAAATAGTATGAAATGTTACCTTTCTACAAGAAAAGGGTGTAATTCTGGCTACACCTGCACTGCCTGACCTGAAACACTAATTATCCCAGGGGAGACTTCACACCTACAGCCGACCAGGCTAATGGCATCAAACCTTCCTAGCAAATCACCTTTAACAGCGATCCTTTGAAAACTTTACATCGGATTCTTAACACTTTCTTGAAAGAAGCTTTCCCAGACTGTCTTCAAATGTAATACTACGTTAAAGCAAATTACGTCAGATCCGTTTACTTAACAGATAAACACTAGCTTCTGATTTGCCATTCACTGGCAAAGGTACTGAATGTAAAGTCTTAATACAACACCACAACCCTTTGGGGTTTGATCATTTTTTAGACTAATGCTGTTCAGGTTTCAGAAGGGCTCATTATTAGATTAGTTACATTACCATTTAGAGAAAGGAATTGATTTGTTTCTGGCTCTCTTTGATTTTACTGAGGCCATCAAACTGTACAACACAGAATGAGGGATCTAGGGATTAAAGTTCAGTTTATAAAGGATTTAGCTCATTTTAGCACGGTGGTGATTAGGAATAATCCAGCTTCCTTCCTTTGGAATCTGACATGTGGTATCTTGCGGTATGCCAATATTACCTCTCTTCCTAGCTTTTCAGTCTTTATTAGGAAGACTGTTTACAACAAGGGTGTCTATAGCCCTCTCTATCCCCTGAGGCTCCAACAGGCAGGAGCTGGGAGATAGGAAGGGTTGTCTTGGGTTATGTTGAATAAAGTAACCTTAATCGCTCCAAAGGAGGCTTTACAGTTTATTTCATTTTCTATACCGCTTGCCATACTTTCGTAAGATCTCAGCGGCGTACAATTAAAAAAATTACAAATATCAATCAAGAAAGGAATGCCATTTAAATAACAGAGGACAACAAGCATCAGCCACACAGCAATAAAAATCCCACCTAGCTCAAGATTCCTACAAACCCTCTACTAACTATGCCGAGAAAACGAATTGAAAAGAAAATAAAGTCAGGAGGACATCCATTTCACCATTATGTCCATTGTTATGTTTAAGAACTGTCCCCTGGGATTTTTTTTTTTTTTTTTTTGTTACATTTGTACCCCGCGCTTTCCCACTCATGGCAGGCTCAATGCGGCAGGCAATGGAGGGTTAAGTGACTTGCCCAGAGTCACAAGGAGCTGCCTGTGCCGGGAATCGAACTCAGTTCCTCAGTTCCCCAGGACCAAAGTCCACCACCCTAACCACTAGGCCACTCCTCTAAACTAGGCAATTTAAGTGTCATTTCAGATTCCTCTTTAGATATGGACCTAAACGTTAAAAACCTTGCAAAAAGCTCTCTCGTTCAGCTACTCACAGCAAAACAAATGCACCCATGATAAATGAGCAGGACAGTAGTGCGTGTTATCCTATATTTAACTTTAAAAGAATATACAGAGACTGCAGCGGCTCGTTCGAGTGCTGGCAAATCATTTTCATTGCTGTTTTAAAACTGCTTTTTGTTTTGTTCTCAAGGGTTTAAATAGTGGTCTCCTTAAAAAGCACTTTCTACAGGATGTCTTCTTTATGCCACTGTTCGTATGGCCGGGCAGACTGGACAGGCCACATAAACTTCATTTTTCTCCACTTCTGTATTAAGGGAGGTTAAATTGGCCTTTATGAGAAGACAAAGAGTCATTTTATACAGTACATTGCCCTGCATCTGTGCAGAAGCTTGTGCTTGTACAAGCTTTGCACTTGTAGAAAATTGTTGAGGATTTCATTTATGGCTACTTTTAGCTTATGCTTCAGAATGGTCTGGTTTTGACGGTATACATTTAGGACCCTGTTTACTAAGATGCGTTAGTGTTTTTAGTGCGCCTACACTTGGCGCACGCTGTAACCATGTACGCGCCTATAGGGGATATTGTAAGCATGTACATGGTTAATGCGTCTAGAACGGCCCTAAGAACTTTCCTAATATGGGAGTTTGGAATTTTACTTGTTGGACTCGATTGTTAGCTTATAATTTCTTTTCTCTTGCTTCTGAAAAGTGAATGAAAATGCAAATTTAAAAAAATAGATATTAGACTACAGTTTATGAACTAGAGTATCAGGAATAATGTGAATTATAACCCAGAATATAAATAAATAAAATGCGCTGATCAACTGAACCTCACAATAGTTGCAGTGAAAACAGCTCAAAAACAAAAACGATGACAACCAAGGTGACCTAACACCGTACCACAATATTTTACCATTAGTCATTTGAAATTTGACATAAATGCCATCCTAGGCTGGCAGGAAGGCCAAGCAGATTTGATGAGAAAGTTAACTTAGCTGTGGTCTGATTAGCATCTCCATTTATATGGATCTATAATTTACTGTTGAACCATCTTATCTGTTTATTTTTCTTCTAAAAAAAACATCCAAACCCTGTCTTCTGCCTAATGTGCAATTCCTAGATGCATGACAATAAATCAAAGGGTAATTTTCAAAAACTAGTCATTATGTATTAAGTTAGTCAAATTAAAAGCCTGGACCTACAACTTCCTTGTTGATCCTAAATTGCTCCTGGAGACACAAGACATTCATTTTTAGAAATAATCAGGTTGGCTTACAGACATTACTTTACATACCAGGCGCAACAGAAAAGCACTGTTGCCAGGAAATAATGAATTACGTTTGCTAAGTAACACTATTACTGGCATACAGCTTTTCACTGTGAAAGTTTTGTCATCAAAAGGTTTTTGAAAGCTCTCCTACTTGGCAAGTCTAGTAAAAAGCATGAACTTTAACATTGGATGCAAAGAATGCACTACTACAAAAACCGGCAGCGGAGCCACCACCATAAACCTTTAATTTCCAAAAACGCATGAGTAAAATACGAGAGAGAATCAATTTCACTACAGCATACAAATATGAAGGGCAAGGAAATGTAAATGTAGCACAAAAATATCTTATTTGCAAAAAAAAAAAGACAGGCGTGTAGAAAACCAGAAAAGGAAGCAACAAAGGCTCTAGGTAAGCTAGTTTCTGTGTGAAGGATCTACTACTTTAAACTGATGCGAGCCTTGAGAGTTGAATAGCAAAGCAAAGCAGCAAAGCAGCGTGCAGGGAAACGCAGAAAAGGCCACGAAGCGGATGAAACATTCCCCCGTTTTTGCCGACACCTCTGGTCTGTGCACCGTGAATGACTTTGCTTCTTGGCATTTAAGTTGCAAGAGAAAAGCAGCCCCGACTGTGCTCCATCCTTGCTACTGCGGCTTTCTCGTCCCCGCCCTGCTGCACCGCAAACACCAAAACGAGAAAGAGCTGGGGACACACGAGCACCTGGGGAAAGCCGCGCCCCGCCCCTGACACAGGCGGCACCTGGGGGAAGCCACGCGCGCGCCCCCCACCCGGGAGACACAAGAGAGACAACAACCTCCTAGACCAAAAGAACGAGCAGCGCGCGCAAATACACCCCATTACCTGTCCTGCAGCAGGAACGTAAACAGCAACTGTACCGCGCGCCCGGGCCGCACCTGTACGCACGCGCCAACCCCGCCTCCCCGGGGGGACCACCGCGGCGCGCGCCGACCTCGCCTCCTCTGAGCTCGGAACGCACGCGCGCGCACAGATTGACACATATACAGGAGCCCCGCCTCCTCCTCCTCAGAGCTGGAAACGAACGAGCAGGCGCGCGCCGAGCACACACACAGACGCACGCTGAGCCCCTCCTCTAACACTGCCGCGAGAGAGAGCGCGCGCGCGCACCGACTCCCATCTCCAAAAGGGAAGGCGCGCGCGAAGACTGTCCCGCCGTCTCCCGAAGCGCGCGCACGAGTACCTCCCTCTCATCATAGATCCCGACCCCGCCGTCACCTCGCAACAAGGACGCACTTGTCACTCCGCCCAACGGGAGGGGGCTGCGCTTGCGCCACATGTCACCTGGGAATTGCCGGGAAGCGCTGCCCGTAAGGGCTCCTTCTCTTCTTAGCTGTGCCCTGCTGCAGCCGGCATCGCCTGTCAGGAATATTAGGAATCCACTTCATACGTCAGCAGCTACCGGGGTCCGGGATAAGCCAATCAGCCGCCACCGCATGCGCATGCGCATGCCAGGCCGAGCATTCCAATGAATTGGCTGGTAATGGTATGAACCTGTCCTGAATCCGTGTCCTCCGGGCGCAAGAGGGCGCTGAGGGGTAAAAAAAAAAAGTTAGGAGAAGTAACGGTAAACATCTTCCCGGAAGTGTGAGAGGAAGAGTGTTGTGTGCAAGGAGGTTGGGACTCAAGTTTTATTTAACCCCTTTGGTTGTGTGTATGGGAGTTACACACAGTAGCGTAGCCAGACCTCAATTTTTGGGTGGGCCTGGGGGGTGGACTGGGTGGGCAGCATGACCCACATATTTCCTCTCTGTCCATCCCCCTCCCGTAAAGATAAATACCTGGGCTGGCGGGGATCTCCGGGCCCTGCCAGCTGAAGAATCTTCTGGAGGCCCCCAAGGCTTGAGAAGTCTCATCCCTGTGCCAGTCACCAGCATGGCGGGAAGCAGCGTTGCCTGCGTGCCTGCCTGCCTTTTAAAATAATTCGTCTCCCCAGGTTCCGCTGCATTTACTTCTTCGCCCGTCGCAAAGCGCTGCCGTTCGCACAGGCAGCTCCGCTCCCCTTTGCCACGTCCATCCGGCCCTCTCTGATCCACTTCCTGTAGTGGATGCGTAGGGCCAGCTGGACACGGCAAAGGGGAGCGGAGCTGCCTGTGCGAACAGCAGCGCTTTGCGACGGGCAAAGATGTAAATGCAGCAGAGCCTGGGGAGACGAATTATTTTAAAAGGCAGGCAACGCTGCTGAACGCTGCTTCCCGGACCCGGCGGAGCTGCGGAAGAAAAGGCAGCGACAGCAGCAGGATGTTGAATGGGCGGGCCTGGAGGGAAAGTGGCTGGGCGTGGGCCCGTCCAGGCCCACCCGTGGCTATGCCCCTGGTGTAACGGTTTTATATGTAAATATGCATGTAACACGTGCATATATAAGTGCATTCACTCTGTAGCTCCTCAGTACCTCTCCACTCATCTCCCTACATTCCTCCCCGGGAACTCCGTTCACTGGGTAAATCTCTCTTATCTGCTCCCTTCTCCTCTACTGTTAACTCCCAGACTCCATTCCTTTTATCTTGCTGCGCCATATGCCTGGAATAGACTTCCTGAGCCGGTACGTCAAGCTCCATCTCTGGTCGTCTTCAAATCTAAGCTAACAGCCCACCTTTTTGATGCTGCTTTTAACTCCTAACCCTTATTCACTTGTTCAGAACCCTTATTTTATCATCTTCACTTTAATATTCCTTTATCTCTTGTATGTCCTTTTTGTCTGTCCTAATTAGATTGTAAGCTCTGTCGAGCAGGGACTGTCTCTTCATGTTCAAGTGTACAGCGCTGCGTACGTCTAGTAGCGCTTTAGAAATGATAAGTAGTAGTAATATATACACGTAAATACTGGTTTATTATGTGTGTCTATCATTCTCTTCTTGTTCTTAGTGTTTCTCTTCTGCACATTCATCTTAATAACCAAAATAATGGAAGGGATGGTGACCAAACAACTCACAAACTACTTAAACAAATTCTCAATACTACACGACTCCCAGTCAGGATTTCGGTCTAACCACAGTACCGAAACAGTACTAGTTACCCTCATGAATAAGTTCAAACAAACAATTGCAACTGGCAAGAATATACTACTTCTACAATTTGACATGTCTAGCGCCTTCGACATGGTTGATCATGGAATACTACCACATAGCCTCGAATACTTTGGAATCGGAGGCAAGGTTCTCAGTTGGTTCAAGGGGTTCCAAGTGACCAAGTGACATCTAATTCGACTACATCACCCACATGGATACCTGAATGCGGAGTTCCTCAGGAATCCCCCCTCTCTCCGACCTTATTCAACTTAATGATGATACCCTTGGCCAAACTACTATCAAACCAAAACCTCAACCCATACATTTATGCAGACGACGTAACAATCTACATCCCATTTAAACAAGATTCCAATGATATCAACCAAAGCCTACATATGCATTCATGGGCGGATGCATTTCAACTGAAACTCAATGCAGAAAAAACCCAATGCCAAATTCTCACCTCTCAACATAACACAAACAAATTCACCACCATTAACACACCAACACTAAATCTTCCAATTTCAGATGCACTAAAAATTCTTGGAGTTACCATTGATCGACAGGTACCTAACTCTTGAAAGTCACGCGAAAAACACAACCAAGAAGATGTTCCAATCAATGTGGAAACTAAAAAGAGTAAGACCTTTCTTCCCAAGGACCGTCTTCCGCAACCTGGTACAATCAATGGTACGCAGTCATCTAGACTTCTGCAACGCACTCTACGCTGTTTGCAAAGAGCAAATAAACTTCAGACAGCTCAGAACACAGCAGCTAGACTCATATTTGGTAAAACAAAATATGAAAGTGCGAAACCCCTACGAGAAAAGCTACACTGGCTCCCACTCAAAGAACGCATCACGTTCAAAATATGTACCCTAGTTCACAAAATCATTCACGGAGATGCCCCAGCCTACATGTCAGACCTGATAGACTTACCACCCAGGAATGCTAAAAAATCATCCCGCACATTTCTCAATCTTCACTTCCCCAACTGTAAAAGTCTAAAATACAAACTAACACCTTTTCCTACTTGAGCACACAATTCTGGAAAGAGCTGCCACGCAGCTTGAAAACGATCTACGAATTAACTAACTTCCGCAAACTACTGAAGACTCATCTCTTTAACAAGGCATACCACAAAGATCAACAAATGTGAATCCCTACACATATATCCAGAATTGTCTTACAACATTTGCTTGTTACTCTACTATCATGTTTCATCACTATCATAGTACCCAAGATCCTTATGTTATACTAAATATATATTCTCCTATACATTTCCATCATTCATGATGTATTGTAAGCCACATTGAGCCTGCAAAGAGGTGGGAAAATGTGGGATACAAATGCAATAAATAAATCTCATTTGATCACAGCCACCGCTACCTGGCATGAGAAAACTTCCTCCTGCCAGCTGGGTTGTTCCTGGCCGTGTTCACGGAGGCTTTTGTACCACCCACCGGCCGCTCCCCTCCCTCCTTGAGGGGTTTCGGGCGTGATGAAGCGATCAGATAGAGGAGACCAGGGCGCAGGCGACTGGACTCTTGGGTCTGTCCCAGAGTAAGATGGGAGACATGCCAGAGTCCGGCAGGGAGAGAAGCGAGCCCCGGGTCGAGAGAGTGGAGAGTCTGGTCTTGGTGGCCTGAAGCCCTGGAATGCAAAGGAATGAGGAAATTTCAGGACTTGGGGGGGGGGGGGGCACTGGCCAATTTATTGCCCAGTCCAGCTACTGAGCTAGATCAGAAACAAGCACAGATTGATTGTAGAAAATACACTGGAAAGATTTTTTTCTTCAAAAACTTGCGCACAGTATCAAATTATACTATGAGTTCTGTTTTCTGTATAGGGTCTTATACATCTACATACAATCGAGTCCCTTATCCCCCTGGCCCTTTGTAGAGTTCCCACTCCTCCTCCACCACCACCTCTTAAGGAAGTCCAAAAGAGGAAAATAAATTGTGGAAGGGATGACCTTAAGGTTTACCCACACCGAAATATGAATTCTGAACTTTTAAGTAACTTTTCTTTTCTGTCCTGCATTTGAAATTAATTATTCAAATAAAAACAAAGAAAATGAGAGCAGATAAAAACCATGGAGTCGATTTTCAAAACAGTTTAACAGGCCAGAAACGGCTCCTGGCTGGTTAAATCCCTTGTTTGGGCCTAACCAGTCATATTCAGTACCACTTAACCAGATAGCACTGCTAGAAATGTCCATTTCACGCCCAATGTGAAACTGGCTATTTTGGGGGCATTCTAGGACAGAGTCAGCACTGGAGTGGTTAAGTGCCAATATTCAGCCCTTAACTGGTTAAGGTAACTGCATAAATACTGGCATGACAACCCCACAATTCAACTTGTTTTTCATCGGGGCCCGATTCGTTTCACCCATAACAGGGCTTCATCAGGAACCACTCAGTTGGATCATACTGATGGGTATCGGTCAGTGGCGTTCCTAGGGGGGCTGGCACCCGGGGTGGATCGCCGATGCGCCCCCCCCCCCAATGCAGCGCGGACCCCCCCAGCGAAAGGACACCCCCGCGAAGGAACCCCCCCACCCGCCAGGTGCACGCCGCTGGAGGGGGGGGGAGGTGCCGCGCCGCCTGTCCTCCGTTGTTCCTGTTTCGGGGCAGAGAAGAAGCATGTAACAACAGAGGGCAGGCGCGCGCGGCCCCCCCCCCCCCCCGGCGGCGTGCACCCGGGGTGGACCGCACCCACCGCACCCCCCTAGGAACGCCACTGGTATCAGTCTCAAGCTGACTAAACTTCTCTTACAACCGACAGGAAAACTGAGGTTGTCAAGCCAGCATTTATTAAGCTAAGTTGATGCATGCCATGCTGTAGCTTGAACAATTTTTAATGTGAACAAGTACAAAGTGATGCATGCAGGAAAGAGGGACCCAAACTATAGGTATGTGATGAAAGGTTCCACATTATGAGTCACCGCCCAGGAAAAGGATTTAGGTGTCATTGTTGATGATACGTTGAAACCCTCTACTCAGTGTGCAACGGTGGCTAAGAAAGCAAATAAAAAATTAGGAATTATTAGAAAAGGAATGGAAAACAAAAATAAGAATGTTATAATGCCTTTGTATCGCTCCATGTTGCGACCGCACCTTGAATGCTGTGTGCAGTTCTGGTCATCGCATCTCAAAAAAGGTATAGTGGAATTCGAAAAGGTACAGAGAAGGGCAAAGAAAATGATAAAGGGGATGGGACGACTTCCCTATGAGGAAAAGTTAAAGCAGATAGGGCTCTTCAGCTTGGAGAAGAGACAACTGAGGGGAGATACGAAAGAGGTCTATAAAATACTGACTGGAGTGGAACTGGTAGAGGTGAATCGCTCGTTTTACTCATTCCAAAAATACTAGGACTAGGGGGCACACAACGAAGCTACTAAGTAGTAAATTTAAAACAAACCGGAGAAAATATTTCTTCATTCAACCTGTAATTAAAATCTGGAATTCGTTGCATTTATGCGATTAAAACAGTTAGCTTATGTAGCTGGGTCACCTTTCCAGGACCCAGCCGGGCTCGACCCTGCTTAGCTGCCTTCTTCTTCACACGGCTGCTGCCTCCCTCCACAGCAATCTGGCTGCTTTGAGCCTCAGCTCCAGACCCTGAGAACTTCCAGGACTCCTTCCTCCCTCCGTTCCTTTCACAGAGGCACATTCAAAGCACAACGTTTATAAGTATGGGCTTTTATTTTCTTGCTTCAGGTCAACATAAACGCCCAGGCACACCTTAACTCCAGGTTGTTTAGGGCTTGCTACCCAAAGCACAAGTCAGGTTCAAAACAGTCCATATAACTTCACTTCACTTGACCTAAGATTACTTCTCTTAGGGAACAGTACATTATCAGAAAGAAAACACAGTAGCTTGGTGGGTTGCAGCCCAGACCTTTTCAGTAGGAAACAGTTTACACAGTCTTTCTTGCACCTCCTTACAGCACAGTTACACAGCTTGATTCCCACCTGGTTCAGGCTGGGGTTTCAATTGTGCCCAGCCCTCTTTCTCTCCCAGGGCTGCACCTGTTCCCTCTTTAGTAGAGATCTTCCCCAGCACCTCAGCCTCTCTCCTCCGGTCTTCCACCAGTCTCTCCAAGGCACAGCTAGCCACCCTCTTACAGCAGCTTTTCGGGTTTGAGCCAGAGCTCCAATCTCCATCTGTTCCTCCTCTAGCCCTTCAGTAATCTCCATTTTATCCTCCTCTTCAACTTCCCCCGCCCCCAATCACCTTCCTCAGAGACCATTTCCCAATCTTCTATCTCCTCCCCTAACTCTTGCACAGCCCGGTGGGGAAGAGAAGGATTCTGGGACTGGTAGTTCCTCCCCTTCTTCCTTAACCCAGCCAACCTCTCTGCCTCTGGTAGCCCAGCTTTCTGAATGTGGGTGTTGTGCACATGAAATCTGCCCTGTTGGGATTCCCCGGCTCCCTGCACCCCCTTTCTTCGTGCCTTCCCAGATCCCCTTTCACCTGCACTGTCACACTTAGTAAGGTTTATTAAGGTTTGGATGATTTCCTAAAAGAAAAATCCATAAACCATTATTAGAATGGACTTGTTCTGAGATCTTGTCAGATACTTTTTACCTGGATTGGCCACTGTTGGAAACAGAATACTGGGCTTGATGGACCTTCAGTCTGTACCAATATGGCAACTCTTATGTTCTTATATGCAGAGGAAGAATTGGAAGGGAGATAAAGGAGGATGATGGACAGAAGGGGAGAGAGAGAGGAGGATGCTATGCTGGAACCACTGCCCCCAGAGAGCTAACCATGCCTCTTCCATCCAAAGAGTAAATGCTGTGCTAGAGCAGCCACTGATATGTCAAAGGGGGAGGAAAGGGCATAACAAATACCTAGCCCCAGTACAGAAGAAGCCAGTCCTGTCACTGAGGGCCAGATGCATCAACCAAACGTTAAAAAATCTAAAACGTTAAAGTCCTTAATGAATTTTAAAAAACGAAGAATGCACCAAAAAAACAAGTCGCACATGTTCGGTGCGGTACTGTAAAGTAGAATACATCAAACTGGTGTAATCCCCATCGGTAATCGGCCCCTAAAGCATGCGCAGAGCAGCCAAGCGTTATGCTGGCTGCTCTGCGCATGCCACAAACGTCAAAACAACCAAAAAAAGAAAACCAAAACACAAACACGTTGCATGGATCGGGAGGGGGCAAAGGCGCTCATCAGGAGCGTCCTTCATGGATGGCCTTGCCCACCCTGCCCGAGTTCACCGCTGCTCCCTGCTTCCTCCCCCCTTCCCCCTGCATCAAAACAAAAATCAAAACTTAAGGCTGCCCCGGCCCCCCTCCCTTCCTCTCTTTCCCAGCTCCGCCTCCCGCCATCCTCTGCCCCCATGCCCCGCCCCCGCTGCCCCCCATGAGGTCGTCGCCGCCGCTCCCCCCCTCCACCGGGCCCCCCTCCTTACCGGGCCCGTGCAGAGCCTCTCACCTCTGTGTGAAGGCGCTGCATGGGCAGAAACAACAGCTGATGCCTCTTCACCCAGTCTTCACGTCTCTCCTTTCCTCTTCGGCCCGCCCTTGTCTGACGTCAGACGGGGGCGGGCTCAGGAGGAAAGGAGAGACGTGAAGACTGGGCGAAGAGGCATCAGTTGTTCTTTCTGCCCATGCAGCGCCTTCACACAGAGGTGAGAGGCGCTGCATGGGCCCAGTAAGAAGGAGGGGGACCCAGTGGAGGGGGGGGAGCGGCGGTGACGACCTCAGAGGGGGCACGGGGCGGAGGATGGCGGGAGGCGGAGCTGGGAAAGAGGAAGGGAGGGGGGCCAGAGCAGCCTTTTGATTTTTGTTTTGATGCAGGGGGAAGCGGGGAGCAGCGGCGAACTTGGGCGGGGGGGGCAAGGCCGTCCGTGAAGGACGCTCCTGACGAGCGCCTTTGCCCCCTCCCAAGCTTGCCATCCTATAAGGTTTGTTTGTTTTTTGTTTTTCCAAGCCCGCAAAGCCACAACGAGAGGTCCAGACCTCTCGTTAGATTTCACGGCGTTTCGTTCGGTATTCCTGCGTTAAACCAATCGGAAAAGGTTAGTGCATCTCATTACAATAGGGTTTCTACACGAATTGCTCATCTGCATTCCGTTTTCGTTAGCTGCTACCGTCATCGGAAAATGGGCTTTAGTGCATGCAACAGTTAAAAAATTCTTCATTAGAAGCTTATTTAAGGCTCGTTAAAGTTTAGTGCATCTGGCCCTGAATGGTGGTTTTCTAGAGTGAAGTAAACAGTGACTCCTCCCCAGCTCCGTCCCCAGTTTATGATCAACCTTATTAACATTTTAAGGCAACAATATACTACTACTACTTATCATTTCTATAGCGCTACAAGGCATAATATAATCCTATGAAATCATAGAAGGAGGCAGCCTCCATACTGCATGAAATATGGGAAGAGGGGGAGGAAGCGGGGCTCTGCTCATCACCTGTTCCAAACCATCAGGACACCTAAACCTTCAGCTCCCATTAGGCTCTGTAACCCTTTCAGGACAGAAGGAAGCAGAACTTAGAGCTCAAATCTGACTGCTGAGACAGTTTGTTTGATTAGCAGGTGGATTTATAATTAGGCTGAATAAGTCTGATGGGCAGCTGCTGTTTGTTTTTGGTCTCTGGAGGACTGACAGGATATGTTAGCACAAACTGACTGCTGATGGCGGAGCCATTTTAACTGCAGCATTTGCCAGTCCATTCAGCAGGGGGCTTCTCTACTGTACTAAAGAGGGCTAAGGTTCACCCCGGAGCTGAACAAGACCAAGTCTCCGTCTTCCTACCTGGCTGGGAGGTTGGCAACAAAGAGAGTAAAAGAACCAGCAAATTTTCTTTCTTTTCTTTTTTGGATCTATAAATAAAACAAACAGGTTGGTAAAACACAGAATTTGTGAGGTTTGAAAAGAAATATGCAGTGGACCTGTTTTTAATTAGAGGATTGCATTTTGCTGCTGTAACCAACACAGGTATTATTTGGGAAAGACTAAACTTTGGATACCGTGGTTTCTTGTAAATTGGGAAAGGGGCACTATTGTTCCATGCCTAACCTACTTTATCTCCTCTCACCCCTCCTCCCCAGATGCAGGCACCAATAATTGCATTGACAGACATCTGTTATTTTTTCTAAGATAAATGTGATTGTGAGTCAATAGATGCAACGGGGGCAGGGAGTGTAATATAAATAATAAACATGCAGCAAACGTGAAGATGAGTATTTTCTGTGACTAGATAGGCAAAAGTGGTATAATTATAATATTAAGAGCCATTCTGAATGTAGCAAACAAGAAAAATGTTGGATAAGACAGCTTTTATACCATTGTAACTTCCACGTCTCAGTGTTTTCCCAATGTATGCCTGCTAAACCATCTTGACAAAAGCAAGGTTCCAGCATGACACCTACATCCTCTGACTTTAGGTATTAGACTTATACACTCCTATTCAAAATGATAGCTTTGGCCACATTCAGTTGTTTATAAACGCTTTCTTCTATGAATGGTGCAAGATCCACTCCATTCCCAGATATACCAATAGTCATGTTTGCTTTATTCTCATCACTTTCCGCATAGCCATTTTCAGCATCTTTCAGTCTTACAATTCCTATTCCTAGCCTTTCTCCTTTCCCCAATTTATCTATGTAGATAGTGGAGCAACTTTCTCAAAACTATTTAATCTGGTAAATTGGCTCTTTGAAAATTGCCCACCCTTCCTGTGGGTAAAGGTTTGCGCTGATGGTTCTTTGAATTTGTCTGGCTATCAGGGTCTGTTTTGTTTTCAGTACATGTGTTTGGTTCCACCTTAGGTGACCCCCTAATGGTATATCAAGAAGTGCAAAATAATTAAATTAATAATTATACCACCCTGATGGGAGGAGCAAATAGAAACATGACGGCAGATAAAGGCCCAATGGCCCATCCGGTCTGCCCATCCTCTTTCCTAAGCGATCCCAAATGCTTATCCCATGCCTTTTTAAATTCTGACACAGTCCTCGACTCCACAACCTCTACTGGGAGGCCATTCCATGCCTAACCTACTTTATCTCCTCTCACCCTTCCTCCCCAAATGCAGGCACCAATAATTGCATTGACAGACATCTGTTATTTTTTCTAAGATAAATGTGATTGTGAGTCAATAGATGCAACGGGGGCGGGGAGGGGATTATCCTTTAACCCTAACCATAATTTATCTAATCAACGTATCAGTTTACAACGTACTCTTCCGTAATCAGGCTCTAGTCTGTTAAGTATCCTTCTAATTGTCCTTTTCTACCATTGCAGACGAAGATGACGGTCACTTACTCCAGTAAAGTTGCAAATGCCACTTTTTTCGGATTTCACAGACTGCTCCTCAAGTGGAAAGGTAGCATCTACAAACTGCTGTATCGCGAGTTCCTTCTCTTCAGTACTCTATACACGCTGTTAAGTGTGATGTACAGGTACTGTGTTTTTCCATAACAAACAGGCTCCTTTCACTAAATCCAGCAGTTAATCAATGCATCTCAGTTTCAGCCTTTTTTGGATGACTGTTGACTTTGTAACGGCCTAATCTCATGATCATGTGTTCTCATTGTCAGCGCTGAGGATATTTTGCCAGTGAGACAATAAGCATGTCTCAAAGTGAAGATCCTATGGAGCATTTTTTTTTTATCATCAGCAAACTACAACCAGTGCTGGTCCTGAAGACACATCATCACACAAGATCGCACCTGAGGTGCCTACAGTATTGTGTTATTAGTAGTGCTTTTTTTTTTTTCTAGTGATCAAGGTGCCGGTACTCAACTGCCAGGCCATCCTTCAGGGGTGGGGTGATCAGTGAGGGACCCACCCCACAATAGCCAGGCCCTCTGCAACCAGTCACAGAATCTATCACAAGGCAGAATTGGAGTGTAGAGCCTGAGCTCTTTCATTAAAACTCGGGGTCTATGGGTCAATTTTAGCAGACAATGGAAAAGGTGCCAGTACTCAAATGCCAGGCCACCCTTCAGGGGTGGGGTGATCACTGAGGGACCCACCCCACAATAGCCAGGCCCCCTGCATGCAACCAGTCACAGAATCTATGACAAGGCAGAATTGGAGTGTAGAGCCTGAGCTCTTTCATTAAAACTTGGGGTCCATGGGTCAATTTTAGCAGACAATGGAAAAGGTGCTGGTACTCAGTACCCCCAAGTACCCCCTCAAAAAAAGCCCTGGTTATTAGATCAGTTTGTCAACAGACCAGGGATTATAGTGTTGTTATCTGCATTCTGCCAGTGTTGTTTGCTTTGAATGGGCTACATGACATTCACACTGCAAAGGTCATAGGCATATGGCCAAACTGAAGGTGTCCACATGATCTGTTAATTGTTAAGAGGGCAAAGAGTCTATAGCCTTTCCTTCTCCAAAGATATGTCCAAGCATAGGATGCAGCTTCCTGAAAGAAAAGGTTCGTGTAGCTGTGATTAGTCCTGAGACCTTGCTGGACCTGTTCCTCTTGTCATACTCTGAGCTTTTTTGAAAATAGGATGACATTTAAATAATTAACTATGAAACTGTAATTAATACATGTTTGCAAGACCAGGCCCTACCACAGGGCTAGAATATTTTTGAATTGACCCTGCTTGGTGGCCCTGTTTTTCAACCCTATCAGCTTATACAAATGAAGCCCCCTAGTGAGTCTGCACATATAGCACTGCATTTCTTTCAAGCCATCCCTGCATGTTTAGGCTTGTGGCAGCAAGGCTCACGGCTGGCTGCAGGACCTCACACAGATATGGCAGACTTACACATAGGTTGCAGGTAAAAGTCTAAAGGACTTTATTTATGTACACCAAAGGGGGTTGTAGTCAGCTCTGTTACTTCACAGGCTTAGTCCTTTTAAGTAGAGTCTCTCTCAGTACTAGGGTTACCAGATGTCCGGATTTACCCGGACATGTCCGGGCAACCAGGCGGGTTTTGCCAATCTGCCCATTTGTCCGGATTTCTGGACAAACGGGCAGGCTGGTGGGCGGGCCATCCTATAGGACGGCCCGCCAGCCAGCCTGCCTGTTTGTCCAGAAATCCGGACAAACGGGCAGATTGCTAGCCTCCCCTCCCCTTACTTACTACTGCCCTGGTGGTCTAGTGACCTCTTCCGCCTTCGGTGCAGGAAAGAGCCCCCTCTTTCCTGCCCGGAGCGCTGCCCTGCATGCATCCTTCCTGTTGGTGATCTCGGCGCTGATTCAAAATGGCCGCCGAGAGTTGAAGTGACCTCGCGAGACTTCAACTCTCGGCAGCCATTTTGAATCGGCGCCAATATCACCAACAGGAAGGATGCATGCAAGGCAGCGCTCTGGGCAGGAAAGAGGGGGCTCTTTCCTGCCCCGAAGTAGTAAGGTAAGGGGAGGGGGTTGACGGGGTGTGTGACAGGGGGGAGGGGAAATGTGATGGGGCAGAGTGAGGGCTTGAAAGGGGGCGGGTTGGGGTGTGTGGTGGGGGCAGGGCATGTGTCCTCCCTTTGGGGGGACAAAATATGGTAACCCTACTCAGTACCATCCTAGTCAGTACTCTTCATTAGGCTGGCTCCTAGCCAGGCCCAAACACTCTAGCAACTAATGTCAATTCAGGGCCCTTCTAGACACACATCAAATATATACATTTCAGGAATACTCCGCAAGGCTGTCTCCTACCTTAGCAGTCTTCTGTCCATGTCTCATTAACTCCTGGAGGCTGACTTGACTGCTTCCAAGTGGCGTAGCTACTGGGGGCCTAGGCCCCCCCAAATTGGATCCGGAGCCCCTGGTTTGGCTGGCAGGGGTCTCCAACCCCCGCCAGCTGAAGCCTTTCTCCAGCACTGTTCTCTGCGCATTGCCTGTCCTGCTTTCTCTCACATCGCGTGCGTGCTCGATTTTAGTGAAACTGAGCATGCGCAAAGTCGCCTATTACTGTATTTTTGCAAATATAACCTGTGGGGTATGCACGTTTTTACTTACCGTGACTACCTATTGCGGGTTAAACAAGGGTGCGGATTATACACGTCTTTACATTTTGAGGCCACTGCGGAGAAGACATTCAACATCTCGCAAAAAGAAAACCACAACTCCTGAAACGTTTGCATAAAATACTTTTATTAGAAGAAGCATTTAGTAAAGTCCCCATAAGTACTTTTAGTAATATACCTTATAAGGAAGCATTCAACAATCTATAGCAAAAAAGTTCCAAGTGGTCAGCATAAAACAGTTCTTATTAAACTATCTTATGGCATTAATACGTTACAGTGTCTCAAACATTATCTTGTTTATCACTAGAAGGAAAATCTTCAAAGTCGTATTATCATCATCGGTGTTGAAATGTTTTGCAGCGAAGGCCTTCACTTCATCATCATTGAATTTGTATTCATCCTCATCAGTAGAATCATACAATATCTGTTCTCCAAGTAAACCTGCTTTTTGAAATCCGTTGGTAATCGACTGTGGTTTCACTGCCTGCCGTGCAGTATCAATCCTGCAGCAGACTTTGCATAAGGAGTAAATGAGTGTGTGCCCTCATGCATACATTTATTCCATTCTTTCCTTTTGAGACATTTAAATGCATGGTTAAGGGCTGTGTCAAGAGTAACTTGCACATTAGTCCTCCAGGGATTACTGCTATATGGGCTCCAGCAGCATTCAATGTTTTCTTAACTGAGTTCATAGAGTTGAATATTAACAACAATTTCTTGTTGAAAAACCCACCTGAGCAAGTACAAAAACATGCATCTATCCAGTCCTTCATAATATTCTCATTCCATCCCCTTTTGTTGCACTTAACAACAGACTTTGGGAATTGTTCATGTGGCATTTGAAGGTAACCAGCAGTGTCAGCTTCTTTCCATCTGCACTACATGATAGCACAACAGTGAAACTTGTCTGTTCATGACCAGTAGTTGTTACAGCCACTGTCTTTGTGCCACGCTCAGCAACTTTTCTTGTACTCGGAATATCGAAACTCATTGGTACTTCATCCATGTTGATCATATCTCCCAGTTGCAGGTTATATCGTGCAAGAAATTAACAAATGTATCCGTTTTCTCTTCCCCATCATCTGGTAGCTTTTGACCCACTGATGTTCTAGCTCGAATACATAAGTCATTCCAACAAATAAACTTATATACGCAGTTCACTCCTCCATAAAAATCCTTCATGTCAATGGCTAATGCTTTAGCCTTCTGTTTTATGCTGATGGTGAAAGCAACCCTGCTGCTATCTCGTTCCGTAAGTACCCACTGTTAGAAAGTCAACCTGAGCGCAGGACTGTGGTGGCACAGGGGCCTCAAGCTTGCCTGAAACTAAAGTTTCTGCCCTGGGTCCCATCACATCAAACACTGGGATGAGTGAGGTGGTTTCCCAAGCTCAGTTTTTATACCATAGGGACATACATTAGCTCTAATCTTGATGCAAAATCAATGATGCCTTATCACTTGGACGGCTTCCTAAAGGAAAAGTCCATAGACCATTATTAAATTGTGGACTTGGGGAAAATCCGCTATTTCTAGGATAAGCAGTATAAAATGTTTTGTACATTTTTGGGACCTTGCGAGGTATTTGTGACCTGGATTGGCCACTGTTGGAAACAGGATGCTGGGCTTGATGGACCTTTGGTCTGTCCCAGTATGGCAATACTTATGTACTGAAAGTAAACCCCAAATCCATGGCCCAGAGCATGTCTTTCTTCTAATCTCGTATATAACCAAGCACAGGTGTTTGGGTTGAGGGACTCAGCATCCCTTGGTTTGAAGTGTTAGACTATTGGTTACTATTATACATGGATGTCAAAAGAGTTTCCGCACCCCCTTTCTAAACTCTGTCCCGCCTTCACTGCACCCAAGCCTCTGATGACAACTCGAAAATTAATTGAACTCTTTTCACTATAGCTTTTTTTTTCTTTTGCCAGTTTTTCACTCTGTTGTGTGGTGACCCCTTCCCGCATCAGTCCTTGCTTGCTTCTGTCCAACTATGGAGGAATAAACCATCGATTAATATGCAAGAAAAGGCAGGAAATGGTGGAAAATGGAAGATAAGGAGACATATGTAATTATTGTCAATACACCAGGAAGTAAATAATCACAGCCAGGCAGGTTAATGGGACTTTGGTTTAAAAAAAAAAAAGTCTATTTGCCCCTTCCCTCCAAGTCATAGAACTACATTATTGAATTAACGTGGAGGATTTGGTGGCAACATATCTCTGCAACTCCTTTGTCTTATTTCTGGGTCTTAATCTTGATTAATCGATGATTATTTTTCTTCTAGCAGTGGTGACGCTCAGCCTGCATGGAGTGATGTTTTTGTACCTTCTGTCATTCATAGCAGGGTTTCACAGGGGAAAAAAAATGACAATGGGCTGTGCCTTTTATTTTTCCGCTACAGATTCTTTCTTACAGAAAGCCAAAAACGTTACTTTGAAAAATTATCACTTTACTGTGACAAATACGCTGAGCAAATCCCAGTAACCTTTGTGCTTGGTGAGTACTGAACTGGGTGGAATGAATCCATGCAGCTATTTCGACCCCGATGGAGTAGATCACTTTGCATGGAGTTGCTTCAGCGCTAAGAGACGCAGACCCGGGAAAGGAGGAATGGGAAATACGTCAAAACCCAGACCCAAGCTAGATCCCAGGTCACCTAACTGGTAATCGGTGCAATGCTGGGATGCAGAACTCCCATCCACTAACAGCCCGGCCCGCTAAGAATCTGACAAGCATGATGTAAGATCAACAAAGTCATTTCTTGTTTTGTCAATCAAAATTTTAGGGGGGGGGGGTTGGTTTTCATTAATCAAAAGGCACATGAGCAAGAAAGAATTAAATAATTGCATCTTCTCATTTCAAGGAGAATATCACACACACACTGCTAGGGAAGCACATCAATGTACACAGTGAACTTATGGATACATGTGTTGGCATCTCTATTGGATTGGGGCCAACGAAAGGGATTTTCTAAGTTTGGCTACTGTGGGTGAATTTCCCTGTTAATTTACATAAAGGGGCAGGATTCCAAATGCAAACCTCATTGTACTGTACTCTTATATAAACTTTTGGAAAGACACAAGTTGCCGCTCTGCTGCTAGAATATTTCTTTAGGTCAGTCAGCTGTCTCTCCTGTGTGTCCATTGTGATTTTGATATGCCAGATGTTGATTGGGGTATCCCTATTGTGGGGTCTTTTAGAAGCAGGAAGATCCTGGACTCTCTACAGGAGGAGCTATTCCAACAGTTGGTCATGGAACCTACGTGGGATGGGTCATACTGGATTTAGCGTTTACTAACGGGGAGAGTTTTTCTGATGTTATAGTAGGTGATCATCTGACTTCCAGGGATCACAAGATGGTGTGGTTTAATATTAAGGTAGGTGTGGAGAGGGTTCATTCAAAAGTGAAGGTTCTAAACTTCATAAAAACTCGAGGAAGTGTTGTCTGGAGGAGAACATCTGGAAGAAGTTGGAAAGCAGTGGGCAAAACTGCAAGGAGCAACAAAACCTTTTTCTAAGAAAAATAAATAAAAGTAAGAAGAAAAGGAGGCCGCTTTGGTTCTCAAAAGTAGCAGCTGAAAAGGTAAGGAACAAGAGGTTAGCCTTTATAAACTACAAGAGATCACAGAAGGAGGAAGGTGACAATATCTGGAAAAGCTAAGAGAAACTGGTAGAGTAGTCAGGAAAGCAAAGGTGCAAATGGAAGAGAAAATAGCCAATATGGTAAAAATGAGGGGGACAAGACATTTTTTGGATACATAAGTACATAAGTAATGCCACACTGGGAAAAGAACAAGGGTCCATCGAGCCCAGCATCCTGTCCACGACAGCGGCCAATCCAGGCCAAGAGCACCTGGCAAGCTTCCCAAACGTACAATCATTCTATACATGTTATTCCTGGAATTGTGGATTTTTCCCAAGTCCATTTAGTAGTGGTTTATGGACTTGTCCTTTAGGAAACCGTCTAACCCTTTTTAAACTCTGTCAAGCTAACTGCCTTCACCACGTTCTCCAGCAACGAATTCCAGAGTTAATGATAGGAGGAAGTGCAAAAGTGCATTGTGAGACTCAAAGGTGAAGGGGAGGAAAATGTAGACGCTGACAAAGATAAGGTGGAATTGCTTAACAAATATTTCTGATCTGTGTTCACAGCTGAAGGGCTGGGAGCAGGAATGCAGGAGAAATAGCAATGGAAGGGTGGTAGTCCCTGAATGATTTTCAGAGGACTGTGTTTGTGAGGAGCTGGCTAAACTAAAGGTGGACAAAGCAATGGGGCCGGATGGCATACATTTGAGGGTGCTGAAGAAACTTAGGGAAGTTCTAGCCGTTCCGCTGGCTGAGCTTTTCAGTGCTTCTCTAGAGTCAGGTGTGTTCCCAGAGGACTGGAGAAGAGCAGGTGTGGTCCCTCTGCACAAAAGTGGGAGTAAGGAAGAAGCTAGGAACTACAGGCCGGTAAGTAAATTAATGGAAATGCTTTTAAAACGGAGAATAGTAAAGTTTTTGAAATCCATTGGATTACAGGACCTGAGGCAGTATGGTTTCACTAGAGGCAGGTCTTGTCAGACAAATCTGTTTAATTTCTTTGACTGGGTGACCAGAGAGTTGGATCGAGGGAGAGCACTAGATATAGAGGCATATTTTCAAAGCACTTAGTCTCCCAAAGTTCCATAGAAACCTATGGAACTTAGCCTCCCAAAGTGCTTTGAAAATATGCCTCATAGTGTATTTAGATTTTAGCAAAACCTTTGATATGGTTCCGCATAGATGACTAATAAATAAACTGAGTGCCTTCGGTATGGGCTCTAAAGTGACTGACTGGGTTAGGAACTGGTTGAGTGGAAGGCGACAGAGGTAGTAGTAAATGGATCTCATGCTGAGGAAAAGGATATTACCATTTGTGTGCCACAAGGTTCAGTTCTTGGGCCAGTTCTTTTAAATATTTTTGCAAACGATATTGCTGAAGGGCTGTCTGGTAAGGTTATCCACAGAAACACTTTTTTTTTTGGGGGGGGGGGGAGGCAGTGAGCTCCATCTCCCCTATTTGCTACTACTTCTTGTTTCTATAACGTTACTAGATGTACGCAGCGCTGTACACCTGTGTGTGTGTGTGTGTGTGTGTGTGTGTGTGTGTGTGTGTGTGTAAATCAACCGATGTGGGGGTTGGGTTGGGTTGTTGAACAGAGATATGTTTTGAGTAAGGGGTTGCATCATATTTGTTTCTGTTGTTTGGTTGTGGGTTTTGCGGTGATGAACAGGGAGGGGGATTTCAGTGATAACTGGTTGAGGAAATGTACAGAGGAGAGAAAAGAATATAATGAACTTCCCTCAACAATTTGGTTCAGGGGTGCTACAACCTCAGTATTTGATTCCAGTTGAATGCAACAATGCTATTGATATTATAGGAGGAAGGGTTCAGTATAGACAGAGTGGTGGGAGAGTGTAATGCATTTGCTTCAGTCCTTACTCTTATTGGGAAACCTAGTGTGCAGAGAGGTCAGGAAGAGTCAGGACATTGAGATAACACTGCAGCTGTAGCTTGTTGTGAACACTACAGCATGGTTGATTGAAGACTTGACAAGTTTTGATCATATCACTCCCATTCTGATGTCCTTCCACTGGCTGCCTCTTCCATTTCAGACCTGTTTTTGATGTTGCTTTTTGAAGTCCACTGCACTAACCACTAGGCTAGCCCTCAGACTTTTATGTTGCTTTTTAAGGTTTAGATGTTTAGTGCTCCAGAGTATCTTCAAACATGGTCAGGGGCAGTGTTGTGGTCATAGGGGGAAAAATTGTTATCCATTCCAGGCATCAAGGAGGTGAAATTGGCAAGGCATCCTGACAAGGTGTTCGCAGTGCAGCTCTGGAATATTTCTCCGAGGGAAACTGATGTGGCTAAGTTTAGGGAAGCCTTGAAAAGTTATTTGTTTCAATGTGCTTTTACGTAATGAGTGCTGGGGTGGAGACAGAGAATTAGGATGATAGAGTATTTTCAATTTTGTTGTTGTCAAATGTGTATTTTGCCTGTACATGTGCATCGCAGAAAGCTGCTCTCAGAACTGTGGTTATATCAGTGTGAATGAATGAATACATAAATCCACCTCAATATGATAGGCCTGCCCAAATCAGTCCCTCTCCCTGCTCCTACCATGCCTCCTGAGCATAACCACATGTAAATGACCCCCTTTCTAAAATGGCTTTTACATGTCTATGCCAAGATACACACGTGCGTCTGGTAGCACTATACAAATGTTAATAATAATAATAAATATACAGCTACTTCCACAGTCCATTTTAGACCCTCTTCCCTTTTCCCTTCCTACCTTGTTCCTTTTACCCTATCTAATGTAATTGTAATTGATTCCTGTACATTGTAAGCCACTTTGAGTCTGCTTAATGTGGAAAAAAGTGGGGTATAAATGTTCATAAATAAATAAATAAAAGTTGCTATTTACATATGGGGGTGTTTCTAAAATAACAGCCATAACCTGCTTTACAATATGTGTTAAGGGGTAATTTTCTAAACAATACACATACTTTTCTTTGCAATAAGCTGGGGTGGGCAATTTTCAAAAAGCCATTTCACCCAAATAAATAGCTATTTACACAACAGATTTTGAAATTCGCCCTTTAAATATGCTTAAGGACAATGAACTTGAAACTGGAAGTGAAGAATACAAAATGAGTTCTCTTTTAGTGGTTTCCCAGATTGAATCAACAAATACATAGTAACATAGTAGATGACGGCAGAAAAAGACCTGCACGGTCCATCCAGTCTGCCCAACAAGATAACTCATATGTGCTAATTTTTGTGTATACCCTACTTTGATTTGTACCTGTGTTTTTCAGGGCACAGACCGTATAAGTCTGCCCAGCACTATCCCCGCCTCCCAACCACCAGCCCCGCCTCCCACCACCGGCTCTGGCACAGACCATATAAGTCTGCCCAGCACTATCCCCGCCTCCCAACCACCAGCCCCGCCTCCCACCACTGGCTCTGGCACAGACCGTATAAGTCTGCCCAGCACTATCCCCGCCTCCCAACCACCAGCCCCGCCTCCCACCACCGGCTCTGGCACAGACCGTATAAGTCTGCCCAGCACTATCCCCGCCTCCCAACCACCAGCCCCGCCTCCCACCACTGGCTCTGGCACAGACCGTATAAGTCTGCCCAGCACTATCCCCGCCTCCCAACCACCAGCCCCGCCTCCCACCACCGACTCTGGCACAGACCGTATAAGTCTGCCCAGCACTATCCCCGCCTCCCACCACCAGCTCTGGCACAGACCGTATAAGTCTGCCCAGCACTATCCCCGCCTCCCAACCACCAGCCCCACCTCCCACCACTGGCTCTGGCACAGACCGTATAAGTCTGCCCAGCACTATCCCCGCCTCCCAACCACCAGCCCCGCCTCCCACCACCGACTCTGGCACAGACCGTATAAGTCTGCCCAGCACTATCCCCGCCTCCCACCACCAGCTCTGGCACAGACCGTATAAGTCTGCCCAGCACTATCCCCGCCTCCCAACCACCAGCCCCGCCTCCCAACCACCGGCTCTGGCACAGACCATGTAAGTCTGCCCAGCACTATCCCCTCCTCCCAACCACCAGCCCCGCCTCCCACCACCGGCTCTGGCACAGACCGTATAAGTCTGCCCAGCACTATCCCCGCCTCCCAACCACCAGCCCCGCCTCCCACCACTGGCTCTGGCACAGACCGTATAAGTCTGCCCAGCACTATCCCCGCCTCCCAACCACCAGCCCCGCCTCCCACCACCGACTCTGGCACAGACCGTATAAGTCTGCCCAGCACTATCCCCGCCTCCCAACCACCAGTCCCGCCTCCCACCACCGACTCTGGCACAAACCGTACAAGTCTGCCCAGCACTATCCCCGCCTCCCAACCACCAGCCCCGCCTCCCGCCACCGGCTCTGGCACAGACCGTACAAGTCTGCCCAGCACTATCCCCTCCTCCCAACCACTGGCTCTGGCACAGACCGTATAAGTCTGCCCAGCACTATCCCCGCCTCCCAACCACCAGCCCCGCCTCCCAACCACCGGCTCTGGCACAGACCATGTATCTCTGCCCAGCACTATCCCCTCCTCCCAACCACCAGCCCCGCCTCCCACCACCGGCTTCCTTGCATCAGAAGGGACTATTGTGGTCTCCAAAGCTCATATACCACACCAAAACATAGACATTGACAGCAGATTAGGATCCAAAAGGTCCGTTCATTTCCTGTTGCAATTTCAGAGACCTCAGTCGATCTCTGGCATTCCTTTCATTTCTTTGCAATATCATTTTTGAATTATTCTTCTATTGGAATAATAACAACTATCACCACCTTTAATAAATGAAATGATTTTGTTGATCCCTGGTGATCCAGTGTTTTACAGTACTGTGTGATGTACATTTTCCGGCACCTACGTTTTGGCAGTTGGATTGAAGCTTATAACCTGGATAACAGTTTCTAAAGCAAAGACTGAAAGTTGACATGATATTACGATTGCCTCTGAACTCTTAGAATGAATGTCAATGTACTGTGCTTTTCCCAGGGTTTTATGTAACTTTAGTAGTAAATCGATGGTGGAACCAGTTTGTGAATCTGCCGTGGCCAGACCGGCTCATGATATTGATCTCCAGCAACGTTCATGGAAGAGATGAGTATGGACGCTTACTCCGAAGGACGTTAATGCGATACGTGAACCTCACCTCCCTGCTGATCTTCCGCTCTGTTAGTACAGCGGTCTACAAAAGATTTCCAACCATGGACCATGTAGTAGAAGCAGGTATTACCATCACTTGAAAGATACGACCCCTTGTATGGATCTCTCTTAATTTTGATGCTTGTCTGAAAATGGGGAAACACGGTATTACTTATCTTGTAGAGGGTCTGTAGCATCACTTGTGACAAAGGGGCCTTGTTACTAAAGGGCTTTAAGCCCCAATGCATGTTTAATGAGTGTGAAAATGCTTACTGCATTTTCCGTGCGCTAAGCGCTTGTTAATGAATTTGTTACATTATATTTTGGAAGGGGTGTGTGTCATGGGCAGGGAATGGGTGTGACTGTGTTAACCAGCTTGTGTAAAGATTTTCAACCTTTTTCATCTCACGACCGGTGGCGTAGCCACAGGTGGGCCTGGGTGGGCCAGGGCCCACCAACTTTGGGCTCAGGCCCACCCAACAGTAGCACACATTTGGTGGTAGCTGGTGGGGATCCCAAGCTCAGCCAGCTGAAGACTTCCCCTTCATGGTAATGAAAACAGTACTGTCCGTGATACCG
This sequence comes from Microcaecilia unicolor, assembly GCF_901765095.1. Lineage (NCBI taxonomy): Eukaryota > Metazoa > Chordata > Amphibia > Gymnophiona > Siphonopidae > Microcaecilia > Microcaecilia unicolor. The sequence continues at coordinate 8,397,832 of NC_044039.1, read as the reverse complement.
GCACCTGCTCATGCTCTGTTTTCTGCACATCCTGCTGCAGACTGAAAAGGTGGAAAGAAGCGTTTTCCCACCTGCTGAGATACTTTTTTTTTGGGGGGGGGGGGGGGGGGAGAGAACACTTGGTGCCCACCCACTTGTTGCCTAGGCCCACACAAAATCTGTAGTCTGGCTACGCCCCTGCTCACGACACACTTACATGGTGCTAAAATTGTCAAGGCACACCCCCACAAATGGCCCAGAATTTTACCTTCTCTTCCCCCCCCCCCACACTCAAATAGTCCAGCATCTCTCCCTCCTGTTCTCTCTCCAGCCAGCAACCAGGCATCTTCCCTTGTCTCTTGACCCCCTCCCCTCCTCCCCGTGTATGTTTTAAAAGTTTGCTTGTCTCTCGCAGTCGGTACCAGTGAGCAGCGATTCATACAGCTGCTCATGCCAACTCCAGAGCTTTCTCTCTGATATAACTTCCTGCTTCCTACCTATGTGGAAACAGGAAGTTACATCAGAGAGAAAACTCTGGGGTTGGCACGAGCAGGCTGTATGAATCGCTGCTTGCTGGTACCGACCGCTAGAGACAAGAAAACATTTAAAAGGTACACTCTGTTCCAATACAAATTAAGCTGGCCCTACTAACAGTGACGTAGCCAAGGGTGGGCTTGGGTGGGCCCAGGCCCATCCACTTTGGGTTTAGGCCCACCCAGTAGCAGCACATCTATAATGTGGCTGGCAGGGATTCCCAAGCCCCACCAGCCAAAAACTCCCAACTGTCCCTCCTGCATACCTTTTAAATAGCAGATCTTTGCCTACAGCAGGCAGCGACTGATACATACTGTTCGCACCAGCCCTGCAGCCTTCCCTCTGATATATTCTCGCCTTTGCGGAAACAGGAAGTTACATCAGAGGAAAGGCCGTGGGGCCAACATGAGCAGTGTGTATTAGTTGCTGCTCGCTGCCGGTGAAAATCTGCTATTTAAAAGGTATTCAGGGAAGGGCGGATGTTTGAGAGACCATATGGATGCAGGCAAGAGAGGGAGAGACCAAATCACTTGTGGGACAAAGCGGAGTTCTTCTGCCCACCCATCTTGGGCCCAGGCCCATCCAAATTTGGGTGTCTGGCTACGCCCCTGCCTACTAATAAATGACCCTCAACTCCCGCAGCATATGCTGAGCTAGAGTGTGTTCCAACCTGTGCTTGCTAACTGGCTAGCACAGAGTTAACACGAGAGCAATTAGTGCATCCTAAAAAGGAGGTGGTAAATGCTCCCGCATTAATTTTTTTTGCAGGTCTCGCACGGTACTGAAAAAATTAGCACAGGACCTGCAAAGAAGGGGGAAAAAACCCGCCCCTTTCTTTCCGAGCACTCTACCAAAACCCTCATCCACACCCTTGTCACCTCTCGTTTAGACTACTGCAATCTGCTTCTTGCTGGCCTCCCACTTAGTCACCTCTCCCCTCTCCAGTCGGTTCAAATCTCTGCTGCCTGTCTCGTCTTCCGCCAGGGTCGCTTTACTCATACTACCCCTCTCCTCAAGACCCTTCACTGGCTCCCTATCCGTTTTCGCATCCCGTTCAAACTTCTTCTACTAACCTATAAATGTACTCACTCTGCTGCTCCCCAGTATCTCTCCACACTCGTCCTTCCCTACACCCCTTCCCGTGCACTCCGCTCCATGGATAAATCCTTCTTATCTGTTCCCTTCTCCACTACTGCCAACTCCAGACTTCGCGCCTTCTGTCTCGCTACACCCTACGCCTGGAATAAACTTCCTGAGCCCCTACGTCTTGCCCCATCCTTGGCCACCTTTAAATCTAGACTGAAAGCCCACCTCTTTAACATTGCTTTTGACTCGTAACCACTTGTAACCACTCGCCTCCACCTACCCTCCTCTCTTCCTTCCCGTTCACATTAATTGATTTGATTTGCTTACTTTATTTATTTTTTGTCTATTAGATTGTAAGCTCTTTGAGCAGGGACTGTCTTTCTTCTATGTTTGTGCAGCGCTGCGTACGCCTTGTAGTGCTATAGAAATGCTAAATAGTAGTAGTAGTAGTAGTAGGGTTTAGCATGTGGAGAAAGTCCCTCATTAAAACATGATAACCTAATTTTTTATTTTTTTTTTTCTTTATTAATTTTCATTATATGCAAAGATATATATCTTTGATAGATAATCCATTATAAATCTACAACATTATAGAAACATAATAGGCATCAAAAGAAAAAATATTGGAATTTCAAATAGTCCACAAATAGGGAGATCCAAGCTTTTATCCATGGAAGTTGAAGCTCAATATTATATTATAAAAAGGAAATATAGGTAGGTGGCAGTCTTGTATTTAAACTATCCAGCATACTTCTATCGGTCAATCATTCTTGGTCTCATGCATATCTAGAAAGGCACATAGCTGTTCTGGCTAACCTAATTTTTTTAAATACATTTTAGTAAAAGGACCCCAAAGATATTTCAGTAATAAAATCCATACAGTGTCCTATGTGCTCTGCAACACCCGTCCCATGCACCATGAAAATATTTAAGAGACTCGGGTTTCTGATATATGGACTGTACAATAAGGATACACACGTGTCACAGACCTTTTACTATGTTGCATAAGAAGAGGTTACTGGCCAACACAAAAATATCCTGATATGATGGCGATGTGCAATACCATATGGGGACCCGCTTTTGTACAGAAAAGGGAAGATATTTGGGATGTCTGTTGAAAAATTAGAACAATAGCTGGATAACACTGCAACATTAATGGTTGGGTAGTATGACCTTTATGGACAAGAATTTTAGGGGAGGGGTATCATCACAGTCATTGGATAAGCAGCATAAAATGTTTTGAACTTTTTCGGGATCTTGCCAGGTATTTGTGACCTGGATTGGCCACTGTTGGGAACAGGATGCTGGGCTTGATGGACCTTTGGTCTGTCCCATTATGGCAACACTTATGTACTTTGGATTCTGAATTGAATCTTGCAACTCTTTGGGGTTCTACATGGAATGTTGCTACACTTTGAAATTCTGCATGGAATCTTGTTATTCTTTAGAATTCTAGAATCTTGCTACTCTTTGGGTTTCTGCCAGGTATTTGTGACCTGGATTGGCCACTGTTGGAAACAGGATGCTGGGCTTGATGGACCTTTGGTCTGTCCCACTGTGGCAATACTTATGTAAGGGTCCTTTTTTGTATTTTGGGTGCTGGCAGAAATTCTCCGGGCAGAGGCAGCGTATTATGCCAGAAAAGAACAAATGGACCAATCAGATGGCATGGTTCATTCATTTCTAGTGCATGAGCTCCTCCTCCAAAGTTTAGATGAAACCCCATTAGTAATAGATGTCGTCCATGCAGCTGTCAATGAACTTGAGGCAGATGTCTGCAAATTCAGTTCGTTCAGCTTCTTCTGTAGAGCACGGCCTGTACAAACCCACTGTCCTGAATCATCCTAAGCCTCACATCTTTTTGCACGCAGGATTCATGACATTAGAGGAAAGGAAGCTCTTTGACAGCCTGAAATCTCCACATCTTAAATATTGGGTCCCCTTTATCTGGTTTGGAAATTTAGCATCTAAAGCCCGAAAAGAAGGCCGAATCCGGGACAGCATCGACCTACAGATCATAATGAAGGTAAATAGGGGGCAAACAGGGGGGAGGGCAGCTGATAAAAGGTGGGGGGGGGGGGAAGCAGGAAAAGAGGAGCTGTTGGGGGTGAAAACAAGCAAGTAGTGGGAGGTGATGGGGGAGTGGGCAGCAGGGGGGAGTAAGCAAAAGGGAGAAACTGGTGTGAGGGAAGGAGCTGGTGTAAATGTTTGCGTTAATATTTGTCAAGTAAATTATAGGGGTAGATATTCGGTGCTCAGCGGTTTTATGGCTGCCACTGGTTTAATCCCTGGATATTCAATGCTCATATTCATTGTGGATATCCTGAAAACCTGACCGGCAAGGGGTACTCCAGGACTGGACTTGGGAAACACTAATATAAAAGCAGCCTTTCGAGAACAGCACTTACCTTTGAGTTTTGTTTTGTTTTTTTTGCGCCAATTGTTGTACATCATTTAGAGAATTCCCCCTATATGTGTGTAGATTCCACAGCATCAAATACTTACATGCTAACATGGACTTTAACATGGGAACAGATGCTTGTTGCATCCAGTGTGTTTCATATATGCATCTATTTTTTCCATGTTACGGAATACCTGCATAATTTTGCAAATGATATATGTAAGTTGAAAAAGGACAGGAATGAAAGTTGGCAAACGCGTGAGGCATTCTGTAGCATCCTTGTAGACTACCTGAAAAGCTACATATGCTCATATGTTCCCTGTGGTCCTACACACATGACGATAATACAGGATCTACGAGACTTGACAGAAGCAATAGAATCTGCAGTCTTCCAGAGGTCGGGATCCACTGCATGAGATGAACGAGATGGTAAGAAGAGGAAACTGTGAAAGCACTTGGCCTCCTTAGGTGTCAATTCCTGGTCAATTCCATGTCCCAGGATTCTGTTTCATTTCTTGTCAGTATTAAAGCCAGACTCCCTGTACAAACCTACTGTAAAAGGACTCTCCAAAACACATGTTGTGCCGAATTGGATTTCCTGACAAGACAAACAATGATGTAATCAAAAAATAACAGACAGCTCCGTTGGTTGTTTGTTTGTTTGTTTTTTTGTGGAAATGAGGTTATTTCTTTGTTTTTGGTAATAATTAGAAATAAAACAAAAGAAAATAAGATAATACCTTTTTTATTGAATTAACAGTACATTTTTGATTAGCTTTTGAAGGAGGCAATATCCTTTTGTGAATTAGGAATTGGTTATTCGACAGAAAACAGAGGGTATGGTTAAGTGGCCATTTTTCTCAATGGAGGACAATGAATAGTGGAGTGCCACAGGAATCTGTACTGGGACTGGTGCTATTCAACATATTTATAAATCTGGAAAACGGAACGACGAGTGAGGTGATTAAATTTGTAGATGACACAAAACTGTTCAAAGTTGTCAAAAAAACATGCAGATTGTGAAAAATTGCAGGAAGACCTTAGGAAACTAAAAGATAGGGCATCCAAATGGAGGAGTGGCCTAGTGGTTAGGGTGGTGGACTTTGGTCCTAGGGAACTGAGTTTAATTCCCACTTCAGGCACAGGCAACTCCTTGTGACTCTGGGCAAGTCACTTAACCCTCCATTGTCCCATGTAAGCCGCATTGAGCCTGCCATGAGTGGGAAAGCGCAGGGTACAAATGTAACAAAAATAAAATACATACTATTGGAGATTCTACATGGAATGTTGCTACTGTTGGAGATTCTACATGGAATGTTGCTATTCCACTTGCAACATTCCATGTAGAAGGCTGTGCAGGCTTCTGTTTCTGTGAGTCTGACGTCCTGCACGTACGTGCAAGACGTCAGACTCACAGAAGCAGAAGCCTGCGCGGCCACATTGGTGATCTGCAAGGGCCGACTTCTACATGGAATGTTGCTAGTGGAATAGCAACATTCCATGTAGAATCTCAAATAGTAGCAACAGTGGAGGAGTGGCCTAGTGGTTAGGGTGGTGGACTTTGGTCCTGGGGAACTGAGTTCTATTCCCACTTCAGGCACAGGCAGCTCCTTGTGACTCTGGGCAAGTCACTTAACCCTCCATTGCCCCATTCCATTGCCCCATGTAAGCCGCATTGAGCCTGCCATGAGTGGGAAAGCGCGGGGTACAAATGTAACAAAACAAAAAAAAAGATGAAATTTAATGTAGACAAATGCAAAGTGATGCACATTGGGAAGAATAACCTGAATCATGGTTACCTGATGCTAGGATTCACCTTAGGAGTCAGCACTCAAGAAAAAGAATAGGTGTCATTGTAGACATGGGGAAATCTTCTGCTCAGCGTACGGCGGTGGCCAAAAAAGAAAACAGGATGCTAGGAATTATTAGGAAAGGATGCAAAATTAAACCAAGAATATTATAATGCCTCTGTATCGCTCCATGGTGCAACCTCACCTTGAGTATTGCATTCAATTCTGGTTGCTGTATCTAAAAAAATATATAGCGGAATTAGAAAAGATTCAAAGAAGAGCAACCAAAATGATAAAGGAGATGGAACTCCTCCCTTACGAGGAAAGGCTAGAGGTTAGGGCTCTTCAACTTAGAAAAGAGACAGCTAAGGGTGGATAAGATTGAGGTCTATAAAATCCTGAGTGATGTAGAACGGGTAAAAGTGAATCGATTTTTCACTCTTTCAAAAAGTACAAAGACCAGGGGACACTAGATGAAACTACATAGAAATACGTTTGAAACAAATGGGAACTCAAAGAATAGTTAAGCTCTGGAACTCGTTGCCGGAGGATGTACAAACAGCGGCTATCGTATCTGGATTTAAAAATGGTTTGGACAAGTTCCTGGAGAAAAAGTCCGTAGTCTTTTATTGAGATGGACATGGGGGAAGCCACTGTTGCCCCGGGATTGGTAGCATGGAATGTTGCTACTAATTGGGTTTCTGCAATTACAAAACAGGGGGAAAAAATTTATAAGCTTGCTCCTCAAAGTTAAATGGTAAAGACAAAGAGAGAGTCAAGCTATTGTGGCATAATCAAGGATAAATGTGAATGCATCAGATAAACTTCAAAAGTCAGGCTATCTCTTACAGCACTAAGCTAGTTCAAATCCTAAGCCTACTTGTTGTTATCAATCACTTTATTATAATGTACTTGATACCAGTTATAAAATGTATGTTGAACAAATATTCTTGAAGAAATCTTAAGAAGAATCTTAAGAAGAAGAAAAAAGCGAATACCCAGCACTGTATCGATCTTCAGACACTCAATGCCTATTATAATGTACTTGATACCAATTATAAAATGTATGTTGAACAAATATTCTTGAAAAAATCGTAACAAGAAAAAAAACGACTACCCAGCATTGTATCGATTTTCAGACACCCAACGCCTACTAAAGCATATTGGCATTTCGGTCCCACGGACCGGTTTCTAGGGTCTCTTCAAGTCACCAAAGGCTGTGGATTTAGATGGTATTCACCGCATGTTTAAGTTTTGGCAACTTGCAGAGACCCTGGAAGCAGGTCCGTGGGACCGAAATACCAATATGCTTTAGTAGGCGTTGGGTGTCTGAAGATCGATACAATGCTGGGTAGTCGTTTTTTTTCTTGTTACGATTTTTTCAAGAATATTTGTTCAACATACATTTTATAATTGGTATCAAGTACATTATAATAAAGTATAAAATTGGATGATGAATGCAAGTGATTGATAACAACAAGTAGGCTTGGGATTTGAAATAACTTAGCGCTATAAGAGATCCAATAGCCTGACTTAACGTTTATCTGATGCATTCACATTTATCTTTCATTATACTACAATAGCTTGGCTCTCTCTTGTCTTTACCACTATGGGTTTCTGCCAGGTACTTGTGACATGAATTGGCCACTGTTGGAAGCAGGATACTAGGCTAGATGGACCATTGATCTGACCCAATACGGCTATTCTTATATTCTTATGAAGGCAATACCTTTCTCTTCAGATCATTTTTTAAATTACAAACATATTTTTCAGCCCTGTGGAATGATGAGTAGTTAGAAGTACATTTAGAAAGAGCATTTACAGAATTGTAGAAATAGAGAAAGAGAGAAAAATGAAGACAGATAAAGACCACATGGCCTATCCAGTCTGCCCATCCATACCATCTACATCTGTCTTGTGTATGTCGACAGTTAATGACTTTTGACCCTAATCTGTATAGAACATGCCGTCAGAATTCCCACCTCACCCAGGTTGATCCCAAGGGGTTGATCCAGTCCAGTTCTTCCCCACTAGAACTTCACGATGATGGGTAAAAATCAGAATGAATCAGCTCTTTATATTGATCAGGGGAAGATGGCAACCCTAGTGATGAGTTTGATATATTCATCCTGTTTTACTTTCTCTCTAGGAAATGAATAAGTTCCGCTCATGGTGCAGCTTGCTCTTTGGCTATGATTGGGTCGGTATACCTCTTGTGTATACGCAGGTAAAATAAGTACATGTTCCACTTTGAGGATACAGGTTTGTTCACAAAGCAGCATCACATGTGATGGTCTATCCAGTCTGGCCATCCACACCATCCACTATTCCTTCCTCTCACTTTTTGAAAACCTATGTGTTTGTCCCATGTTTTTTTTTTAATTCAGATAAAGTCTTGGTCTCCACCACCTCCACCAGGAGACCATGCCATGAATTCACTATCCTTTCTGTGAAGAAGTGTTTCCGTAGATTACTCCCGAGTCTATATGCTCCTTATTCCAGAGCTTATTTATGCCACAGAGATATTTCTCTATCTTATTTCCTCTCTCCCTTCTTCCACAGTATACATACATCTCTTCAAGACAGCTTACCCGAATGACTCTACTTAACTATTAAACCCTTCCTCTTAATCCCGGTCCTGATGATTACTATACCTTAGACTATTATCTCCCAATCTCCTTATCCTTTATCTTTCCTTCTCCATCCTTCCTCTCCTCACCTCTCCCAATCTCTTTTCCATTTGTTTACCCTACCTTTGTTTACCTTTACATACTCAACTTACTTATTCTCAAAACCTCACTTTCACTGCTTATAATTATTTTTTGTTACATTTGTACCCCGCGCTTTCCCACTCATGGCAGGCTCAATGCGGCTTACATGGGGCAATGGAGGGTTAAGTGACTTGCCCAGAGTCACAAGGAGCTGCCTGTGCCTGAAGTGGGAATCGAACTCAGTTCCCCAGGACCAAATATTCTCCTTAAGACCTTGCTATGGTAATTGTATTAACTATGTAAGCCGCATTGAGCCTACAATGTGTGAGAAAGCGTGGGGTACAAATGTAATAAATAAATAAATAAATATTGAGATCTTTTAAGTTTGCCCCATAGGCTTTATGATGAAGACCACTGACTGGACAGATTCCATCTTGTTTATATGTTTTTGAAGGTGTGGTCTCCAGATTTGCAAACACTATTCTAAGGGGTCCTTTTACCAAGCTGTGGGAAAAAGGGGCCCTGTGGTAGCAGTGGGGGACATTTTTTCCACACACCAGAGCCCTTTTTAACCGCAGTGGGTAAAAAGCCCCCGGACAAATATGGCCAAGCGGTACGAGAACTCTTACCGTGTGGCCATGTGACAGGGAGCCTTACCGCCACCCTTTGAGGTGGTGAAAAGGGCTCCTGCGGTAACCCAGCGGTAACTGGGCAGTGCGCAGCAATGCCCGATTACCGCCAGGCAAGCCGTTTCCATGGATTTTCTTTTTTCCCCCAGAAATGGCGTGCGCTGGGTGCAAAACTACCACCGGCAGGCACATTGGGCCAGCAGTACTGATTTGGACACTTTGTAAAAGACTCCCTAAATGAGGTCTCATCAGACTTACACAGAAGCATTATCACCTCAGTTTCTTGCTGGCTATTCCTCTGCCTGTGCTCCCTATGCATATTGCGTAGCTTAACCTCATATTTTAGCATATCCTCCAAGCTTGATTGTGCATTGAGTGAAAAAAATAATAATTTGTTCCATTAGCTTTAAATCTTCTTCCTGTTAGTTTCATGGATTTTACTAATGCAGTGAACCTTTTCAATGGTTACGTTTTTGCCTTGGCCTTGGGATCAGACCTACACATCCTGGTGCCTGGTTTAAGAGTTTAGCTGATGGTGTTTGACAGTAGATTTTTTTTCCAGGTTGTCACCCTCGCCGTTTACACCTTTTTCTTTGCATGCCTGATCGGCCGGCAGTTCTTAGACCCTGCACAGGCGTATCCCGGACATGACTTGGATCTGTACATTCCCATCTTTACCCTCCTGCAGTTCTTCTTCTACGCAGGCTGGCTCAAGGTGAGCAGGTCTGAGGCTTAATTTTAGAGCTTTATATTACTGTGAGAAGGGAGTGGGTGACACCCCCTCCACCGCCAAATAGGCATAATCCTAAGTAGTGAGTTCAGTGGTAGAAGCTTGCACCAAAAACATTTTCATTTGGCTCCAATATAGGTTGATTTTGTTTCATCTCGTTGTTTGTAAACAAAATAAGCAACATTAAAAACAAGCAAACAAGGAAAAATGTCAGTCTGGGCTGAACTGCATTCCAAGGTATCCTAAGTTCAAAGTTTTATTTACATTTACTCAGTGCATATTTTCTAGCGGAAAAAGGTGCCGGTACTCAAATGCCAGGCCACCCTTCAGGGGGTGGGGTGATCACTAAGGGACCCACCCCACAATAGCCAGGCCCCCTGCAACCAGTCACAGAATCTATGACAAGGCAGAATTGGTGTGTAGAACTTAAGCTCTTTCATTAAAACTTGGGGACCATGGGTCAATTTTAGCAGACAATGGAAAAGGTGCCAGTACTCAAATGCTAGGCCACCCTTCAGGGGTGGGGTGATCACTGAGGGACTCACCCCACAATAGCCAGGCTCCCTGCAACCAATCACAGAATCTGTGACAAGGCAGAATTGGTGTGTAGAACTTAAGCTCTTTCATTAAAACTTGGGGACCATGGGTCAATTTTAGCAGACAATGGAAAAGGTGCCAGTACTCAAATGCTAGGCCACCCTTCAGGGGTGAGGTGATCACTAAGGGACCCACCTCACAATAGCCAGGCCCCCTGCAACCAGTCACAGAATCTATGACAAGGCAGAATTGGTGTGTAGAACTTAAGCTCTTTCATTAAAACTTGGGGACCATGGGTCAATTTTAGCAGACAATGGAAAAGGTGCCAGTACTCAAATGCTAGGCCACCCTTCAGGGGTGGGGTGATCACTGAGGGACTCACCCCACAATAGCCAGGCTCCCTGCAACCAATCACAGAATCTGTGACAAGGCAGAATTGGTGTGTAGAACTTAAGCTCTTTCATTAAAACTTGGGGACCATGGGTCAATTTTAGCAGACAATGGAAAAGGTGCCAGTACTCAAATGCTAGGCCACCCTTCAGGGGTGGGGTGATCACTAGGGACCCACCCCACAATAGCCAGGCCCCCTGCAACCAGTCACAGAATCTATGACAAGGCAGAATTGGTGTGTAGAACTTAAGCTCTTTCATTAAAACTTGGGGACCATGGGTCAATTTTAGCAGACAATGGAAAAGGTGCCAGTACTCAAATGCTAGGCCACCCTTCAGGGGTGGGGTGATCACTGAGGGACTCACCCCACAATAGCCAGGCTCCCTGCAACCAATCACAGAATCTGTGACAAGGCAGAATTGGTGTGTAGAACTTAAGCTCTTTCATTAAAACTTGGGGACCATGGGTCAATTTTAGCAGACAATGGAAAAGGTGCCAGTACTCAAATGCTAGGCCACCCTTCAGGGGTGGGGTGATCACTAAGGGACCCACCCCACAATAGCCAGGCCCCCTGCAACCAGTCACAGAATCTATGACAAGGCAGAATTGGTGTGTAGAACTTAAGCTCTTTCATTAAAACTTGGGGACCATGGGTCAATTTTAGCAGACAATGGAAAAGGTGCCAGTACTCAAATGCTAGGCCACCCTTCAGGGGTGGGGTGATCACTGAGGGACTCACCTCACAATAGCCAGGCTCCCTGCAACCAATCACAGAATCTGTGACAAGGCAGAATTGGTGTGTAGAACTTAAGCTCTTTCATTAAAACTTGGGGACCATGGGTCAATTTTAGCAGACAATGGAAAAGGTGCCGGTACTCAGTACCGCCAAGTACCCCCTCAAAAAAAGCCCTACTACTTATCATTTCTATAGTGCTACAAGGCATACGCAGAGCTGTACATCATACACAAAAGACATTTAGGGGGGAATTCATCAAAGCATTAGTGCACACTAAGGGGCTTTGGCCTGCGCGTGTTCAGCGTGCATCAAATCAGCATTACCGTCTGGCAGTAATTCTGAGTTTTGGCGCACACCAAGAACCCGCGGTAGAAAATCATTTTTTTATTTTCTACCACAGGGACGTTCCCGCCAGTAATCGGCAGTTGGGGCTTGCTGGACGGTGACCGCATGGGTAACGCGTGAGCCCTTACCGCTAAGTCGATGGGTGGCGTTAAGGGCTCAGGCCGTAAATCGACGCATGCTGGTTTTCATTTTGCCGCACGTCCATTTCCCGGCCCCCCAAAAACCTTTTTTTCCAGACGCAGTGGAGAAATGGTCCGGCACACGTCCAATACATGCGCCCACACTACCTCAGGCCACCTTTGTTAAAGGGCCCCTAAATGCTAAGAAACTCAAAGGTATAAAATGAGCATCTTAGCATGTTGCATGCACTGATTTCATTAGTGTGTGCTACAACTTTGATGAATTCCCCCCTTAATATCAGGGGCGTAGCCAGACCTCAACGGGAGGGGGGCCAGAGCCCGAGGTGAGGGGGGCACTGTTTAGCCGCCTTCCCCCGCCACCGCCACCCGCTCCTGCCCTGCCGCCGCATCAGGTACCTTGTTTGCTGGTTGGGGTCCCCAATCCCCGCCAGCTGAAGAGTCTTCTTCAGCACCGGTCGACTCTGGCACCTTCATTGTGCAATCATCTGTTTCTGACGCCTTACAACGAAGGCACTGGAGTCAACCGGTGCTGAAGAAGACTCTTCGGATGGCGGGGATTGGGGACCCCCCCCCCCAGCAAACAACGTATCTGATGATGCGGCAACGGGGGGGGGGGTCAAATGTAGAGGGGGCCAGGGCGTAATCTGTGGCGGCTCATGCCCCCGTGGCCCCACATAGCTACACCCCTGCTTAATATACCACCTACTCAATAGTACCATCAAGGCAGTTTGCATCTACATGACATCAATCAAAAGCTGGAAGGGAAAATACAGTCATCATAGAGTACAGTGTGGTTACAGTGTCCAACACAACCAGTAGCCGGAAATAAAAATCATAACGTCACAAAGATATGGTACAATATCATTGCATGTGCAATGTATTTTAAACACTATAAGATCTTTCAAATAAAATGAGTTTTCAAATCTTTTTTTTAAATCTGGGATAGGAAGATTCATGGCAGAGATTCTCTTCCCCCACACTCAAAGCAGAGTAAATCCCCCAACCCCACTCCATGCCTCCAAGTCATCTCCTTACCCCACTGACAGATTTTTCAGGAGCAGGATTGATTCCCAGTCACTCCTGTCCCACTCACCCTGTTTTTCAAGATGGTGCCAGCTGATCTGAGACCAGTTCCACTTTGTAGAATTGCTGACCTGTGTCTGTACAGCGACTCTTGAGAACGCTCTGGTCGCGGGCAAGTGGACGCTATTTTAAAAGACAAGACCTGCTGGGCAAAAGTGACTGGAAATCACTCCCGCCCTTGAAGATAGGGTAAGAATGATGCTGGTGTTGTAACTATATAGGACACGCTGAGAGGACCCCCCCCCCCCAATAGTCAGCACATAGGCTTTGCCATACCAGGTGGAAATTTTTGCATCTAGGGGGACAATTCTGTAACAAGGTGCTTTGAATTAGGAGTCCAGAGAGCATGCAGTATGGAACGAAGGCACCTACTGTTTTCTATAGAACACTAACCTAACCGGATATATAGATGCTTTAACATTTAGCATGAGCACTAATGCCAGACATACGGCTGGTGTAAGTGTGGCAGTATTCTGTAAGTTGTGTGCAAATGTGGGAGCACCCCCATGCTCTGCCCCCTCTTGCAAATACACGCTATGTAAGTTAAATGGGTATTTGCAGCCTAGCACACAGGCAGCATGCTGTCATATACGTGTGTAAGCGTATATGTATGTACTATATCACATAACCAATATGTAAATGTTAGCGCCTAGTTTATAAAACACACGCTAAGAGCAAAACTTTATAGGACTTTAGTGAAAGAACCCCTATATCTTCTATAGAATTTGTCCCTCTTTTGCACTTCATTCATTTCTAAATGCAAACGTATGATCTGCAGCCTCTTGTATGGCACCACAACCATGCTTCGTTCCATAGACTGCATTGCACTATACCAGGCGTGCTTCTGTAGACTGCATTGCACTGAACCAGACTTCCTTCCGTAGACTGCATTGCACTGAACCAAGCTTGCTTCCTTAGACTGCACTGTACTGTACCAGGCTGCATACTGCAAGACAGTTGCACTTACTCCTGCCTGGTCTTGGGAATCTCTTGGAGCTGTAACTCAATTCCCTTGTAAAATGATCCCATTGGCATTCCTCCCAATGCTCCTGCTGGGTAAGGGTACACAGAGTCCTGCCAGCTAGAGAAAAAAATGCACTCTTATCCAGGTCCACTTACCCTCTGGACTAAACTTGGGGGTACAGTTAATTACTATTTTATTTGTGGCAGACAGAAAATTGAAAGCAGGATTTTTGAAGATACAACAGTACAAATGACAAAATCAATAAATCTCAACAATGTCTTTTATTCAAATCAACTCGTCATAGGCAGTGTTTTGGCTGAAAAACCTGCATGAGGAGTCTAAAAATAACACATACAGAACCAAGATGGAGTGTAAATATAAATAAAGATCTACAAAAACATATCTAAAATATACAACTTCAGTATATAACTCTATATGAATGCTATTGCCTAATAACCCAATATGGATGCTACTGTGTACATACTTTCTGAACTGTAGCCTACCCTATGGTATGTGTTAGCCGCATTGAGCCTGCAACTAGTGGGAAAATGTGGGGTATAAATGTATTAAATAAATATATGACAATTAAAATAATTAAAAAGTAATGATAAAAAAAGACCCTAATCATAAAATTTTACAAATACTTATCGTAAACAATGCATCAGGATGCTTAACGGTCCCAAAAATATAACTATCATATAAAACAAAATACACCAGAAGACCTACCTGAGTGAATTTAATATCTGAAATTAAAACAAGTGCAATCACACTCAATGGCAGGGAGTGGCCTAGTGGTTAGGGTGGTGGACTTTGGTCCTGGGGAACTGAGGAACTGAGTTCAATTCCCACTTCAGGCACAGGCAGCTCCTTGTGACTCTGGGCAAGTCACTTAACCCTCCATTGCCCCATGTAAGCCGCATTGAGCCTGCCATGAGTGGGAAAGCGCGGGGTACAAATGTAACAAAAATAAAATAGATACTATTGGAGATTCTACATGGAATGTTGCTACTATTGGAGATTCTACATGGAATGTTGCTATTCCACTAGCAACATTCCATGTAGAAGGCTGCGCAGGCTTCTGTTTCTGTGAGTCTGACGTCCTGCAGAAGCCTGCGCGGCCACATTGGTGATCTGCAAGGGCCGACTTCTACATGGAATGTTGCTAGTGGAATAGCAACATTCCATGTAGAATCTCAAATAGTAGCAACAGTGGAGAAGTGGCCTAGTGGTTAGGGTGGTGGACTTTGGTCCTGAGGAACTGGGTTTGATTCCCACTTCAGGCACAGGCAGCTCCTTGTGACTCTGCCCCATGTAAGCCACATTGAGCCTGCCATGAGTAGGAAAGCACAGGGTACAAATGTAACAAAAAAAAAAACAATAACTGGATCCACACAGGTTTTTTTTACCATAGCTCTACTTATTTTTAATACAACATTTCCAGACCCTGATCAAGGAAAAACAAAGGTTTCCTTATTGCTACCAAGTGCCTCAGACTGCAGCACGATCAGGTCAGGTGATTATATCTCCGTCTTTGGCTACAAGCCAGCAGGTTCTAAGCTATGAGCCAAGCAAGGTCTCTTCTTGGCTAAGATTGAGAACAGGTACAATTCAAGGGCAGGGGATTAATGTCTGACTCCAATGGATTCCATTACTATCATTGGTGGGAAAATGTGGGATACAAGTGCAATAAATAAATCATTACTAAAAAGCAGGAAAATGAAAATGCCTATGAAATATTTTTATGATCAGATAATTAATGATGACCAATCAGCTTGTACAATCACTTGTAAATGTATATACAATGTGTAAACAAAGGTAAACCTTTATAGTGCTCAGAAAGTACAGAGTCTTCTAGGCCCTTCCATAAATTAGTGGTTAAAATTTCATCATAGTGCATCCGGTATCGGGAGCACCAGTGTTGTATAGTAACTAAGTAAATGTAACTAGTTACTGTGCTTAAGTAAAGGTTTTTGTTACTTTTACTGAAGTAATAATTCACCAATTTTTACTACTTTTACTCAGTTACATCTGATGCTTGCAGTTAAAAGTAAAAAGTAAAAGTGGAATGGAGATGTAAACAACTATTCCTCAGTAAATCTAATGAATCGGCAAAACTAGGAACAGGATTTTGCTTTTGCAAATCTTGTCATGCAAGCAGTGGATCATCTCATTGTAATTGTTGCTGTTCAGTGAATATAACCTGTAAGAACAGTGAAGTTGCCTCTTTTGAACTAGTTACTGGCCTTCAGCCAAACAGGACAGTGGTGAGTTGGGTCGCTTTAAAGTGGAAATGAAGCTGAAGCTGGTAGCAATTCTCGGTGAACAGACACATTTCTCTACCACAACAGACTGCTCGTCATCCCATTGGAAATTTTACGTTGGGGCAATTGTCCACTGGATTGATAAGAGTCTTTAGAGAGGAAATCTTCTTGTTTGACCTTAAGACTGAAGGGTTCCCACACATTTGACATTCTTGCATCAATTATCGAAGATATTCAAACAGAGTTTGCCATTAGGCGAAAAATTATTAGAACAACAGACGATGATTCCAACTTTGTGAAAGCTCTCATTGTAATTGGACAGCATGACGATGATAATGAAGATGAAGATGCAAAGGATGAACTAGACAGCACTACTTCTAATGCAGATGATAATGACAATAACGATGACAAAGTACTCTTTGCTATATGGAAGTCGAGTGTTTCAGAGATTCCCTTGATCATAACCTGCAGACCCAGTCAGAAGACATCAGTAATACTGCAACCTGGCCTGATTTGAAGGAACTTTTTATTAGATTGAACAATCCACTTTCTGCTAGTGCATTTGTTAAACACCTTTTTAGCTGTGCTGGATTAATGACTCACAAGTGCACTCACTTGAGTGACAGTCATTTTCAAAAATATAGTTTTACTAAAAGCAAAGTGGATTAAATTGTAAGGCAATAAAGTTGTTGAGATTAAAACGTTAACAATAGTTGCATTCACTGTAGTTACAGTACTTTTACTTTTTACTTTCACTTAAGTAAGTACATTTTTTAATGTTTTCTTCATTGTACTTTTTACTTTTACTTAAGTATTAAAATATACATTTATTTTTACTTTTACTTAAGTACTTTGAACAACTCTGGGAACACCTGTGTGAAGGAAGGTGGGAGAGGTATCAATCTACAGTGAGTTGCTTGGTTAACCCATGTGTAATGTTTTGTGTTGCTTTGACCGGCAGGTGGCAGAGCAGCTCATCAATCCCTTTGGGGAAGACGATGATGATTTTGAAACCAACTGGTGCATCGATAGAAATCTGCAGGTTAATGCAGCTTTCCAGTAATTACCTCAGATAAAAGTAGAAAAGTAGTGTAAAGTATAATGTGATCAGCTCCGTTCTGTAGCGATACATTTTAAGCCCAACATTTTATAGGGAGTGCAGATCAGAAAAGAAGTGTCCAAGTTAGGACATTCCAACTTTCTTCCTATCTTACAAAATGCTCAGTGAACACAGACACCTCCCCCCACCCCAATATTCAAACCCATTTAACCAGCCAAGAACAGCACCTGGCCGGTTAAATGGCGCTTAGGGCTCCTTTTACTAAGGTGCGCCAAAAAATGGCCTGCGCGGATGTAGACACATATATTGGATGTGTGCAGGTCCATTTTTCAGCGCACCTGCAAAAAAGGCCTTTTTTTGGGCCGAAAATGGACATGTGGCAAAATAAAAATTGGCGTGCATCCATTTTGGGCCTGAGACCTTACCGCCACCCATTGACCTAGCGGTAAGTTCTCACGCATTAACCGGGCAGTAATGGTCTACGCATGTACAATGCCGATTACCACCTGGTTAGCGCCACACACTGGAAGATTTCCAGCGAGCTTAGTGGACGCGTGTAAAAAATGAAATTACCGCCCGGGCCACACGGTAGTCAGGCAGTAGTTCAAAATTGACTCATGTAGGCCACATGTATGCACCCACGTGGCTTAGTAAAAGGGCCCCTTAGACGGCTAAATGGTAATATTCAGTGTGAGATAGCCAGCTATCTCAGCGGAATGTTAGCACTTAGCCGATCCGCTATGTCACGTGACATAGCTGGTCAGCTCCGATATTCAGCATCTGGCCAGCTATGTTTGGTAGCCAAATATGGCCACGTCAATAGGTGGATTATCTTTGGCTGGTTTGAACTTAACTGGCCAGTGCTGAATATCGGCTTGGCCAGTTAAGTTCAAACCTGCCAAAAATAAACCGGATGTTCAATGCCGATCACCGGAATTGAATATCCAGGCTCAGCGCCCACCACGAGAGTTAGCCGGGCTAACTCCCGTGGACTGAATATGGGGCCCAGAGACTTATGTAAAATACGTATAAGCCTGATGGGGAAAGGCAATGAGAGCAGCCATTTTACAACAAAACACAGAGAAATAGGACACGTCACTCATATAAGTCATGGTACTAGTGCGTGTTAAGTGGTGGATTTTACACAACAGCACATACAAGGGGAGCCAGTTAAGGAGCTGTAATCCAAAATTGTCATTTGATCACAGTTCACCCTCTGAAGCTCTTTTCCCGACCCAATGGAGGAGTTAACTCACCATTACACGTAATTATGAGCAAGTGCAAATGCAGGTGGGGATATTTTCTGAGATATATGTGTATTGCTGTTCAAATATTTGCAAAGCATGTTTATGTTGAAGGACTGCAATAGTTCCTCGTCCCTCTTCCTCCTCCTCCTCAAGGTTTGTATCATAAGCATGTTCAAAAAACATGGTCATGGGCACATACTAGTCTTATGCATGGTGAGGTTAACGTCATGTAGTTCTGGCCCTAGGACCATGTATTTTGTACTCACTCTGCTGGCCTTAAGGAGGAAGAGAAAGAAGAGAAGGGATTTTTAGATGTAGCTTGCATCTTTTCAGTAGTAGCCCAAGGCACATTACATTCAACTACAGTTGTTGCTAAGATGCTCTCAGAATGCCGGACACATCCCTGTGGTGTCCCAAAGGGTTTCCCGTTATCTCCCATTCTGTTTAATATTTATATGTCCTCCTTTGAGCTGGGATTTTCTACTTTAGATGCAAAATTCTACTCATATGCAGACGACAAGCTATTGTCGGTGTCTATGAATGAAAACCTAGCCATTACCATGTCTACTGTGGCCACTTGTATCACCAAGATTAAACATTATCGTTCAATCCGTGACTTTAAATTAAATAAAGAGAAAACCAAGGTGCTCTGGCTGGATCATACTGCCAGTTCAAGTCCTTCTGATTTATTAACTATTTCTAACTATTTAACATTCTGAAAATTTCTGAAAACTTTTCTCTTTGAAAAAATAAGTATGTTATCCATCGAATTCTAGTATTTCTGTAAAAACCTATGAACTCTAGCTAAGTTGCTTTAACGATTGATCTCTACATCAATATTTGTATCTGCTTTTACTTAACTGTTCTAAGCCACATAGAGCTGAATAATTGGTGTTCGGATTATGTGGGATATAAGAACCAAAATAAAATTAATTAATTAATTGTTCTATCCTTTTCTCTTAAAGTTGGTTGTACATCTAAAGTGTTGGGGGTTACTTCCTTTAGAACCACATGTTAATCATATTATTTAGACTGTATTTTTCAAGCTTTGGCAATTATAAATAGAAATCAAACAAAATAAAACATGGAAAAGAAAATAAGATGATACCTTTTTTATTGGACATAACTTAATACATTTCTTGATTAGCTTTCGAAGGTTGCCCTTCTTCGTCAGATCGGAAATAAGCAAATGTGCTAGCTGACAGTGTATATAAGTGAAAAACATTCAAGCATTGCTATGACAGTCTGACAGGGTGGGAGGATGGGGGTGGGTAGGAAGTATGCATGGGGACATCAAAGTATACCATTGGTATTCTAACAGGGTGGGTGTGGACAGGTGAGGGGAGGGTGATCAACAGAGACATACAGCTTTATGGTTTATAATGGGCTAGGAACCCCAGGTCCTTGTTAAGTCCTTTCTGTTGGGTGTTAAAATATTCAATCATTCTGACTTCAAAGGTCTTACGTTCTTGTATGGTTTTAAAGTTACCTTTGAGGATTCTCACTATGAAGTCACTGGTGCAGTGTCCTGGTCTTGTAAAATGTTGCCCAACAGGCGTGGGAACCCTGCTGGCACCAGCATTGTTTATATGATGTCTATGTAAATTGAATCTTGTCTTAAGCATCTGGCCTGTTTCTCCAATATAGCATCCTTCATTACATTTTTTACACTGAATGATATATACCACATTGGAAGATGAGCAAGTGAAAGATCCCTTTATGTTGAATGTCTTTCCTTTGTGGATGACTTTGGGGTCCTGTGAAATATTTTGGCATAGTTTGCAACTGGATAAATTACAGGGAAGTGTGCCCTTCTGTTCCTTTTCAGTCTGTGAAGGAAGTTTACTTCTGATTAGCTTGTGTTTTAAATTGGGTGGCTGTCGGAAGGCCAGTACTGGTGGGGATGGGAATATCTCTTTCAGTAATTCATCCTCCTGGAGTATAGGTTGTAGATCTCTTATGATTTTCCTCAGTTTTTCCAGCTCTGGATTGTATGTCACTACAAGCGGGATTCTGTCTGTGGATTTTTTCTTTTTGTACTGTAGCAGATTCTCCCTGGGTGTTTTGAGGGAGGAGGCAATATTCTTGGAGATTATTTTGGGGTTGTAGCCCTTCTGTTTGAAGGATTCAGTCAGGGTTTTAAGGTGTCTGTCTCTGTCCCCTGGGTCAGAGCAGATACGGTGGTATCTTGTGGCTTGGCTGTAAATGATGGATCTTTTTGTATGTGAAGGATGGAAGCTGGAGTTGTGGAGATAGCTACATCTGTCTGTGGGTTTCTTGTATACAGATGTTTGTATACAGCCATCACTGATTGAGACTGTGGTGTCCAAAAAATTGACTTTTTCTGGGGAGTAGTCAATTTTGAATCTGATTGTAGGATGGTATGTATTGAATGCAGAATAAAATTGTTTCAGAGTTTCTTCACCCTCCGTCCAAATCATAAAAATGTCATCGATGTACCGGTAGTATTTTAGAGGTTTGGTCTGGTGTGTATTCAGAAATGTCTCTTCCAGCTCAGCCATAAAAAGGTTGGCATATTGGGGTGCTGTCCTGGTGCCCATCGCAGTGCCCATTATTTGCAGATAGATATCATTGTTAAAGTGGAAGTAGTTGTGAGTTAAAATGAATTTGATTAATTTTGTAATAGTTTCTGGAGAGTATTGATGGTCCAGTGTGGATTTTTTTAGGAGTCTTCCACATGCAGCTATGCCATCCGCATGTGGAATGTTGCTGTATAGTGATTCTACATCCATCGTGACCAGAAGGGTGTTAGGTGGTAGTTGCTTGATATTTTTCAATTTATTCAGAAAGTCTGTGGTGTCTTGTATGAAGCTGTTAGTTTTGTGTACGAGAGGTTTCAGAATTCCCTCTATGAATCCAGATATTTCTTCCGTGAGTGTGCCAATACCTGATATGATTGGTCTGCCAGGGTTTCCCAGTTTGTGGATCTTGGGTAGCATGTAAAATGTGCCTACGGAAGGTTGATTTGGTATGAGTTTCTTCAGGTGAGGTTGCGCTTGTGTAGGAAATGTTTTGATAAGGTCTTTTAGCTGTTTTGTGTAGTCCTGTGTGGGGTCCTCAGTTAGTTTCCTGTAGTATTTATTGTCTGAGAGCTGTTTGTGGCCCTCTTCAATGTATTTTTGTATGTCCATAATTACCACTGCGCCTCCTTTGTCTGCGGGTTTGATGATAATGCGTTCGTTAGTTTGTAGGGTTCTTGTGGCCGCTCTTTCTGGTGGGGTAAGATTGTACAGAATTCTTTTTTGTTTGTTGGAGAGTTGTGATTTAACCCTATGTCTGAAACTTTCTATGTAGTTATCCAGTTATCCTCCCACCCTGTCAGACTGTCATAGCAATGCTTGAATGTTTTTCACTTATATACACTGTCAGCTAGCACATTTGCTTATTTCCGATCTGACGAAAAAGGGCAACCTTCGAAAGCTAATCAAGAAATGTATTAAGTTATGTCCAATAAAAAAGGTATCATCTTATTTTCTTTTCCATGTTTTATTTTGTTTGATTTCTATTGATAACCTTAACAGTGGACTAACACGGCTACCACACGCAATTATAAATGAAAGTCATTTCACCTTACTGGTTCAGGCCCTTGTTCTATCACACATGGGCTATTGTAATAGTTTGGGGGGGTTCCGTTAAATAATGTACTAAGCTTCAATTATTACAAAACACAGCTGCTAGGCTCATTTTTCATTTGAAAAGATGTGATAGTATAACTCCCTTGTTGATCATGCTTCACTGGCTCCCAGTTCAAGCTCATATCCCTTTTAAACTAGCTTGCTTGGTTTTTAAGATGTTTGACAGAACCAGTCCAGAGTATTTCATTGGTTTGCTTTCATTCCCTACTAATAACCGAATTTCTAAACATAGAGATCCTTATTTCTTGTTTTATCCATCCATTTCTGGTGTGAGATTCAAGAAAATATTGGAGAGTATGTTTTGTTATCAGGCAAAAAGTGGCCGACTTTACCACTGTATGTAGATGCTTACCCCTTCATATTAGAGTTTTTGTAAAAATCTGAAAACCTATCTTTCTAAAATTCTTTGATTTGGATGAATTCATTATTTTTATTATCCTTGTTTATGCTTAATTTCGTTACCCACTTTGTTCTGTTAATATAGCGGGATGTAGCAGGATATAAGAGCTATATTATTATTATTCCTGTCCCTGAAAGATCTGCAGTCCGTAAGTTTGCACCTCAGGCAATGGAAGGTTAGGGGGCTTGCTGAAGTTCACGGCCATAGTAGGATCTGAACTGGGCTTCCCTGGTTCGTACTCGTAGGCTACTCCTACACTGGGTAACCATGGCTTTACTTGTGTTTAGTCTGTGGTTTTGTTTCAAGATTGTATATTTATTAATGTTGTATCTCATTCTGGTTGAAAAGGCAGATTATAAGTGCCGGAACTAAATTAAATTAAATTGATAGAATGACAGAGTGGTTAATTCAGATGTACTAGGGAATTGTTCAAGAGGATCTCTTGTAATAATCCCAATATCAGTGTGGTACTGTCTCATTGCACTTCTGCTCCTAGGTCTCCCTTTTGGCTGTGGATGAAATGCACATGAACTTGCCGAAAATGAATAAAGACATTTATTGGAATGATTCTGACGTCCGACTACCCTACACATTGGCCGCAGCTGACTACTGTATTCCTTCCTTCCTGGGATCCACTGTGGAGATGGGGTAAACTTTATCTATCTGAACAAGTTTTGTTAGTGATTTAGAGGCAACGTTGGTATTAACTTGAGGTAGCTGTTAGCCATGGGCCCGCACAAATAGCTCTGTAGGCCAAAATCCAGCCAGTGCAGTAACAGTCCCGTGCTAGTGAAGGCAGGAGCAGGATCCAAGCAGGTCATGGGCAGAGATGGGGCGTGGTCAGCCCTGACAGCATAGGACGTTACCTCAACTTAGCTGTCAGGGCTGCCAGTACCACTTGAGGTGACATTAAGGGAAATGGGACTTGATATAGACTAAATGGTTTCTTTGCTATACTGCAATAAGTTTTTTTGCACTTTGGCAGCTATGACCCCTAGTGGTAATCTCACATTATTACTGCCAAATAAGAAGCTGCCATTTTGAACCTGGTGCTAGAGAGGGCAGGAATGGGGGGGGATTGCTCCTGCCCTTAAGACTCTAGATACCAGGGAACTCTCACTCCCCAGTAGCTATCAAATCTTTTTTTTTTTGGGGGGGGGGGGCATAGGGTCCCGATTATGGACTTCAGGTGTTGAGAAGTGGGGTCGCAATGTGGTGCTTCAGGGAAGGTTGAGAGGAAAAGAAAGGGGTGGCGCAGGGGGATCTGGTGAGTTTTTTTTTCTTTAGTATGGGGCCATGGTACATGCAGTTGGCACCACAGTTACACTGAATGTATGTAAACCGCTTTGAATGTAGTTGCAAAAACCTCAGTCCCATTTCCCTTTCCCTATTTGAGATTCTGGAATGTTGTTACTATTTGAGATTCTACATGGAATGTTGCTAATGGAGGAGTAGCCTAGTGGTTAGTGCAGTGGACTTTGATCCTGGGGAACTGGGTTTGATTCCCACTGCAGCTTCTTCTGACTCTGGGCAAGTCACTTAACCCTCCATTGCCCCTGGTACCTGAATATATGTAAAGCGCTTTGAATGTAGTTGCAAAAACCTCAGAAAGGTGGTATATCAAGTCCCATTTCCCTTTCCCTTAACATTGTGAGATGATGGGAACATCTTCTTTTACAGATTGGGAGACACAGGCTTTCTGCGAGGTGAAGACTTGTTCTGGGATGAGGTTCATGACAGACCCAGGCGCCAACATTCAGTGCTAAGGAGAGTAAAACGCTTCCTGAGTGTTCACGAACACTCTGAAATTCCTCGAAGGACAATGAGTAGACAAGACAGCGAGACTTCCGACGTCTTTTTCCCAACTAGTGACACAAGCGGTATCAGTAGCTCTCATGATGCCCCTCCAAGAGGTAGGCCATTAGTTATAAACGCCAAAAGACATCAGCATGCCGAGAGGACTGCAAAACCGTCTTCCGCAATGGGAGAGCTGTCAACTATTCGAGAAGCCAGCCGATCTGAAAGGCCCTCTAGTCCACAATCCGATATGAATGAAGCACCAGTCAGCCAGACGTTGCAAGTCCCTCAGGTAAGGATCACTGCAGCTGACAGAACAGGGTCCATCATGAACATCAATGAAACCTCGCAGACAGCGACTGGTTCATCTCAGAGCCAATCTGACTCAAGCACTGATGCTTCCAAAGCCCAGCCGGTTCTTCCTACTCAAGTGACATCTGGACAAGAGCATATGGAAGAAACAACATTTGATGTACACAAAGGCAGTGTAAAGGCCAGCAAGGAAGGCCAGCAAAGGAGTCCTCAATGGATGAGGACCCCAGTTTTTCACAGACATGGTAAGAAATCGTCTTCAAGAGCAAACCAAACCTCTACAGACACTGCACCACTTTTAGGTACTTCAGAAAGAAACTCTTCCAGCTGCGTGAAGGATGCTCCTACAGATACAGAAGGCACGCTTCACTTATTAGAACGCCTGGATGCCAAGGAAACAGACATCGTAGAGTTTAGTCAAGAGAAGGAAGACGGAAGTAAATAACTGAGGGGCCCTTTTATTAAGGTGCGGGAGGGCTAACGCACAGGTAGCAGGTGCCAAATCATCACTACCACCGGGCTAGTGCATGTGCCCAGCAGTAATTCTGAGCATGCCGAATCCCACAGTAGAAAATAATTTTCTATTTTCTACCATGGGGGGGGGGGGGGGGCGTTCCCAGCAGTAATCAGCAGTTGGGGGCGCTGCATGGTTACTGCGCAGGTAGCGCATGAGCCCTTACCGCTAGGTCAATGGGCGGCAGTAAGGGCTCAGGCCGTAAATAGGTGAACGCTAGTTTTAATTTCAGTGCTCGCCCGTTTCCCAGCCCCTTTTTTAAAAAGCCCTTTTTCCCAGCCGCGGTAGAAAAAATGGCCCAGTGCGCACCCAAGACACTCGCCCACACCACACCACTCGCCACAGGCTTAGTAAAAGGATCCCTGGGTTTACCAAGAATTTGTAGCTTAGATTGTGGAACTGAACCAGTGTCAGAGCCCCAGTTACGGACAATCGGCATTTTCAGTGTACAGATAATTTCATTTGCACAGGCAGAAGCCACAGTAGCAATAATTCTATGAAGCTTTACGCTTTCAACCCAAATAGTAACAATGAGGTCGATATTGAGCCAGTAGCGCTCATTGTTTTGCTGACCGCTGCCTGCGTTATACCCAGAAATTCAATGCCGGGCCATGTCTGGTCTTCGGGATTGGATTTCCAGGTTTGCGGAGTCAGCTAAACAAAGTTGGTTAATTGCCATATTCAGCACTTAAACGGCTATGGGTTATTACCAGGGCCGCCGAGAGGCTAGGCCGGATCCGGGGCAAGGCCACCCTGCCTCCGTTCCCCCCCCCCCCCCGCCACTGCCACCCCCCATCGCTCCCACTGCCGCCCCCCCCCCCCCCCGTCACTCCCTCCACCGCTGCAATCCGCGGTCTCACCTGCCTGCCTCCACGGCTCCGGGCCCCCTTCATCAAAGCGGCAGTCGCAGATCGCGTCTCTTCTGGCCTTCCCTCCCTGTCTGATGTAACTTCCGGTTTCCGCGAGGGAGGGAAGGCCAGAAGAGACGCGATCTGCGACTGCCGCTTTGAATGAAGGGGACCCGGAGCTGAGGAGGCAGGCAGGTGAGACCAGGGACTGCAGCGCCGGCGGCCTAACCCCAGCGCCGAGCCCCCCTTGGAGGCCCGGGAAATTTTGCCCCCTCTGCCCTGGTTATTACCACATAAAGATAGGACTGACTTTTATGCAGTCCTATTTATATGGTTAGCCTAGCCAGTTAAGTGCTGACTCTGCCCCAGAAATTCCCCCAAAATAGCCAGTTTTGCGTTGTGCACTAATCAGTGATGCTGAAAATGACTGGTTAGCCCCGAAGAGACAGTTTAACTGGCCAGGAGCCATTTCTGGCCAGTTAAATCGCTTTGAATATCGACCCGAACATTTCCTGAATATTCATGAAAGTAATTTTTTCAGAGCACTGGGTAGAGCCAAGGGTTACATGGCACGGCTCCTCCTATTGCAGACCTGCTCCCCAGGGCCGCCGAGAGGGAGGGACAAAATTCCCTGGGCCTGGGCCTCCAGGGGGGCCCGGCGCCGCCACCGCAGTCCAGCCCGCCCGCCCTCCGTTGCTCCCTGGCATTGAACTTAAGCGCCTCACCTTCGAAAGCACAGCAAGCAGCGGCAGACCACTCCTTCCTTCCGTGTCCCGCCCTCACCTGACGTAGCTTCCGCGAGGGCGGGACACGGAAGGAAGGAGTGGTCTGCCGCTGCTTGCTGCGCTTTTGAAGGTGAGGCACTTAAGGTCAGTGCAGAGGGCCCGGGGGTGGAGAGAGGGCCGGGTGGAGGGGGGGCCCCGGAGGCGGCCTTGTCCCGGGCCTGGCCCAGTCTCTCGGCAGCCCTGCTGCTCCCTCTTCAATCTAGAGACCCTGCTAAAGTGGTATGACAAGCAGTATTGGGGGGGGGGGGGGAGGGGAGGGGTTTGCTTGTTTGGACTTGTTCAAAGGACTATTGAGAGCAGGAAAGACTAATGGAAATCGGGAGATACCAAGACTGCAGCAGAGGAAATATAACGTTTTAGTCTGTAGGTCAGGTTAGTTATTCTTTTTCTAAACTGCCTTTCCTTTTAGATATCAAAGTAGTTTATAATAGTGATAATAAAATGCAGTAAATAGACAGAACCAGAAATAAAGCCATGGGCAATTACAGGACTGCACAGGAAATACTTTCCTTTGCCATGACTGTTGGGTTTTTTTGATATGTGATTCCTAAGGAAAGCAGGAAAACCCAGGGCAGTTCTCACAAAGCCCAGGAATCTTCAAAGTCTGTGTGGATTGTGTACAATCGGATCTTGGTGTGGTGTATTTCAAAGGGAAACTATATGCAGGCCTGGATTTAATATTTCTATGCCCACGAACACTAAACGTAGAAATACCCTCTGTGTGAAAGGGGGTGGGGGGGTCCCCAGACATTGAAAAAGGGAGATGTTACCCCATTATAGCTTTTCCTCCCCTCTCTTCAGCTCATTTATTCTGGCCTCGGGCCAAAGGTCTTCAATTGGAAGAAAGGAAGAAAACTCAGTTTGGGGCTTATGAATCGGTGTGAATTCAGAGGCCTGGTGGTGGTTCCGTCTCCTTTTCCCAGACAGGCTTCCTGTTACCAAAAAAAACCATCTGAGGATGGGCACAGTACAGGTGCCAACTATTTGAAACAAAAAAAATCCGAACACCTGCCTCATAGACTTCTCCCCAACCCCTACCACCCGCTTGCCCCTCCCTCTCTCTCTTCAACCAACTTTTCAGTAGTAGGATTGATGGAATCTAGGGCAACAGCTGAATCAGCCCATGTGGGCCAGAAGCAGGGTGTTGAGGCTGGGCTCACTCTGCCTATTCAGCGGGAAAAGTAGCCTGAGCTTTGTATGGTTACAAAGAACTAGGAGGCTGCAGGCCGGTTTGGGGGTGGGGGGAAGCCAGCCTCAGGAAGATGAAGGAGAAAAGAAAACCAGGTGGAGGGGTGGAATCTAAGCTGCAGGGAGGGAAGGGGAGAGTGCTGTGGTGAGGGTGGAGATGGAGGGGAGAGTGTAGGGATGCACCTGGGTGTGTGAGAGAGAGAGAAGGAGGGAAGAAACACTCACACACACACGTGCTTCCTACTGCACCGTGGCCACCACCACAGAAATTTTTGTGTTCCCATCTCCCTTAAGCCCCGTGCGGCCGCACTGCCCTCAGGACAGCCCTGTAATAACCGGTCAGTCGACAACCCCTTTTCCCAGATGGGCTTCCTGTTACCAAGAAACCATCTGAGGATGGGCACAGTACAAAAAAAGCCCAACACCTGCCTCATAGACTTCTCCCCAAACCCTACCACCCGCTTGCCCCTCCCCCTGTCCCCCTCCCCCTCTCTCTTCAACCAACTTTTCATTAGTAGGATTGATGGAATCTAGGGCAACAGCTGAATCAGCCCATGTGGGCCAGAAGCAGGGTGTTGAGGCTGGGCTCACTCTGCCTATTCAGCAGGGGGGGGGGGGAAGTAACCTGAGCTTTGTATGGTTACAAAGAACTAGGAGGCTGCAGGCCGGTTTGGGGGTGGGGGGAAGCCAGCCTCAGGAAGATGAAGGAGAAAAGAAAACCAGGTGGAGGGGTGGAATCTAAGCTGCAGGGAGGGAAGGGGAGAGTGCGATGGTGAGGGTGGAGATGGAGGGGAGAGTGTAGGGATGCACCTGGGTGTGTGAGAGAGAGAGAAGGAGGGAAGAAACACTCACACACACACGTGCTTCCTACTGCACCGTGGCCACCACCACAGTAATTCTTGTGTTCCCATCTCCCTTAAGCCCCGTGCGGCCGCACTGCCCTCAGAACAGCCCTGTAATAACCGGTCAGTCGACAACCCCTTTTCCCAGATGGGC
Source organism: Microcaecilia unicolor (assembly GCF_901765095.1). Classification (NCBI taxonomy): domain Eukaryota; kingdom Metazoa; phylum Chordata; class Amphibia; order Gymnophiona; family Siphonopidae; genus Microcaecilia; species Microcaecilia unicolor. The sequence goes on along the minus strand of NC_044039.1, from coordinate 8,368,713 downwards.
TTCCTGCTACCAAGGAAACGTGACTGTGTGCACCGATTCGCAAATTCTGTGCTGGCTTTTCTTCCTGTTGCTGTTGTGGGTATGCTGAAGATTCCTGCCAGTGCGCTTCTTTGAGCTCTGGGTGGTAGCCGGCAGCAATATCAAAAGGTGCCTTTGAAATCTGACATCCTAGGCCCAATACCAGAATCCAGGCTTTACAACGATGGATTTCCCTTTGAAAGTCACCTATATGCTTGTGCCTGGTTCTGCTGCAGGTGACAACTGGGCATAGCTTTGAAACTCAAATCTGTGCATGTTCTTGTCCTCTCCTGACACAACCACACCTCCTCGTAATCCAGTTAAGAGTAATGCGTCGGGAAAGCCAGTGCACCCTTCTACCCAGACCGTGAAGGGCAAATTTAACTGTTGTATTAGCGCAAGCAACATTGAAATTATTTCAAAAGTATCTTGGTGGCAACTGTTGGCTAAGTATTTTGGACCAAATAAATAATAATCATTATGCAGAAAGAAAATGTGTTCTCTAATCACTATGTACTAACTCTGGACTGACCGAAAATTCAAGGCAGCTGATTTCCAAGCTCTACTGGACACCAACATATTTATTGGTGGTTTCAGAATGCATTGACAATTTTTCCAGAACCCAGGTATAAAACAGTAGAGGAAAAAAAGAACCTCTCGCAGATGGTGGCCAAGAAAATTTATTTCAAGAGTCTTCAAAAACAGTAATAGAGACTCGACACAACTCTTTTTTCGGCCCTACTGGCCCTACTGGCCTACATTTAACCAGGAATGGCCCAGCTTGTCTCCTGTATAGTTACGCTGTTTATAAACTGCATGCTTACTGCCAGTACCATGAGAACAAGTCAAGATGGGTGGGAAAGATGGCTGCCACCTGAGTGTCAGAGCAAGCTCACAGGGGTGCTGTACACTGCCTCCAGGCACAGTTCATGCAGTTACTTTGATTGTTGAATGAAGACACCATCCCTTCCCCCCCCCCTCCCCCATGTGTCCAAGACTTGCCTGCCCAGAGTCTGCCTTTCATGGGTGCCAGCTCGGTGGGTGCCTGTACATCCCTAACTTCTTCATCCTGTCGAGGGAAGGGTATCACTCCCAATCATTTACATGTTACATGCTCTCTAGAAGGAAGTCGGTGACTTTTTAAGGCTTCTTTATGTCTTATTGCTTGAGAGTATTCTTGGAAATCAGTTTCCGAGATTCTCTGTTCTGCATCGATTTCCCCTTTTGTCTCTTGTGTATCATATTTCTCTTTGTTCACATTTGTTTAAACTTGGCCTCCTTCCAGGTGATGATTTATCCACTTTGTCTCTGTTTCTTTTTTTCTTTATTCTTTCATTACCCCATTTTACCTTTGTTGCTCATGCTCAATGCCATCTATTCCCATTTCTGTCTTTCCCATGAACAGCAGTTTTGATGATGGGTAAGATTGAGGCTTTATGAGCTGGGGTTTTTTTTTTAAATGCATATGACTGCCTTTTTTCTAAAGACCTTGGGCGTCCATTTAAAGACCCAGGCAATTTAAGACATAGCTGTGACGGGAGAGGACGTGTGTTACGCCGTTGGCCTTGAGCATAGTTGCTTCGTTTGTCTTAAGCTGAGTTCTGCCTCTTCTCAAGGGTTTTGGCTAAACAGTTTGAGTATAATTTGTTTCAAAGTGTGTTTCTGGCAGCTGTGGTGGAGGATAAAACTGCCTTGCCTCCCCCTCCCCACCCTTGTTATTTTGGATCAGTAAATGTATTTTTAACAAATAAAGCTGCGGCCCTGTTTCTTCCATGGATGTCGACTGCTCATTTTCTTTAAAGATCAGGTGCACTGTTTTGCATTTTCAAAGTAAAATGGAAACCGTCTCATTAAAAGATTTGGAAATTTTCTTAAAACACGTAGTTCCTATTTTGTGCATCCACTCCACTACTGCCCGATTCCCAATTTTTGGCAGAACCAGCTTCGGCCACGAGGAGCAGCTGTAGTATAAATTCATTATCACTATACAAATCTGGACATCTAGTGTCAGCTGTAATGACAGCTGTGTTCATTATACATTAGGATTATTTTATTTATTCATTCATTCATTCTTACATCCAACATTATCCAAAAAGTGAATTTCGGTTCAATGTGGCTTACAATAAAATAGGGAATATAACAGTATACATATATTGAAATAATAATTCTACAATTAATAATTACATAAAGAAATCATTTTTTTAACAGGTAAGTTTTTAAAGCTTTACGGAATGGAAAATATGAGTTTATGCTTCTAATTTCTTTTGGAATGAGATTCCACCATTGGGATCCTAGATAACTAAATCTGATTGTATGAACAGATTTGTAAGTAACGTTTTTACAAGTAGTACATAAGTGTTGCCATACTGGGAAAGACCGAAGTTCCATCAAGCCCAGCACAGTAGCCAATCCAGGTCACAAGTACCTGGCAAGATCCCAAAACAGTACAATACATTTTATGCTGCTTATCCTAGAAATAAGCAGTGGATTTTCCCCAAGTGCATTTTAATAATGGCTTATGGACTTTTCTTTTAGGTACTTATCCAAACCTTTTTTAAACCTGGCTAAGTTAACTGCTTTTACCTACATTATATATATTAAATGCCACTCCATATAACAAGCAGCGTAGGATATATATAGTGACTGCTGACGGGCACAGACTCCATAGATAGCAATGAAATTCAGCCTTTTTGCTGTCCTAAATTAAAATGCATAGTTCTGCGGTAGTAGCCTAATGTTGGCGCTATCTGTAGAGTTAGGCAGAATGCTCAAACAGCGCCCTCGCTCTGCCCCAGCACCCTCTGGATAGTGGATGACAGACTGTACAAATTTTCAGTTGCACATCGGGACTATGCCCCCTTTCACACCCTCGCTCCGCCCCCTGTCACATTTTCCCCTTACTACTGCCCTGGTGGTCTAGTGACCTCTTTGGGGCAGGAAAGAGCCCCCTCTTTCCTGCCCAGAGTTCCTGCCCACTGCCCTGCATGCATCCTTCCTGTCCGTGATCTCGGCACCGATTCGAAATGGCCACCGAGAGTTGAAGTCTCGTGAGGTCACTTGAACTCTCGGCGGCCATTTTGAATCGGCGCCAAGATCACAAACAGGAAAGATGCATGCAGGGCAGCGCTCCGGGCAGGAAAGAGGGGGCTCTTTCCTGCCCCGAAGGCGGAAGAGGTCACTAGGCCACCAGGGCAGTAGTAAGTAAGGGGAGGGGAGACTAGCAATCTGCCTGTTTGTCCAGATTTCTGGACAAACGGGCAGGCTGGTAACCCTAACCCTAGACCACGCAGCAATGACCCACGGAAGCCACTTCTACGAAGTAGTAGCAATGGCAGCAAGGAAGAAAAGCAGCTGCCATTCTGCCAGTACTGAAACCCTGGAACCATGTTGGCATGGTAGCCACAGTAATGTATATTTAAAGAAAAAGATGCTTCCACCGCCTTCTCTCACATCCACTGCCAGTAGCGGGAATGTGCATCAACAGCCCTCCCCATCCTTTGCTTGCAGCTGCCGACAGGAGAACAGAAGCAACATAGTGATGCAGGCCATGGCCTCCCCTCTCTGCTGAGGAGTCCTGAATAGTCCACACAATTCAACATGTTGCACTGGCTTCGGCAAACAAAGGAGGTGGATTCAGTTTAAGGCCACATTATCATTACCTTCCTCGTTCCAACAAAGGAACATCGGCGTAAAGGAAAGGATCTATCATCTAAGGGGTTGTGGAAGGGGAGGGGGTGATGAGCAAGAGCTCCAAACAGGTCTATGGATCTTCTCACTCCTCCCTGTTCCCGCCAGTGGTGTAGCCACAGGTGGGCCTGGATTAGGGCTCAGGCCCGCCTAACAGTAGCACACGTTTAGCGGTAGCTGGTGGGGATCCCAAGCTCGGCCAGCTCAAGATTTCCCCCTGATGGTAACGAAAACGCTACTCTCCACAATAACGACACCTGCATGCCTGCTGCAGACTGCCAAGATGGACAGAAGCGTTTTCTCACCAGCTGAGATATTTTTGTGGGTGGTGGTTTGGGAGGGGGGGGGGGGAGAACACTTGGTGCCCACCCACTTCTTGCCTAGGCCCACCCAAAATCTGGCTATGCCCCTGGTTCCCGCTGTGTCTCTGGCTCTTTCTCTCTTCTCAGCCTGGTGGCAGCTATTAAAGCTTATTTGTAAGACATTTCTATTGTGATGTCATAATGCAGCAGGTTCCATGGGAGACCCTCCCCTTCCCCTACCAGGGTGCATCATAGCTAATGCAGGTCCTCAACTCTAAAAAGGTTCTCAATCCCTGCTATAGAAGAAAGTACCAGGACACGTCCTACACCACATTTTACATGTTTTGTCCCAAACACAAACTGAAGGAAAACTGAAATTAGTAATAACTTAGGAGCTAGATGTGAGAGCCACAGGGATGGGAAATTGTAACTTGAGATATGAAAATCCACATAGATGGATGACAGATTCCTATTTTTGTCAAATATGATCTCAGTTTCTGTCATAGTCTCCACATCTTCTCCAATATGACTTGCTCCTGTACCATTGCCTGGACGCCTTCAGGGTGTCTCCCATGGGACTTTCCATGGTGTAGTTTTGCTATTCCAACACGATCATTCCCACGATCAAAAATGCAGTAGTATTTAGACATGAAAATGTCTCCTAAGATCCAAACTGGTCCTAAGCTGCTATTGAAGTCCATCGATTGAAAGCCACTGATGCAAACTGTCGCATCTCCTATTCTTTCCTGTATTAAACATTACATGATTATGTGTCATTACATACTTTTCCATCTCATGCAATTTTTAAATCATAGAACATGATGGCAGAAAGAAACCATGCGTCCTGTCCACTCTGCCCAGCCACAGCAGCTATTAAGCTCTCCCTCAGTTTGTCCCATTCTCTTTTGAATTCAGATACTATTCTTGTCTCCACCATCTCCAGTGGGAGGCTAATCTGTGCATCCATTAAATTTTCAATAAAGAAATATTCCCTTATGATTACTCCCAAGTCTCTCCCCTTCCATCCTCATCCCCTGATTCCTTATTCAAGATCCCCCTTCCAGTGGCGTACCAAGGGGGGGCGGTCCGCCCCGGGTGCACGCCGCTGGGGGGGGGGGTGCCACGCGCCGGTCAGCTTCATTCGTTTCCATGCTCCCTCTGCCCCGGAACAGGAAGTAACCTGTTCCGGGGCAGAGGGAGCATGGAAACGAACGAAGCTGACCGGCGCGCGGCACCCCCCCAGCGGCGGGCACCCGGGGGGGTTCTTTCACCGGGGTGGGGGGGTGTCCTTTCGCCGGGGGGGGGGGGGGGGTCGCGCTGCACCGGGGGGGGGTGCTGCACCCGGGGGGCAGGGCGCATCGGTGATCCGCCCCGGGTGTCAGCCCCCCTAGGAACGCCACTGCCCCCTTCCCATTGAAAGAGGCCCACCTCCTATGCATTTAAATATCTCTACCATATCTCCCCTATCTTCCAAAAGTACACATATTGAGATCTTTAAGAGTGGTCTCTAGAACTGCATGCAGTTCTCCAAATAAGGTCTTACCAGAGATTTTTACAGAGGCACTATCACCCCCCTCTTCCTGCTGGCCATTTCTCTCATTTTGCACCCAGGCATCTTACCTTATCTACCTGTTTGGCCACTGTAAGATCATTAGATACAATCAACATCAAGTCCTACTCTTTTTTGTGCACAAAATTCCCCCCCCCCCCTCTATACTGTACCACCCCTTGAGTTTTTGCAGTCCAAAGGCATGATCCTGGATATTTTAGTATTAATGCTTAACTAAACTCGAAATCATTCCTCAAGCTTCATTAGATCCCTCCTCATGTTTTCTACACTTTCCAGGATTTCCAAGATTACCTACTCTACTGCAGAATGAATTAAAAACAAAAACCCAGACCAAACCCTGACCTGAACATGTACACCCTAGAGGAAAGGAGGAACAGGGGTGATATGATACAGACGTTCAAATATTTGAAAGGTATTAATCCGCAAACGAATCTTTTCTGGAGATGGGAAGGCGGTAGAACGAGAGGACATGAAATGAGATTGAAGGGGGGCAGACTCAGGAAAGACGTCAGGAAGTATTTTTTCACGGAGAGGGTGGTGGACGCTTTGAATGCCCTCCCGCGGGAGGTGGTGGAGATGAAAACGGTAACGGAGTTCAAACATGCGTGGGATATGCATAGAGGAATCCTGTGCAGAAGGAATGGATCCTCAGAAGCTTAGCTGAAATTGGGTGGTGGAGCAGGTGGGGGTAAGAGGGGATGGTGGTTGGGAGGCGAGGATAGTGGAGGGCAGACTTATACGGTCTGTACCAGAGCCGGTGATGGGAGGCGGGACTGGTGGTTGGGAGGCGGGAAATACTGCTGGGCAGACTTATATGGTCTGTGCCCTGAAAAGGACAGGTACAAATTCAAGGTAAGGTATACACATATGAGTTTGTCTTGGGCAGACTGGATGGACCATGCAGGTCTTTTTCTGCCGTCATCTACTATGTTACTATGTTACTATGTATCCTTTCTCACCTCCCAATCAACCAGTTTCTAACACAATCAGTCACATTACAGCCCAAACCAAACGCAGATGCCTCATATCATACCTTTAGTATAAATTGTTCTGCGGTTAATGTATAGTCTTTGCATCCAATGGTGAAGGTGACACTCGGTATACTGGACAATCTTCTGCAATCTAAAACATACTGCAAAAGATACACTGTTAAGTTTTATTTCCACCAAATCAAGCTATTTAAACAGCTTACCTGGCTGTACCTGCTAGTAATGCTTCTCTTCCAGGCAATGAGCATTGAAAAACTGCATTAAAATGTAGATTAGCTGACAAACCATCCATGGCCAATTGTTTACAATAGTTCCTTCTGGCTGTAAAGCGCTACATGTGACGTGTAAATATCTATGGACTTGGCTCAAAGTGAACGCAGGAAGAGCTGAGCGCAAGAAATGATTCTATATAACCAGCCACAAACGCAGCTCTGTGTTAAGCATTTTTCCCACAGGCACTAATCCCCAGATTCTATAAAGGTCACTCAAATTTGCATGCCAAAATTCGGAGGCAATCCTGAGATGTGTGTGCAGCTATAAAAGCTAGAGTCTACTTCAAGAAATGTGGTTTTACTCATCTTATAATTTATGGAGCAGGTGGTGGTTGGGAGGCGAGGATAGTGCTGGGCAGACTTATACGGTCTGTGCTGGGACTGGTGGTTGGGAGGCGGGGATAGTGCTGGGCAGACTTATACAGTCTGTGCCAGAGCCGGTGATGGGAGGCAGGACTGGTGGTTGGGAGGCGGGGCTAGTGCTGGGCAGACTTATACGGTCTGTGCCGGGACTGGTGGTTGGGAGGCGGGGATAGTGCTGGGCAGACTTATACAGTCTGTGCCAGAGCCGGTGATGGGAGGCAGGACTGGTGGTTGGGAGGCGGGGATAGTGCTGGGCAGACTTATACGGTCTGTGCCAGAGCCGGTGATGGGAGGCGGGACTGGTGGTTGGGAGGCGGGGATAGTGCTGGGCAGACTTATACGGTCTGTGCCCTGAAAAAGACAGGTACAAATCAAGGTAGGGTATACACATATGAATTTATCTTGTGGGCAGACTGGATGGACCATGCAGGTCTTTTTCTGCCGTCATCTACTATGTTACTATGGAAAAGCCCTCAAACTACATGCAACCACCCACAGAACTTCCCCTGCGCAATGCCGTCCCAGGAGCAAGAGATTATCTTACTCTGCATTTCCCAAACTGCAGAAAGTTGTGTATAAATCTATTCTATCGACTGACCTCACTTATCTGGGCACGAAATGGTGGAACATACTACCTTAACCTATCGAACACCAACATAATTATCTAATAATCCTCAAGTCCGGCACGTTCGTTTTAATGTGCACATGCTCAGTGTCACCAAAACGAGTTTGCCGGATTGTGAATGGAAGAGAGAGCAGGGCAGGCAATGCGGCGGCGCCGGAGACCAGCGCTGGATGAAGGCTTCAGCTGGCGGGGGTTGGGGACCCCTGCCAGCCAAACCAGGAGTCCAGAGCAGATTTTGGGGGGCCCACATAGCTACGCTACTGGTTGAAAGAAGCCCTTATAAAAACCTGTGCCAGCCTTTGAGCTAGAGTAAAACCCAGCATGGATATTTTTCTCCAAACACATGTATTCTCTTGCCCATGTCATGCCCCAACCATGCCCCCCCCCCCCTCAAATCTGTGTGCTGTGGATATTCAAGGCTAAATAGTGTCTTTCTGAAAAACTGATATTTACACCTGTATGTGCTAATCATGGGTAAATGTATAGAATTTCCCCCTAACTCTGTACAGGTACGTTAAGCGTGAATTCTATAATGACAATGGTTTACACGCTTAAGTTTAGGCGGGACTGGGGCCTGCCTAATACATGGGCGTCCTCGACCGATAATGGAAAAAAGAAGGGTGTCCCTGACGAGCACTTGGCCGACTTTACTTGGTCCATATTTTTTTATGACCAAGCCTCAAAAAGGTGCCCGAACTGACCAGATGACCACTGGAGGGAATCGGGGATGACCACCCCTTACTCCCCCAGTGGTCACTAACCCCATCCCACCCTTAAAAAAAACTTTTTAAATATTTTTTTGCCAGCCTCAAATGTCATACCCAGCTCCATCACAGCAGTATGCAGGTCCGTGGAGCAGTTTTAGTGGGTGCAGTGCACTTCAGGCAGGTGAACCCAGGCCCAGCCCCCCCCTACCTGTTACACTTGTGGTGGTAAATGGGAGCCCTTCAAAACCCACCAGAAACCCACTGTACCCATATCTAGGTGCCCCCCTTCATCCCTTAGGGCTATGGTAGTGGTGAACAGTTATGGGTAGTGGGTTTTGGTGGGCTCAGCACACAAGATAAGGGAGCTATGCACCTGGGAGCAATTTGTGAAGTCCACTGCAGTGCCCCCTAGGGTGCCCGGTTGGTGTCCTGGCATGTCAGGGGGACCAGTGCACTACGAATGCTGGCTCCTCCCATGACCAAATGGCTTGGATTTGGTTGTTTCTGAGATGGGCGTCCTCGGATTCCATTATGGCCAAAAATCAGGGATGATCATCTCTATGGTCGACCTAAATGTTAAGATTTGGGCGTCCCCGACCGTATTATCGAAATGAAAGATGGACCCATCTTGTTTCGATAATACAGGTTTTCCCACCCCTTCACCAGGACGTCCTGCGAGGACGTCCTCAGGAAAACTTGGGCGCCCCTTTCAATTATGCCCCTCCACGTGTCCCTGTGATGCAGAGACTGTAGCACCTGATAAATACCCACTAGTCTTGGATGACTGTCTTTTGATATGATTGGCTACTTTCCTGTTATTATTGGTGTTGTTTTCTATCTTTTAAACTTATATATTTTTTATATTTTGTACATTGCTTTGATTTATATGCTAAGAAAGCGATTTATCAAATTTTAATAAATGTAAACAAACATCGAGTACAAGGAATACGTATGTATGATACGTAGATAGATGTAGATATTATTTATTATTATTATTTTACAAATTTATAGACCACTTAAACCAAAGCAGTTTATAAAAAAAAACATAAATAGCAGAATACATACAACACCAACTATAAAATCAATAAAACGCATGGAAAGCAAACACTACCACTGACGTCTCATAACCATGACTTACATCAGAACTGCAGCACTGTAACAGCCATCTTTACATACAGAGAAGTCTTTCATAAGCGCTTAAACTGCAAAATTAATTGGCCTTTTAAAGCATTCCATAATTGTACCCCAGCCTCAGAAAAAGCGGCAGATCTAGTCTCACAATAAGTACATAAGTAATGCCACACTGGGAAAAGACCAAGGGTCCATCGAGCCCAGCATCCTGTCCACCACAGCGGCCAATCCAGGCCAAGGGCACCTGGCGAGCTTCCCAAACGTACAAACATTCTATACAATCAAGCCATTGTGACATCACTAATGAGGTTGGCTCTTATTGGTGGAATGAGCCACTATGACATCACAATAGGTTAAATCACTGCTCTATGTAATAAAAGTGAGCCAAGTAGAGGACATAAGTACATAAGTAATGCCACACTGGGAAAAGACCAAGGGTCAATTGAGCCCAGCATCCTGTCCCCGACAGCGGCCAATCCAGGTCAAGGGCACCTGGCGAGCTTCCCAAACGTACAAACATTCTATACAATCAAGCCATTGTGACATCACTAATGAGGTTGGCTCTTATTGGTGGAATGAGCCACTATGACATCACAATAGGTTAAATCACTGCTCTATGTAATAAAAGTGAGCCAAGTAGAGGACATAAGTACATAAGTAATGCCACACTGGGAAAAGACCAAGGGTCCATCGAGCCCAGCATCCTGTCCACGACAGCGGCCAATCCAGGCCAAGGGCACCTGGTGAGCTTCCCAAACGTACAAACATTCTAAACATGTTATTCCTGGAATTGTGGATTTTTCCCAAGTCCATTCAGTAGTGGTTTATGGACTTGTTCTTTAGGAAACCGTCCAACCCCTTTTTAAACGCATTGTTGTCTCAGACCTCAAACTCCTAACAGAACAATACACAACAAAACTATCTTTCAAGTACTTTGGTGCACATAACAAACAACTTTAAACCGTATTCTGTTCTGCACTGGCAACCCGTGTAGCTATCTCAAAATTGGAATAACGTGTTTCCCAAGTTACACCTGATACCAACCAAGCAGCAGCATTTTGGACTAATCATACTCAGGAGCTAAGCTCTCATGACAAAAGCACTGCAAGAAAAAAATACACATTATAAACAAAACATCACACTTCCTAAAAAATCTGCAACAACTTTTGTAGCCCCTTCTACTCATCTCCAACAAAGACACTAAGGGGTCCTTTTTACTAAGACGCATAAGCATCTATGCTGGCCCAACGCCCGGTTACCACGTGGCTCTTGTGGTAATTTCATTTTTGGCGCGGGTCCGATACGTAGGGCTGAAAAATAATTTTTATTTTTGGACACACGTATCGGACACGAGCCAAGTGGCATTTGATGCACGTAGGTCATTACCGCACGGTTACCGCGTGAGACTTTACCACTAGGTCAATGGCTGGCAGTAAGGTCGTAGACCCAAAATGGACTCGCAGCAGTTTTGATTTTGCTGCACGTCCATTTTGGGCAAAAAAATTTTAAATGGCCTTTTTTTACAGGTGCGCTAAAAAATGGATTGGCGTGCGCCCAAAACCCGCGCCTACACTACCGCAAGCCATTGTTCAGCGCACCTTAGTAAAAGGACCCCTTAGTTAGAAGCTGACCTGCCTTCCTATCTACTAGAAATTGCTCCAGCTATAAGAAATGCAAAAAATACAGTTACGTGGCTGTATATTTATTACAATGTACTGTTCCGGTAGTTACCTCTCCGTAGCGTGACAGCATGGCCCCAATAGCCTCGTGCAGTTTCCTTATCTGTGCAGCGGGTCCTGTAATAAGAGATGTGCCGGAATCCACAATGGCCTGACAACCGTTGGCACAAAATAGGTTCCTCCCTCGAACAGTGACGCTGCAAAGGCACAAGGACAGACTTGTGACAGATAGACTTCATGTTAAGGACAGGCCCATGTCAGTAATGCCTGAGATTATTTACATGACTGCATGAGCTGGAAGTCGGAATGAATGAGAGGGGGGGCTGCTACGGATTGCTTTTTCACTGCTCAAAAACTGGTCCTGGTGGTCAGGGCCGCCGAGAGAGGGGGGGACAAAATTCTCCAGGCCCGGGCCACCAAGGAGGGCCCGGTGCCAGAGTCTCTCGCCCCCTCCTGCTCCCAGGCCTCTGGCCTACCCTCAGCTCCCTTCTGTCTGTCGTCCAGCCCCCCTGCATTGAACTCTATAATATTGAGAATGTAAAGAATAGAAAAACTACTACTACTACTACTATTTAGCATTTCTGTTCAAAGAGCTTACAATCTAATAGACAAAAAATAAAGTAAGCAAATCAAATCAATTAATGTGAACGGGAAGGAAGAGAGGAGGGTAGGTGGAGGCGAGTGGTTACAAGTGGTTACGAGTCAAAAGCAATGTTAAAGAGGTGGGCTTTCAGTCTAGATTTAAAGGTGGCCAAGGATGGGGCAAGACGTAGGGGCTCAGGAAGTTTATTCCAGGCGTAGGGTGCAGCGAGACAGAAGGCGCGAAGTCTGGAGTTGGCAGTAGTGGAGAAGGGAACAGATAAGAAGGATTTATCCATGGAGCGGAGTGCACGGGAAGGGGTGTAGGGAAAGACGAGTGTGGAGAGATACTGGGGAGCAGCAGAGTGAGTACATTTATAGGTTAGTAGAAGAAGTTTGAACAGGATGCGAAAATTCTTGAGCAGGCTTCCAACTACAAGCTGATTCCTCAGTGATGTCACAAATCAAATCAATTAATGTGTACAGGAAGGAGGAGAGGAGGGTAGGTGGAGGCGAGTGGTTACGAGTCAAAAGCAATGTTAAAGAGGTGGGCTTTCAGTCTAGATTTAAAGGTGGCCAAGGATGGGGCAAGACGTAGGGGCTCAGGAAGTTTATTCCAGGCGTAGGGTGCAGCGAGACAGAAGGCGCGAAGTCTGGAGCTGGCAGTAGTGGAGAAGGGAACAGATAAGAAGGATTTATCCATGGAGCGGAGTGCATGGGAAGGGGTGTAGGGAAGGACGAGTGTGGAGAGATACTGGGGAGCAGCAGAGTGAGTACATTTATAGGTTAGTAGAAGAAGTTTGAACAGGATGCGAAAACGGATAGGGAGCCAGTGAAGCGACTTGAGGAGAGGGGTAGACAGGGATGTCACCTTTAAACTAAATGAGGGGAGGTTTTTCAGACTAAGGATGTGTCAGTTGTGAGGCTATTTGGCAACTATTGCAATAAGCCAATTTGTCTTTTTCTCATTTCATGCTGTGAGTGAATGTGAATTGGATAATCGAAAGGGTGCTATGGAAAGATATGTTTGGTTGGTAGACAGAATTGATCAGGGGGAATTTACGATAATTAATTTTTATGCTCCAACGGGCAATAAGGGTTCTTTTTTTTCTGACTTGCTAAAAATTATTCAACAGAAAAGGAGAGGTGATGTTATTATGGGAGGGGGGATATGAATGTGACATTGGGGAAATTTGACAGGTGTAAAAGAAGGGGTAGAGATGAGATTATAGAGGTTGTCTTCCCAAAGCCAGGAAAAGACCCATCCTCATGTGCTACCTATAGACCAATAACTCTGCTAAACAATAAAATGAACATTTTTGCTATACTCCCAGCCAAACAGATTGGATAGAATTCTCCCCAAACTTATTCATAGCGATCAAACTGGGTTTGTGCAAGGAAAGGTAACTTGAAGATAATGTTAGAAGGGCCATAAATGTAATTGATATCGTGGCAAAAAGACATGAAGAAGCCCTGTGCGTCGCTAGAGATGCAAAAGCATTTGACAGGGTGGAATGGCCATAAGAACAAAGGCTGGATTTAGTGGTGGAGAAGGGCACAGATAAAGGTGACGTATAGGACAAGCAGAATTCCCCAGTAGGGGTGTAGGGAGAGATAAGAGAGCAGAGATACTGAGCAGCTGCAGAATGGATGCACTAGTATGTCAGTAAGCAGAAATGGATAGGGAGCCAACGAAGTGACGCAAATGTTTGTCAGCTGAGTCAGGATATAGGCACCGTACTTTCTGAAGACATGGAGGACCAGAAATTGAATCTGAGGTTTGCCTGGTGCTATGAATTTCAGAGGAAATTTGCATGGAAAGATTTTAAGGACCTTTTGCACTAGCCCCTGTGCAGCAGGTAGGCTTTGCCATGGCTGCAGAAGTTATGAGCTAAAGGTCTGTGTGTCTAGGACCACTTGTAATGACTGGATGGCTCTAGTAGCAGCCTTCAGACGGAGCATAAATGCTTCATTATAGCACCAATTTCTTACATGCTGGCTCTTCCATAATACAAGTCTACCTGTCTCTCAATGAACTTGTCTGATGCAAACTTTTCATTAAAGCTTCTCATGTTTGCAGATTTGTTTGGCATGGTGTAAAGAGTGTACTTCTATAGCCAACATGAATGGTTTTCAAGTATGTAGTATTTATTTATTTAGAACATTTATACCCCGCTTTTTGCCACTGAAAGCAGCCCCGAAGCGGTTTACAATGAACTGAGAAAATGATTACAATGACAGGAAAGGAGGTAGAGGAACAGAGGAAGAAGGGAAGGGAATAGAGTCTAAAATGGACTGTGGAAAGCCAGGCGTTGAGATGTATCAAAGTGGCTGGAACAGCTCCCAACAAGGCACTGTAGGGGGTCCCAGCGAGCGCGGACGAAGTGCCAAAGAAGCAGCATGCAGCCTGGAATTGTGTGTGTGTGGGGGGGGGGGGGCGGATAAATGGAGGGAAGGGGAGAAAGCATCCCTACAATTGGAGCAATATGAAGCTTCAGGAAGCGTGCCACATTCTCCTGTCCTTAATCTCCTGCCCTTTTTTTTTTTAAGGCTGTGGTGGATACAGAGCAACATACACCTGGCATTTCCCATTTCGTGATGTTTTTCTATCTAGCTATAAAAGAGTTATGAAAAAAAGCAGCACAAAACCTTAGCAGAGGCAACACAGCTCCACCAGAGCTTGGAAGAGTGTCCACACACCTGTCCATCTTTATTTGCCAGTAACCCTTCTCAGTGACCGGAACCCAGTGAATGGAACCCTTGTAGAGAGAATGGTCTATCCCTCCAAACAGCAGCTCACCACCATCATCGCTGTTTTCCCTTTTAGGAATTAAAGAAGAAATAAAATAAAATTCAGTTAAGACCCAGAGTAAGAGAGTCAATATCAGGACCATTTGAGTTATTTGTGTCTGCCTATATACTGCTCCAGCTCTGCCGATCACTGTTCCATGTCCTCCCCACCACTCACTGTCAACTTGACCATTTGAAGGACATCACAGCTTATTCTCGTTGCTCTATAATAGAGACTGTAACTAGGCTGTTCTGCTTCCTATGGTTGGTGACCTACTACCGGGCCCTATTCCTCTCCCCCCACCCTACTACAACTAAGCGTACACTGAAGGACTACCACAGAGAGGCCATGCTGGCATTTACTCTTCTTTCAGAAAGCTTCATGCAGTTGTACCACTGTTCCCTATGATTGGCTTTGTCACCACAAACCCAGCCCTCTCTGCATCAAGTCTCCTTATACACCACTATCCTTCTGGTCAACCTTAGTTTACCATCATTTCCGAACTCTTGCAATAGGATCAAAACCAAATCAAATGTTTCCATTTCAAATGGACTTCTTTCTACAACTCATGGACTATTAAGCTGCTGGTATCGATCTATAACTTGTTTGTTGACTTTTATTTTTACCAGTCTATGGGTAGTAAATGGAGAACAGACATTATGTTCCGTTGCTCATCCATAACGTCCCAAAGAGCACTACATTCACCAGAAAATCCTAAAAATAGACCAACCTTTTTAAATGAAAGGAAAACAGAGGTTCTTCCACCAGATTCTGACTTAATATGTTGTCAAATACTGGAACGGCACCAGCTACTGCTAGGGACGGATACCCCAGGCCAAGGACCCCATCAAAGTGTGCGAGAGCGAACGTCATTCCAGGCTCAAGCACAGACTCCCCAAAGTCTTGATTCATGATGGAAAGGTTGCTGATCTGTTCAGCCAGAGAAAGCAAAAATATCATATTTAGATGTATGAACTAGGCTTCACTACAATTGAACTATTTTAATGTTTAACATAAAAATAATCTTTCCATGAAATGATGCAATGCATTCTAGAGCAGAGAATTGTGATATCCATGTTAGTCCTCTTGGATATGTGGAAACAAGGGTCAGCCACCAAGCTGTTTTGATTTCTTTTCACTGGACTAATTTTTAATGTCTGTTGACAAGGTATCACCTACAACTTGGTGGTTATATTACATTTTATCTGGACTTATATCCCGCTACCAACTTTTTTTTTTTTGTTACATTTGTACCCTGTGCATTCCCACTCATGGCAGGCTCAATGCGGCTTACATGGGGCAGTGGAGGGTTAAGTGACTTGCCCAGAGTCACAAGGAGCTGCCTGTGCCTGAAGTGGGAATCAAACTCAGTTCCTCAGTTCCCCAGGACCAAAGTCCACCACCCTAACCACTAGGCCACTCCTCCACTGTTGCTACTATTTGAGATTCTACATGGAATGTTGCTATTCCAACATTCCATGTAGAAGTCGGCCCTTACAGATCACCAATGTGGCCGCGCAGGCTTCTGCTTCTGTGAGTCTGACGTCCTGCACGTATGACAGAAACAGAAGCCTGCACAGCCTTCTACATGGAATTTTGCTAGTGGAATAGCAACATTCCATGTAGAATCTCCAATAGTAGCAACATTCCATGTAGAATCTCCAATAGTATCTATTTTCTTTTTGTTACATTTGTACCCTACACTTTCCCACTCATGGCAGGCTCAATGCGGCTTACATGGGGCAATGGAGGAGAAGCCTGCGCAGCCTTCTACATGGAATTTTGCTAGTGGAATAGCAACATTCCATGTAGAATCTCCAATAGTATCTATTTTATTTTTGTTACATTTGTACCCTGCACTTTCCCACTCATGCCAGGCTCAATGCGGCTTACATGGGGCAATGGAGGGTTAAGTGACTTGCCCAGAGTCACAAGGAGCTGCCTGTGTCTGAAGTGGGTTCTAAGTGGGTTACAGACATAAAAAAAAAAAAGAGACCAGAACAAAATTCTGGGAATTACATAAACCACTTAAAAATTAACAAAACCTGCTTATAATACATATTTCTTAGATAAGAAAGTTTTGATCTTCTTTCGAAATAGAAGAAACGATTGTGAAAAGGAAAACACTCCAGTCTTGCGGCTTGAACAGCCAAAGATTTTTCAAAGAGCTGTAGTCTCCTTTTACCCTTAGCAGAAGGAAAGGTGAACAAAATCGGCACTGTCACATCTCCTAGTTCTAGAAGGGGCTGCAAAGCAAAAGTGGATGAGCAAATATCTAGGAACCGAGCCTTGTAATGTGTCAAAAAGACCCTTATTTCCACCAACTAGAACGTTGGCTCATCTCCCCTACATCTTTCATAAGGTGCCAACTTTGCTCTCCTGTTGCTCCTCCAAATCACTAAGCAATTGTGGAATGGGAGAGAGAAAAGCTCCCCTCCCCCCAACCGCCACTCTAAGGATCTGTCTCACGAGAAAGTTTGGCACAGTTAGCAGTAGTCATTGCAAAGTTGTAAGGGACACACAAACACATATACAAACTGAAACACAGATTGACATTCACCACCATTTTGTGAGTCCCTCTATTGAAGTAAGGCTAAAGAATGAACTTAATTGTAATGAATCAAATTAATCTGTATTAATCAGCAAAGCACAATAAACTAGTGAGACCCAACCTTTTTCTACTTTGCATCAATGCCAAAACGTGGCATTCTTCCTCAGCACCCTCATCTTCTCCTCCCCCTGGCATCACCAGCTTACCTTCCCTCTCTGCTCCTGCTATCAGCATTACATTTTCTTCCCCCACCCCAATATCAAAACCATCTTCCCTCCCCCTCCAGCATCCCCTTCCCTTGTGCCCTCTGAATGGCCTCCAGCCAACGAGAGGAATAATTTGTAGGGATGGACGTCAACTGCATCAACCTGGGAAATGTCCATGACATATCCCATATTTGCAAAGAATGTACTCTCTTTGTAAATAAAGGGCACTCCTAACAACAGCGCCTGTGAAATGGAAATGAAGGCTAACCAAAACAAAACAAGCAGTACTGCAAATTACACCTGAAACGGAACAAACATTTTTGGGATACTCACCACTAATGGAGGAGTAGCCTAGTGGTTTGAGCACTGGTCTAGACATCCAGAAGTGCCTGGTTCAAATCCCACTGTTGCTCCTTGTGACCTTGGGCAAGTCGCTTAACCCTCCACTGCCTCAGGTACAGACTTAGACTGTGAACCCTCCAGGGACAGAGAAATACCCAATGTACCTGAATGTAACTCACCTTGAGCCACTACTGAAAAAGGTACGAGCAAATTAAAATAAATAATAATTTGGGCAGTGCTCCTTCTCTGCCGCTGTCTCCTTCTCTGCTCACTTCCTTCTGAAGTTGGACCCTCCTGGGGGCTTTGGGTGGTTCCATCTTCAAAAGGAGGTGTCAGCAGAGGTTTTCTTACTAACTCCCCCTGCTGGCAGGAAACCATGAAGCAGGTGACGGATAGGGAGTGGGAAAGAAAGCAGCAGCCTTTCCACCCACACACACTATATAAGGCAATTCCAAGTTTGTATATTTCAAGACTAGTAAGGCACCTGTGCTGGAAGGACATGGAGTAACTTAAAGAAAAGGCGCCAAAATGTGCCAGGATGATGCGCACTGAGTGCAAATTCTATGACAGTTGCGTGCAGAACTCCTGTCGTAGAATACTAGCATTACTTCACATCATGGCAGCTCAAAAGCTAGTGTAGGTGCTTCTGCCCCCTGGGTTCAGATGAAAAGGTTCTGACCAGTTATTTCAGAGATAAGTAGCTTGTGCTCCATGCGTTTAAGTTCTCTTCCAGATGAACTGCCCATGACACAAGTTTGATGTCCTAGGTTAATGCCAAAGTCATCCAACCTGGTTAAAAGGAAATGTCTTTAACTAACGTTAAAAAAAAAAAAACTGCTTGGAATATGAATGCAGATCCCTGAGAGTAAGAGCAGCCCATTCACAGTCATAGGGCAGGAACTTACCTTCAATGTGTCTTTGCCAGCTACACCCAGAAGCTGCCCTGTGCCATACTGTAAAGCAAAGGATCTTCCTCCATGCCGATAGGACTCAGAGAGAAATGATCTGAACTTCTCGTGTAATCCTGCCACCAGGAAACAAAAATCCAAACTATTTGGTAGAAAAATGCACAATGACATTTCTCAAAAAATTTTGGTAATCAATAGAAATAAAAGAAAAGAAAACAGAGAAAAGAAAATAAGATGATACCTTTTTTATTTATTTATTTATTGCATTTGTATCCCACATTTTCCCACCTTTTTGCGGGCTCAGTGTGGCTTACAATAAGATATGAATAGTAGAAATACATTTGTAACAACTTGGATATGGAATACATTGTGCAGAGTTGTGCGAGACATTCGAATATCATTAGGAATATAACAATGGGACATCAACATAGAAACATTGGGAGGAGACAGTGGGACAATTGATTACGGGATGAGGGATCTGAAGTGGATGTATGTTGCATTGATGAACAGTGAGTATGGACTCTGTGTTTTGGTTCTTTCCGTAAGTTTGTTCAAACAGGTAAGTCTTCAGTAGTTTTCGGAAGGAAGCTTGTTCGTTAATCATTCTTAGGTTGCGCGGTAGTGTATTCCAAGCCTGCGTGCTCATGTGGGAAAAGGTTGACGCGTGTAGCGTCTTGTATTTCAGGCCCTTGCAAGTGGGGAAGTGGAGGTTGAGGTATGTTCGGGATGACCTTTTAGCGTTTCTGGGTGGTAGGTCTAGTAAATCAGACATGTACGCTGGGGCTTCGCCGTAGATGATCTTATGGACTAGTGTGCAAACTTTAAAAGTAACGCGTTCCTTAAGTGGAAGCCAATGTAATTTCTCTCTTAGTGGTTTCGCCCTTTCGTATCTTGGTTTTCCGAGGATGAGCCTGGCTGCTGTGTTCTGGGCTGTTTGAAGTTTCCTCATTATTTGCTCTTTGCAGCCCGCGACTAACTTAATAAAATGTATTGTTAGTCCAATAAAAAAAGGTATCATCTTATTTTCTTTTCTCTGTTTTATTTTATTTCTGTTGATTACCTTTAAAAGTGGACTAAAATGGCTACCACAGCTCTGTACTCAGAACATTTGTAAAACTAGGGAAAACCTCCTCCCTTTTCTTCTCCCTTCTCCCTTCCCCACGACCTTTCCGGTTAAGAACATGTTGAAAAACTTGCACTAAAAGCTAAAGTATGTACAAGAGGCAGTGATCACAAGAGTGCATTACTAAGATACTGAGAAAAACTCTTATTTTATTGCAGTTCGACCTTTCTGCAGTGTTTGAGACAGTAGGATTATGACGTTCTTCTATTTAAGTTGAGTTTGATTGGTATTATAGACAAAGTTTCATCATGGTTTAGAGAATTTCTACTGAATAGACATTATATTGTAAAAATGCATTATGTCATCTCAGAGGGCTGGGTACCCCCTTGAGGGGTCCCACAAGGACTCTCCACTTTTGCCCATTTTGTTTAATGTCTATGGGGCTCAGTTTCAGAGCACTTGGACTTACAAAGTTCCATAGGTTACAATATGTAACTTTGTACGTCTAAGTGCTTCGAAAATACGCCTTCAACAATGGTCTTTTTTTCATCTGAGATTCTCCGCATTAGACGTGAGCTTTTATTCCTATGTGGATGACATGTTCTTGCAGGTTCCAGTGAATGATAATCAATCTGTTACTTCATCCAATGTTGCGACATGTATTTCTATGATCGAGCATTATAGCTCAATACCCAGGTACCAACTCAATAAAGGATAAGACTATGTAACTTTGCTTAGATCATGCTACTAGCTCAATCCCAGATAAATTATCAAGAACTAAGGATTTGACTCTAAAGGTCGAACGTACCTTCCAAAGTACTGGGCTTCATTTTGGATACTGTACTTTCTTTTGAACCTCAAGTTAATTATATTGTCCAGACAGTGTTCTTTAAAATTCATCAACTACATAATGGTCATCATTAATTTTATGAAAAACACTTTTCTATTTTGGTTCAGGCTCTGATTTTATCTCTTTTAAATCATTGCACTAGTGTCTTTATTCATCTCTTACAGGTGCAGATGATCAAAAGCCCCACGCTGTTCTAAACAGCGCTCTAAAAATTGTGCTGCAATAGAATGGGACTTTACCGCCCCTATGACCAGAGATAATAGTATGCAAATTTAAGCACGCTATTATCTTTGATCATAGGGTAAAAGTGACAGAGGGCTGGAGGTTCATGGGAACCCCCAGACCCCCCTACAACTGAAAGGCCTTGGTGGTATAGTGCACCTGAACCCACATACCCCCACCCCAAGTCAGCGACACAGGGGCTTGTGGTCTGAAGGTATGGCAGACCTCCAGTCCCCCCCCCCAACACCCCCCTGACACAAGCTCATGGGGGGCTGGAGATCCAGTGGATCTCCAGCCCCCCTAACCCCCCCCCCCCTTACACTCAATTAAAAAAAAGCCCTGTTGGCCCAGTGGGCCGCAATTGCAACCCCATCCCCCCTGTACCTTAGTGGTGGTGGCAGGGGCATAGCCAGACTTTGGCAGGAGGGGGGTCCAGAGCTCGAGGTGAGGGGGCACATTTTAGCCCCCCCCCCTGGTGCCACCGACCCCCCTCCCCCCACCATTTCCAACTTTGCCCTCCCCTGCCGCTGACCCTCTCGCCCACCCTCCTGCCGCCAACCTGCTGTCACCTACCTTTGCTGTCCCTCGCCAGCAAAGGCAGGCGATGGCGGGTTGGCGGCGGGAGCGGGGGGTCGGTCGGGTCGTCAGCAGGGGGGTCCAAGGCCAAATCTATGGGGGCCCAGGCCCCTCTGGCCTCACGTAGCTACGCCACTGGGTGGTGGAGGGAGTAGCACACTCCCCTCCTCGCCTCAGCGCTGCCTTGAAAATGGCGATGCCCAGCCCTGCCCAGTTTCCCTTATATGGTAGTGAATTGCCACCCAGTGCATCCCAGGACCCCCAGCCTCTGTGTTTGACATGTCTGGGGTTTTGACAGTCTGTACCTGTCAAACAACAACATTTTAGAAGATTTTTTCACTAAAACTGAGCCTGCAAGCAGGGGGTTGAGGAAGCAGGGCAGGCAGCACAGCGGCGAACAGCGCTGGAGGAGGGCTTCTGCTAGCAGGGCTTGGAGACCCCCCACCAGCCAAACCAGCAGTCCTTGGGAACCCCAAATCCAATTTTGGGGGGGGAACTCAGACCCCCAAGGCCCCTCTGTGGCTACACCACTGCATTTACACCACATACTGTTTCTGTTTCATCTTCCTCGATCCCCTCTCCCCTTGCTCATTTATAAGCAACGCGGGGTATCTTACGGCATGCCTCGCTGACGCAATATACTGATGGGACCCAGAGGTTGGAAGATCCTGTGTCAAACACCACGGTGAAGTTCTGAGGTGGAGTTCCAATACCAACCACTCCATAGTACTGAGCCTGGAAAACAAAGACAGTCAAATTTCATGTTCAAGGCAAAACATTTCTGATCAAATCATGTAAATCCACTGCACACGGCCACTCAGCTTTCAGACACAGTATCTGGGAGTGAAGTAAAATCTGTAGCCTATTGTTCAGAAGTCTTCTTAAAGGAAGAAGTGCAGGTTTCCAAAAACTGAAAACCCTCTGGTTTTCCGTGTAGTTGCATTTAGGAACAACCTGTATAACGTATTTATTTATTTATTTATTTATTGCACTTGTACCCCACATTTCCCCACCTATTTGCAGGCTCAATGTGGCTTACATAGTACCGTCAAGGCGTTTGCCCAGTCTGTTGATAACAGATACAAGGTTGTATAGTGAACGTATGAGTTATAAGTGGAGGGTCGCAAGGGATGAAGATTGCGTGTTGTCCGGTAGGATTATAGTCATGCTGTGTTGCTGGGTGAAGAGGTTTACGTGGGGTCGTTGGGGTAGGCCATTTTGAAGAGGTTGGTTTTTAGTGATTTCCTGAAGTTCAGGTGGTGGTGGATTGTTTTCACAGCTTTTGGGAGGCCATTCCATAGTTTTGCGCTTATGTAGGAGAAGCCGGATGCGTAAGTTGTTTTGTATTTCATCAGTGGTCAGTGCCAGGATCAGATTTGAATTGTTAGTGCCAATGGGAAACAGTAGACGGAGAGAAGGTTCTTCACATCTACCACCCCCACCTATCATCCCTACCCCAAAACATGTCCTCTCTTGATCTCTCCCTTCACCTACACAGTTGTCCTATTAACGTAGAATGGACCCTGCACCTAATAACAAAATTCAGCACAGGGCCTCAAAGGGACTGCATTTCAGAACCATTGTTCTATCTTCTGGGACCCTGATTCCTAGCTGTGCTCTGCAGAGCAGAGAATACTCCGATGTCTCCCTCCTGCTGACCATGAGGCTGCCTGAGTGGAAGAGCAAGAATTACTAGTAGTAGTAGTAATTACTGTTGCTTGATCTCACAGGAAAATAAGACAACACAATGCCCCACACATACACACAAGCATGCAATGATCTCTAGGGAGAAACACCCTGACACGAATTCAGAGATATACTGATCCCTGGGGACACAGGATCTCTGTTTCTGAAAAGAACCAGCAAAATAATAACAGTACGTCGGAAACAGACAATTTTACAGACATTTGTAATCACTTCATTTTCCAGCACAATGAAAGTAAGTTTTTTCCATTGTACTTAAATGTACTGACCAATATATTTATCAAAATTATCTTAGTGGAGGAGTGGCCTAGTGGTTAGGGTGGTGGACTTTGGTCCTGAGGAACTGAGTTCGATTCCCGGCACAGGCAGCTCCTTGTGACTCTGGGCAAGTCACTTAACCCTCCATTGCCCCATGTAAGCCGCATTGAGCCTGCCATGAGTGGGAAAGTGCGGGGTACAAATGTAACAAAAATAAAATAGATACTATTGGAGATTCTACATGGAATGTTGCTACTATTGGAGATTCTACATGGAATGTACTATTGGAGATTCTACATGGAATGTTGCTATTCCACTAGCAACATTCCATGTAGAAGGCTGCGCAGGCTTCTGTTTCTGTGAGTCTGACGTCCTGCACATATGTGCAGGACGTCAGACTCACAGAAGCAGAAGCCTGCGCGGCCACATTGGTGATCTGCAAGGGCCGACTTCTACATGGAATGTTGCTAGTGGAATAGCAACATTCCATGTAGAATCTCAAATAGTAGCAACAGTGGAGGAGTGGCCTAGTGTTAGTGGTTAGGGTGGTGGACTTTGGTCCTGAGGAACTGAGTTCAATTCCCGGCACAGGCAGCTCCTTGTGACTCTGGGCAAGTCACTTAACCCTCCATTGCCCCATGTAAGCCGCATTGAGCCTGCCATGAGTGGGAAAGCACAGGGTACAAATGTAACAAAAAAATTAAAAAAAAAATCTGTTATGCAGGGCCTTTTGCTATCCCTTGTGCAGACCTGTGAATACTATGCAAACCATATTTAATTTCTTATATACCCCCTACAAGCCCAAACGCTATGGAAGGGATGTACATTCAGGTACAGTATGCATTTTCCTGTCCCTAAAGGGCTCACAACCTGAGTCTGTAGCTGAGTCAGTGGAAGGGTTACGTGATTTGCCCAAGACCCACAAGGAGCAGCAGTGGGATTTTGAACCAGCTTCCACCCTTGTTCTCAGCTCACTGCTCTAACCATGAGGCTGCTCCTCCGCTCCCAAAATGAGCAAATCCTTAACTACACAATGTTAAAACAATAGCAAAAACAAAAAAACAAACCTGTGATACCCTGAGAAGATCTGGATGAACGTATCAGCTCTTAGAATTGTATATCTGGTCATAGGGGTAAGTTGTCAATGGTAGGGGAAGTGAAATTCTCAAACAAAAAAGGAGGGTGGGCGGACATTTTAAATATCTGTCCTAGGAGAAATACAAAAATTAAATGCAAATTCCACACAGCTTGTGTGTGATACAAGCTCAGGAAGATCAGACTGCCGCTTGCATGTAAGGATCTGCAGTGACTTGGAAAATGGTTACTGCACATCCCAAAGTCACTTAGGCACAGATACAGCATATATATGACGAAACTACATGCTGCTCTTTCTACTTACAGAAAAACCACTTACGTTCATGTAATCATATAACCTTTCCAATGTCGATCCTGCATTGCTAAATATATCTCCTGGGAAGCACTGCAAATACTTCTGAGCAAAAATGCCTGGCTGATGTTGCTGCCAAAACTCCTCCAGCTTTTCCGTTTCTCGAAGCTGCCTCTGGATGGACTTGAAGCGGAATAATGGGATTCTGGAAATATAAGCACGATGCACCATCATCACCACAACTGCAGAACTTTTGAATATAACTTCACCCAGTTCCCAGTACCACCCCCCGAAATATTTCCCTTACCTCTCGATGGACTTGGCTAAATGGATGTAAAGGAGGGTGAGGAGCAGCAGCTTCATTGCTTCAGAATGTTCAGAAATGAATGGTTTCATCAAAAAACAGGGCTTTCCTTTTTTCTAATACTGCACACTGGGTCACAGGGTGCCTTCACTTGGGTCAATCGATGCCAGCAGGTCATAGGCTTGGCAAAGTCTTCATCAGGCAGCCGGCTCTGTGTAAATAATGAGGCATCTAAAAGTAGGACAAACCACTTCTAGAACCAAGCATAAATCAGGGAGAAAGAAGGAAATACACCTGCTCCGTGGATTAAAAACTCAACCTGTATATTTATTTATTTTCTTGCATTTCTGCCTGAAGAACCACAAGCAAAATATAAAAGCCTAATACACCCAAATTACAACAACTGACCACAGCTAGTGACAAACACAAGGGCTAACACAGGTGACACATGCTGTAGCAGGGACTTGCTTAGTTTCTCCTACCCTAGCTGAGATCATTTTCCTGCACCTTTTCTGTCTCCGTGTGCAATTTTTCTTAAGTTAATCACTCGTATTTCTATCTAAACTCCTGTTACTCTTTCTTATCTGTCTATATGTCCCACTTCTGCTTTCACCCCTATGCTGTCTATTAAGATGTTTTATTGCCTATCCTGTTGACATAGTAAGTAGCATCAGCTTATAATTGAAAAAGAAAAACGCCTATATTGCGACCCAAATCGGGAGATAGACGTTTATCTCACAAAAAAGAATAAAGCGGTATAATCGAAAGCCGAATTTGGACGTTTTCAACTGCACTCCGTCGCGGATGCGGACAAAGTTGATGGGGGCGTGTCAAAGGCGTGGTGAAGGCGGAACTGGGGTGTGGTTATCGGCCGATCACAGATGGGCGCCTTTCGCCAATAATGGAAGAAAAATATGCGTTTTTAGCGAGAATTTAGGGCACTTTTCCTGGACCCTGTTTTTCCACGAATAGGGCCCCAAAAAGTGCCCTAAATGACAAGATGACCACTGGAGGGAGTCGGGGATGACCTCCCCTGACTCCCCCAGTGGTCACAAACCCCCTCCCACCACAAACATATGCCATTTCACAACTTTTTATGTTCACCCTCAAATGTCATACCCACCTCCCTGGCAGCAGTATGCAGGTCACTGGAGCAGTTATTAGGGGGTGCAGTGGACGTCAGGCAGGTAGACCCAGGCCCATCCCCCCCACCTGTTACACTTGTGCTGGTAAATGGGAGCCCTCCAAACCGCCCCCCAAACCCACTGTACCCACATGTAGGTGCCCCCCTTCACCCCTTAGGGCTATAGTAATGGTGTAGACTTGTGGGCAGTGGGTTTTGAGGGGGATTTGGGGGGCTCAACACACAAGGGAAGGGTGCTATGCACCTGGGAGCTCTTTTACCTTTTTTTTGGTTTTTGTAAAAGTGCCCCCTAGGGTGCCCGGTTGGTGTCCTGGCATGTGAGGGGGACCAGTGCACTACGAATCCTGGCCCCTCCCACGAACAAATGCCTTGGATTTATTCGTTTTTGAGCTGGGCGCTTTCATTTTCCATTATCACTGAAAAACAAAAACGCCCAGCTCACAAATTGTCGACTAAAACATGGACGTCTATTTTTTCCGAAACTACGGTTCGGTCCGCCCCTTCACGGACCCGTTCTCGGAGATAAACGCCTATGGAGATAGACGTTTTCGTTCAATTATGCCCCTCCACGCCATAATGAGTACTGTTATTTGAATATTTTTACTGCTGTTATGTCTATTGCCTGTGTCTGGCTTATTATAAACATAAACATATTACCACCAATGCCCCTAAGACAGTGATGGGCAACCTTTTGAGCTTGGTGTGTCAAAATTCGCGAAAAAACCAAGCATAACTTGGGTGGTGTGTCACTTCGAGAAAAATCTACTAGGACCGCCCCCGAGCCCCCCCTACCTGAGATCGCTGCCCACCCGAGGTCGCTGGGCCCCCCCCCCCTCCACCTTCTACCGGGCCCAGAACTAACCTTAAAGCGTCCTTTCACGTCGCAGCAAGCAGCAGCAGGGCAGACCTCTCCTCCTTCCTTCTGTGCTCTGCCCTCGCGGACGTTACGTCAGGCGAGGGCGGGACACGGAAGGAAGGAGTGGCCTGCCCTGCTGCTGCTTGCTGCGACGTGAAAGGAGGCTTTAAGGTTAGTTTCCGGGAGCGAGGAGGGAGGGCGGACCACACTGCGGCGGCACCGCGTGTCATCAAAAATGGCTACGCGTGTCAGTGCTGACACGCGTGTCATAGGTTCGCCATCAGGGCCCTAAGACATAAGGCTAAAGCGGCTGGGGCTCTTCAGCTTGGAGAAAAGGCGGCTGAGGGGTGATATGATAGAGGTGTATAAAATAATGAGTGGAGTGGAAAAGATAGATGTGGAGCGTCTGTTTACGCTTTCCAAAAATACTAGGACAAGGGGGCATGCGATGAAGCTGGAGCGCAGTAAGTTTAAAACAAATAAGAGAAAATGTTTCTTTACTCAGCGCATAATTCGACTCTGGAATTCGTTGCCGGAGAATGTGGTTAAGGCAGTGGCGTTCCTAGGGGGAGCGGTCCGCCCCGGGTGCACGCCGCCGGGGGGGGGGTGCCGCGCGCGCCTGCCCTCCGTTGTTCCATGCTTCTTCTCTGCCCCGGAACAGGTTAATTCCTGTTCCGGGGCAGAGAAGAAGCATGGAACAACGGAGGACAGGTGCGCGCGGCACCCCCCCCCCCGGCGGCGTGCACCCGGTGGGGGGGTTTCCTTCGCAGGGGTGTCCTTTCGCCGGGGGGTGGGGGTGCTGCACCCAGGGGGCAGGGCGAATCAGCGATCCGCCTCGGGTGCCAGCCCCCCTAGGAACGCCACTGGGTTAAGGCGGTTAGCTTAGCAGAGTTTAAGAAAGGTTTGGACGGCTTCCTGAAGGAAAAGGCCATAGAATGTTATTAAATGGACGTAGGGAAAAATCCACTATTCCTGGGACAAGCAGTACAAAATGCTTTGCTCCATGGATCTTGTCAGGTGATTGTGACCTGGATTGGCCGCTGTCGGAGACAGGGTGCTGGGCTAGATGGACCTTTGGTCTGTCCCAGTGTGGCGATGCTTATGTCTTTTTTATTTTTTTTATTTTATTTATTCGTTTTAAATGTTTTATGTCTTATGTCTTGTTCTAGCATTACATCACAGCTTCTACCACTAATCCTTACAATTCTACCTCTACTACAGCCCCTTTCATTGACATTCAGATTCTATCACTAATGCACAGGGAGTTTGGATTCCTTTTCTTTCTTTACGGAACACAAGGTCCATTATAACAAAGAGTTTCTACCATTGATGAGCAAATTCTACAATTAATAAACAGGATCCACCATAAATGGGAAAAAAAGGATATGTTCCAATATAAATGTACTACCATTTTTGCCCGGGGTCTGTAACTGAGGGGCAGGTTCTCCCAGCATTACACTGTCTCTGTGGTTGAGGAATAGGCTCCATCACAGATGTATCATGTTATTGCAAGGCCTCTGTAACTGAGCAATGAGTTCTATCAGTACTACAGACGTTCTTCCACTAATCCACAGGGTTTATCACAAAAGCAGAGGTTCTTTCACTACAGAGCAGGTAATGCAGAAGTAATGAGATGGGGAAAGCTTGCTAGTCTGCATTGCCACTCAGGAGATAAGTACGACTTTGCTTTACTGACTCTTCACAATTGTCTTTTGGCCATTCTAGACCCTCAGTTTAATTGTCACCATGCTCTCCTCACCATATCGCCATCATCTGGCTTTAAGACACTAGAGCAAGGAATACTGCCAGAGAGTAAGGAAAGGAAACTTATATAGTGCCAATTGTGCACTAGATTATAGAACAGGCTCACTTAAAATGTATTTATATTTGCTCACACCTTTTTCAGTAGTAACTAGAGGTGAGTCACATTCAGGTACTCTGGATATTTCTCTGTCCCAGGAGGGCTCACAATCTAATTTTGCACCTGAAGCAATAGAGGGTTAAGTGACTTGCCCAAGATCACAGGTAGCAGCAGTGGGATTTGAACTGGCCACCTCTGGTGCTCTAACCACTAGGCCACTCCTCCACTAGCAACATTCCATCTAGAATCTCAAATAGTAGCAACATTCCAGAATCTCAAAAAGTGGCAACATTCCATGTAAAATCTTCAATAGTAGCAACATTCCATATATTTATTTAGATTTTGGTCACACCTTTTTCAGTAGTAACTAGAGGTGAGTCACATTCAGGTACCCTGGGTATTTCTCGGTCCCTAGAGGGCTCACAATCTAATTTTGCACCTGAAGCAATAGAGGGTTAAGTGACTTACCCAAGATCACAGGTAGCAGCAGTGGGATTTGAACTGGCCACCTCTGGATGTCAACAGGTGCTCTAACCACTAAACTATTCCTGGTCATTTACATACACACATGCTAAGCACTCTTCCATACAATTAACGTGATAGTTGCATGACACGTAACAGCAAATATATTCTGCTTAGCACTGCGTCCAGCTAACAGCATAGTATCAGATGTGCAGACTGCAAAGTGCACTCAGGCACCAATTTATAGAATTACCCCCTCAGAGTTAACACTTTCCAATCCTTACATGGCAGGTCTGCA
This sequence comes from Microcaecilia unicolor, assembly GCF_901765095.1. Classification (NCBI taxonomy): domain Eukaryota; kingdom Metazoa; phylum Chordata; class Amphibia; order Gymnophiona; family Siphonopidae; genus Microcaecilia; species Microcaecilia unicolor. Next base: position 8,339,008 of record NC_044039.1, on the reverse strand, counting down.
GATGTACTGAGTAATACACCAGCGCCTAAATGGACTTGGGAAAAATCCACAATTCCGGGAATAACATGTATAGAATGTTTGTACGTTTGTGAAGCTCGCCAGGTGCCCTTGGCCTGGATTGGCCCCTGTCGTGGACAGGATGCTGGGCTCGATGGACCCTTGGTCTTTTCCCAGTGTGGCATTACTTATGTACTTATGTTTACTGGAAGAGATCTACATAAAAAGCAAGCAAAAACAGTCCATAAATACCAAACCTGTGGTCCAATCCAAAGGAAGTAGTTGCCGACATGTTTGGAGGTAACTTGGCAAAAGAGGGGCTTTGAATAAGGTAAAAACTGAATTGCATGTTTAGAAGCGTTTATCTGATAAGAGGATTTGATTTCACCCTCATGCCCCTAAGATCTGATGCAAATATTTTTATGGGGTAAATAATCTCTTGCACACAAATCCTCCCTGACAGAGATGCAGTTTGGTTAAAGTTCTGTACTCCCCCCCCCCCCCCCCCCACGTGTATTAAATGCTGGGAAAACACTGGCAAAGTTTGCAGAAAAGGGTCAAACTGGCCTCCAGTTCTAAACTGTCTTAACATTGGTCCTGTTTCTTAAGCCTTATAGGCCCATATCGCCAGGATTTTTTAAACCAAACATAGTACTACTGAACAAAAAACGGATTACATCTAGCTGCAAAGGGCATGCTGACCTGTGAGTCAACATATGATAATGATTAATCAGTGACAGAGCTGCCTGCTTTGGTGCCAACAACACTCCACCACCAGCAGCAGCTCTGGGCGATATGTGAGCGAGCCAAAGATTAATATATTGGGTCCCCCAGCCCATATGGAGGTTCTCCTCCATTTTTTTAAATTTTATTTAAGATTGTACAAAGTTTACATCCATACCATTGAAAATGTAAAAGATATTAGAAATATACAATGGTCTGCCATCCCACTATATGCCTCTCTGATAGGCCCTGGAAAAAAAGGCATGCCCAACTGCAGAGGGCCCCCTGCCCCTCTCCGTTTCCTCCCCAACAGCCAGAACAGACAATGACCCCTCCGCCACTCCCATCCCATCAGGCCTCGAACTCCCACCTGGCCAGTTCCCTGTGTCAGGCCACAACCCCGCTCCACCTATCTTTCCTCCCTTGCTCCCTGTGCCCTGCACTCTTTCTCCTACTCAATACCATGGCCTCCACCTCCATCGTGGAAAGACTGTCGGCCTTTGATCTATGCGGTGGCAACGGTAGCAATACTGGGCGAGGAAGGGAGGCAGTACTCACACAGTCCAGGTTATCCTTGTCAAAGGAATCCCTGGCGCAAATGGACACCACCTCACCCATGACATCTTCACTGGCCGCCTCGTGGTCCATCGCAGCAAGCAGACCAGGTAAGCCCGAAGCCTTCCCAAAACAAGCATCAAACAGCACTCAACTGCCACCAAAAGCCGCCTCCGGGGAACAGGAAAAAGCCCTGCACCTCAGAGGTGCTCCAGTTAAATACCCTTGGCCCTGCTCCTCCAATCCTAACTGCCCAACAGCCTGGCTTACTTTCAAAACTGCCAATTGCAAGTCAAGCCCTCAGCTTCCTCCCTTCTGTCCTAGCCCAAAGCCCACTCCTATGACCAGAAAGGAGGGCCCCCATCCTTAGGGTTACCATATGGCTTCAGAAAAAGGAGGACGGATTGAGCCATCCGGGTTTTACTTCCATTGCTTTCAATGGAAGTAATTGAGCCAGCCGGGTTTTACTTCCATTGCTTTCTAAGCAATGGAAGTAAAACCCGGCTGGCTCAATCCGTCCTCCTTTTTCTGGAGCCATATGGTAACCCTACCCATCCTTTACTTATGGGGCGCCCTACAGACCAGCTCTCGGGCTCAGTAATTGCTTTCAAAAGGATTGTGCTCTGGAGGAAATCCCTGTGAAAGCAGGGCACGCAAAATCCAATTGAGATGCCAGTGCCAGAGTTTTAAAGTGACCCTTCTACATACAATTTCATTAGCAGATCATCAACACTGTATGTATCCCCCCCCCCCCCCCCCCCATAAGAGTCAATGTCCTGTGTAAATAGATCTAAATATTTATTTCCCAGCTGGCTTTGTAAGGCATTGGCGATCACTGATTAAACACCCCAAGTCTCATCTAGAAGAGAAAATGGCAGGAGGCCTATTAATACTCCCTAAAAGAAAGCAGTGTTTACAATTCAAGGAACATAAGAAAATTCTAGTGCAATAAAGTGTACGCCAATCCTTAAAAGGGTTGACCGTTATGTAAGCTGAATGAAGTTAAAAAAGTAAACAGAGCAAGGGGAGACAGAAATCAGGTTTTTGTAAAAGTCCCGAGATCAGCGCTAGATAATATAAGTTACATTAAAGAATGAGTAATTCTGCATCTGGCACAGAACAAAGTAACTCAAAACTGCCATTAGTTTGAAAAGTTATATTCGGGAACTGACAGGTATTTTATACAACATCAGATTACATCTGACATATCCATTCAGTCTGTGAGAAACTAAAAATATTTAGTTAAAATGAATCCCATCCCAAAAACTCTGTCTTTCCAACGCTGGCATTAGCTAATCTACTCACTGCAACCTGCATACCTCAGCGTTTCAAAAATAGGTTTAGGCCGGGGAGAGGAATTTTACAACTTCTGAAATCTGAGATAACAGCTCAAAATTGCTGCAAGGGCCAGGGAGCAGGAGAGGCAGACATGGTGTTCCCGTCAGCAAACACTCATTCAGGTATCAAGACTATTTCAGAGCTCTTGAGATTAATGGCAGGCAGCATGTAAACAATGTGTTCTAATGGAATGGAGGAAATGCCAGAACGACAGTCTGGAAACAAAAGCGTGAGGAGGAGTCAAAGGCTTCACGCCCATGGAAGTTGCTTCAACTTGACTACCCTTGATTCACCAAGATGGGAAACACCGTAAGATCCATCATTGCCTTCATACCCTCTAACAAGTGCCAAAGTTACCTGTTGGACGACCTTGACGAAATGCCTATTGATAAAATGGTGGACTTGAGTGGCAACCAGTTAAGGAGGTTCCCCCTCAAAGTGTGTGCGTTCACAGAGCTCGTCAAACTCTACCTTAGTGACAATAACCTGTCGAATCTGCCACCGGAGCTCCAACTCTTGCAGAATCTGCAGATCTTGGCTCTGGATTTCAACAATTTTAAGTCCCTCCCCTTGGCTGTCTGCAGCTTAAAGCAACTTTCTATCCTGTACCTGGGCAACAACAGACTTCATGAGCTTCCTTCTGAGCTGAGCCTTCTCCAGAATCTGAAAACCTTGTGGATTGAATTCAATTACTTAACGAATTTGCCTGAAGTCATCTGTGAATTGAGTCTCCTCAAAACTCTTCATGCTGGTTCCAATGCCATCCGTCAGCTCCCTGAAAAGCTCAAACATCTCAAGGAGCTTCGTAGTATCTGGCTTTCAGGGAACCTGCTCACCGATTTCCCCCAGGTCCTGCTGGAGATGCCTTTCCTGGAGATAATTGATGTGGACAGAAACAGCATTAGGTCCTTTCCTCAGCTGGTTCATCTCTCAGGCTTGAAGTTGGTTATCTACGATCATAATCCCTGTAGAAATGCTCCCAAGGTAGCCAAGGGGGTAAGAAGAGTGGGCAGGTGGTCTGAAGAAAGCCCAGAGCCAACGAAGAGATCAGAGATCGAGGAAGAGACAGAAAAAGTAGTAGAAATCAAGGATTCAGAATCTGCTGTTAATGAGACAGAACAAGTGAACCAATGAAAAAGATGGTAAAGCATATCCCGAAGCTCTGTGTACTCTGGTCTGATTTAAAAAGGTAGCCTTTGTACTAGAACTGCTTATACTACCATTCAGACAGTAGGTATAGGAATCTTTTCACTTAACTCTAGGATTCAAAACACTAATGTGATTAATGTTTGAGGATTCTAAATGAAATTTACATTAGGCATAAAATTATTGGCAAAGGAACTGAAGAAAATTGTCCATTTGATGTAGACAAAGAGGCATATTTTCAAAGCACTTTGGGAGGCTAAGTTCCATAGGTTTCTATGGAACTTTGGGAGGCTAAGTGCTTTGAAAATAAGCCCAAAAGTGTTTTTCACACTTCTAATTTGATTCAGCCCATCAAGTATTTGCAGGTGCTAAGTGGTACAAGGCCTTCACAAGACAAGTTGTTGAATTCTACCTAAGCATTTTGAAATAGGCAGCTTGGGGGAACCAATTGGTCTTTGTCCACCCACATCTATTTTGAGAAATAGTCAAACTACTGTACTACTAAATTATCATTTCTATAGCGCTACTAGACGTAGGCAGCACCGTACACTTGAACATGAAGAGACAGTCCCTGCTCCACAGAGCTTACAGTCTAATCAGGACAAACAGGAGGGATAAGGGAATTACTAAGGTGGGAATGAAAAACAGACATGGGTATTGTACAAGCGAATAAGGGTTAGGAGTTAAAAGCAGCATCAAAAAGGTGGACTTTTAGCCTAAATTTGAAGATGGCCAGAGATGGAGCTTGACGTACCGGCTCAGGAAGTCTATTCCAGGCGTATGGTGCAGCAAGATAAAAGGAATGAGGTCTGGAGTTGGTATATGGTCTTTTACTTTATGTTATAATGCATTTTCTTATCCCTGCACCAATTTAATTAGAACTTTCAACTGGGATCTACATGGATTATAATGTTTGAACATGTTTATACAGAGAAAAACAAATGTATATTTTTTCAAACTTTTATTTTTGAAATGTTATGAACCAGTGTCATAAAATGCAGTTGTTTGCAGGGTAGATTTGGTATGATATAGAAGGTCCATGTTTACACGAGTGCCAGCTGTACAGGCTCAGCCCGATTTCAGTACGTTTCTCTATTTTCCAGATAATTCTCTTAAGAAGGTAAATAACATTCATGCACTGACTCTAACCCTCTATGGAAAGGCCAGCTCTGTCATGCTCTGTGGTTGCACCGTGAAGATACATCTGTTTTATTGGTGTGTAGACACATAGAAATATCTTAGCTTGCTCAAAAAATGCTAATTTTTTTTATATACTTGGTGTATTGTGGATGTATATAAACCATCTTCTCTGTTCAGTTTTAGTGTTTCAGTTACAAATCTACATGCTTTATTTCTTAACCATCTCCAGAATGACCTGCTTGTGAAGAGTTTGGTAGAAATTTTGATTTACATGAGTAGAGAGGTGGGGTAGCCGTATTAGTCCACTCTTAAAGGTTATCAATAGAAATCAAACAAAATAAAACATGGAAAAGAAAATAAGATGGTACCTTTTTTATTGGACATAACTTAATACATTTCTTGATTAGCTTTAAAAGGTTGCCCTTCTTCGTCAGATCGGAAATAAGCAAATGTGTTAGCAGATAGTATAACTGCTTATTTCCGATCTGACGAAGAAGGGCAACCTTTTAAAGCTAATCAAGAAATGTATTAATGCCTTTGTGCCTCTTGCAAGACTAGTACCTGACTACAGCAAATGTTATCAGATCATCCATGGGAAGCTATGTGTAGGTCAGCTGTGGCCAAGGTCCTAACCTCCTCACATTTTCACAACTGACCAGAGGCGGGGAGAGAGGGAGGGGATTTTGGATTTAGCGCATGTCTTTTTCAGTTGTAGCTCAAGGCCAATCCCATTCAAGTACAGCAGATATTTTCCTGTCCCCAAAAGGATCACAATCTGTTAAGGCAATGGAGGATTAAGTGATTTGTCCACGATAACAAGGAACCGCAGCACAATATGAACCTGGCTTTTGCTGGTTGTCAGCCCAGTACACCAACAATTAAGCTACTCCACTACTTCCAGTCCTCAAACACCAGTTCACCCCGTTCCCGAGTCTTAAGTGCTTCTGCTTGTCTCAATGCGCATTTGGGAAAGGAGAATGCCTGTATTATGGCCACCATGTTTCCTCCTGGGTGCTCTTTTAATCCTTCAGTGTCAGACTAGTATTAAAATTAGTATAATCACACTAAATATTCAGCAGATGCCTTTTTGTTTAAGAATTAGACTTATTTGCATTCTCTACATCAGGATGTAAAACTCAAAAAGGTTTGTGCTGTGTACATTTTTATATTAAAAGTCACCATGGGAATGAAATAAAGCAAGGGAATGTATTGTTGCAACTGTCATATAAATGGAATTCATCTTAGCTTTAAGAGGGCCAACTATGCATGAAAATGTAAACAAGCACTGCAAGAGGCTTTGTAACTAGTTATACAAACAATGCCATACAGTGAACACCATCAGGACCGTCGCCCACAATGGCTTAATATCTAATTAAGGGAACCCAAATGACAGAAACAAGCTTCAGAAAATGCCCAAGCACATGCAAACGGGCTTCCCTGCACTATGACTGCTTGGGCAGAACTTATACCACCAAGTTACCGTTATCCGTTTAATATACACTATCCACTTTAGCATAAACATTAAAAGGTAGGATAAAGACCGTTTTACTATGGGTATTGCCATGGGTTGTGTGGAAAGAAGCTGGAGCAGCGTGGCTTAACCTTTCATAAGGAAGTATTGTCCTCCAACGCCGATTTATGACATGACTAGCCTTTGAGCCCGTAAAAACGGGCTATTATAGGAAGGGGGGGTTGAAAGGCCCGCCCCCACCGCCGAGTTTGCCCTCCCCCCCCCCACCGAGCCGTCACCACCCACCTTCCACCCGGCCGGGCCCTCGCTCCGCTATTGAAACAGCGAGGGTCCGGGAACGCAGCACTGAGCTCTGCTGAGCTGCCGACGTCGGCCTTCGTTCTTCTTCTCTGCCTGTCCCGCCCTCGTGTGACGTAACGTCGTCGAGGGCGGGACAGAGGCAGAGAAGGAAGGAAGGCCGACGTCGGCAGCTAGTGCTGCGTTCCCGGACCCTCGCTGTTTCAATAGCGGAGCGAGGGCCCGACCGGGTAGAAGGTGGGTGGCGGCGGCGACTCGGGTGGGGAGAGCGTTAGGCGGCGGTGTCCCTCCCTCAGCAATGCGCAGTACAGACCCTCTGTTCCGCCCCCCGTCATCACGTATTGACGTGGGGGCGGGGCAGAGGTGTCTACTGCGCATTTGTGAGTGAGTATGGTCACTCGCCGTTTATATGTTTGATTTCTCAAAGCTCTATTCCACTGAACTTGGAAACATTTCCCTCTGCTCATCCCAGTCCTTTAGAATGGACACTGCATAGGGAGGGGACACTATTTCATTCACTTTGGGAATACTATAAGATAAAAGCTTTCTGGGGTCAAATAGTTAAGTATTTAGAGACAGTGGTGCAAGTTAGGATCCAGTTTTTGTCCCCTGGGTGTTTTGCTCGATAAGTATTTGGCATCTGCACTTCAACACAAAGGGGCCCAGCAGTTCATTCGCAAGGCTAGTATAGGAGGGAAGAAATTAATTCTGAATGCATGGGTGAGTGACGAGCCACCGGATTATTGGCACTGGAGAAATCGACTGCACGAGCTGTTATTGCAGGAGCGAAGGGTGGTGGGGCCCTCCCCAAAGCGAAGGATAGCTTTCTTGGAAATCTGGGAATTCTATATACAATCGTTATCATCCAAAGCCCATAGCCTTATACTGAACCGACTGAGTTCACCACCCCAAAAAACATTTTTTTTCAATTTCTGGTGGAGGGTAGGGGCGTATATGGGGGGGGGGGGGGGGGAGAGTGTTAGAAGTGGAATGACAATACTTCCTTTCCTCTACTCACTTTGTGGTAGCAATGGTAGTAATAGCATTTGTGGCAATGATGGCACGATGATTCGTCGTGCGCTTGTATTGCGTTCTTTTTGAAGTTTTAAGCCTATTTGTCAATAAAAAGATTTAAACAGAATGGACACTGCAGTCACCATTATGACTCTTGGTTAGAAAATCAGTCCACGACAGCAGGTAAGGATCACCTAAGTCTACCCGATTCCTGCTTCATATCAGACCTGAGCACCTCAGGCTTTACTGATACTTTTTTTTCAAGTAAGGGATCTTCTGTGCTTATCCCAAGCTTTCTTATTTGTTAATATTTTTAATTCCACTAACCACATAGTAAAACTTCTAAGGAAAATGTGTCTTTGTAGAGAATAAACAGACTCAAAAGTATACATTTATAGGTGGAAGTTTATTTCAGTGCATGGTAAAAGGAACAGCAAAAAAAAAAAAAAATACAGGTGAAGGAAACATCTTTCACTGGAACACTCAATTTTTTCCCCACGATACCAAATAAGTTAATTGGCAAGCCCATGGCTAAAAGGCTGCTTTCCTCTTCAACTTCTCCATTACTATAAAAGTATGAAATGTCAGAGCTGGTCCTTGTGTCCACTTGGGCTGAGCTGAGTTTAACAGGGATGCTGGTCTGGAACACGCTTCCTGGAACAAGAATCAAATGTATGCATCAATCTATTACATAAGGCATCACTAATCATTTTAAATCTACAGCAAGAACAACCTTGAAGACAAAGCTCACTGTTACTCCTTGAGGTATCCAAATTAAACCAATTCACGCTCGGTGCATCAGCCCTTTCCAACTATGACTTGACTTCAGTAGCTTTGAAGGGTTTTACGAACTTTCAAACCCTGAACCATATAAAACCAAGTATGTAAAAGCACTCTCTTGCTATCTTCCTCAGATATAGGTTTTATAATCTGGAAAGCAGCCTCCCTGCTCCCCTGGGAAAGGGAAAACAGGGGCTGTTATTCTTATGCTGGGCCGGGATAGAAAGATGCTGAAAAATATCCATATTCGGAACAGATCACAAAAACTTGTGACTTGGTGATTTCTTTTTAACCATATAAGAGGAGGTGTATATTCACTAAGCTACACTGAATGGGTTTGGACTTTAACAACAAAGTTTTTAAGACATCAAAAAAGTTCCAATGAAACAAAAGCAAAATACCTAATTAAAATATGATATCAGATCAAATGTAATTGAACTATTGGGCATTTATAAAAACCGAAGGAGCAACCTAGAGCAGTTCTTAACCCAGTCCTTGGAACACACCTAGACAGTCAGGTTTTCAGGATACCCATAATGAATATGCATGAGATAGATCTGCATACGATGGAGGAAGGGCATGCACATCTAATCTCAAGCATATTCATTCTGGGTATAAGAACATAAGTGTTTAGCATACAGGAACAGACTGAAGGTCCATCAAGCTCAGTATCCTGTTTCCAACAGTGACCAATTCAGGTCACAAGTACCTGCTTATCATAGACTGTCTTAATGGCTTATGGACTTTTTTTTTAGGAAGTTAACCAAACCCTGTTTTTAATCACTTTTTCCTCTCACATTTCTGTCACTGTTAGGAAGTGCTTCTACTCTCTTCGCTTGATACGGTCCCTTCAACCATTTCTTACTGATGAAATCCGCCACTTTACTTTATGCATTGGTTGCCACAAAATTGGATTATTGTAATATCATTTATGCTGGTCATCTCAAAATTTCTCTGTAAACTTCAGTCAGTACAACATACTGTTATTTACATTCTCTCATGCTCATCGCTACTCATGTTACCCCATTTTTAAAGAACATTATTAGCTCCCTATCAAAGTTCACATCATTCATAAGATTCTGATCATCACTTTCAAGGGCCTTCGTCTGGGTGGGTATTTGGTGAGTCTTATTACTCCCTATTGTCCTACATGTGAGTTTCGTTTGATTTTCGAATCCTGTCCCTGCCACCTGTTCATTGTGCCAGTCTTAATTCCACATATGCTTCTGCTTTTTTTTTTTTTTTTTTTGCCCCTTTTCTCTGGAACTCTCTACCTCTTGCCCTGAAAGCTAAACTTTCACTCCTTTGCCCAGCCATTTCCATACGTTTTTACATTTCAGGATCATTTTCAGGTCACAGGTACTGTCTCTGTATTCCCCTGTCCGTTCTTTATCTATTCCATTTTCTTGCTGCCTTTGTTTTATTTCCTCTGTCCTGTTGGAATTGGCGTTCCTTTCCTCATTTGTTTTATTTTAGTATTGTACACCACTTTGCTTTGTTGTGAAAGGCGGTATATATCAAGTTTCGAATAAACAAAATTGCTCTGGCAACACATTCCAGAGTTTAAATTACACATTGACCAACTGGCTGGCTAGATGTGTTCCAAGGACTGTGTTGAGAATCCCTACCCTAGTCCAACCACACCATTCTAAGAGTGTACATCTCCCTCTCTACACCCCCCCCCCCCCCCCACCACCAACATGACATTCATCAGGGATGGGTTATCAATAGGCTGAGTAAGCATCTGAGGACTGTCACCCAGCTACTGGGACCAGCTCTAGCAGCCAGTGCATCACTGTGCAGGCTGACTGCAACTCATGACTTCCAGTTGAAAATTCAGAAGGGGGCAACCAGAGGCTTAAATCTGCTGGTACCTTGGTGCTGCTTTAATGATGTCATCCACACGGAGAATTACTTCGGCTGCTTCAGCAGCACTCAACAGAACCTGCCTCTTCACCAGGAAGCTCTCAGTTATCCCCAGACAGGCCATGTCTCCAATTGTGCCATTCTGCATATCTAGAGAGAATATTCATGCTCAGGTACAACTCCAAAAGCCAAGCTTTCATCCAATTTAATATTCAGCATGACACAGCAAGCTATTTATGGACATTAGAACACATTTATGAAGGACAGCAATTCTAAGCTTTCAAGTCTAGGAAAGGAGGAAGGTTCACAGACTAGCTAAGAGTCGCTACATAGCCGTCAAGGCCACTTTTCCAATCGTATCTGGCAAGCTGGGACAAAGGTATGCCATCTCTGCAATTCCTAGGAGTTCCAAAACAAAAGGCTGCTCACCGAGTCCATATGTTGATTTTCCTTCGCTGTGGGCAGCTCGCAGCTGAGAAATCAGATCTGCACTGTCATAGCCGGCATTATCCGCTATGATAATTGGCAACTACAAAAAGGAACAGTTATGACAGAATCAGTACATAGAGTGCAGAAAACTCAAGCTAAAGAAGAGAACTTTCACAGAAAGGCAGACAGTAAAAAAATATACATACTATTCCAACACGGAGGAAGCCACCAAGCTGGGAGACTGGCTATAAGCAGTCTTAGCAGCATTAACAGTTTTTATTTTCTATCTGTTCCAGTTTGTCAAAACACTTTTAATCCCATTTATATACCGTATTTTTCGGACCATAAGACGCACCTAGGTTTTAGAGGAGGGAAATAGGAAAAAATTTTTTTTCCTTTTTCCCTCCTCTAAAACCTAGGTGCTCCGGTGGGTCTTGTCCGAGTTCGGGATCGCCCTCCCCCCGGCCCCGTCACCACTTCTCCCTACTCATGCGATCTTCCCTGGTGGTCTAGTGACGTCGGGGCAGGAAAGAGCCCCCTCTTTCCTGCCCAGCGCGCTGCTCTCCGTCCTCCTGTATGCATTGCTGCCTGAAGTCTCGGCGGCCATTTTGAATCTCGCCGAGACCGTCAGGCTGCATACAGGAGGACGGAGAGCAGCGCGCTGGGCAGGAAAGAGGGGGCTCTTTCCTGCCCCGACGTCACTAGACCACCAGGGAAGATCGCGTGACGTGAGTAGGGAGAAGTGGTGACAGGGCCGGGGGGGAGGGCGGGAAATCTCTACCTTCGGACTATAAGACGCACCCCCCCATTTTCCTCCAAAATTTGGAGGGAAAAAAGTGCGTCTTATAGTCCGAAAAATACGGTACATTCCTTTTTATTTAAAGGTCATGATAACCATCACTATCCTCAAAACAAGCAGGCATCTATTACTCCATCACACCAATCACAACTGAGTATGGCCACGAGAGTACAGATGCTCAATTGTGTGTGGACACTATACAGCCAAGTAACAAAAGCTTCAACACATCTGGGGTAAGAGGCAGAAACCCTCAGAAAGAAACTCTACCCGTAGAACAGGCAGGAATTAGGTAAAAATGATCATAAAATCCCATGATGCAAAAAAAGACCTGCAGTAACTTTGTCCAGTCACCACATCGCTCAAATTTCTACAGTCTTTCAGGACATTCCAACACCATCTGAAAAATCTATTTATTTTTGTCCTAAAGATGCAGTATATTAAACCAAATAAACCAGTGCCACATCACTGTACCAGACTAATAAAAACAAGAAACCTACCGTTCGCAATGCTTTAGCGAAAGAATCCATTGCAACAGATTCTTTTCCTGGGGTTCTGTTAGCCAGCTCTGTCACAGCATTAGCCATCAGCATCTCAGAGCACCCTGCAGAAAACACACATGCAAGTTACTAAACGTTAAACAAAAAAAAAGTGCTAAAGTGGGCTGGGTTTACATGCAGGACTCTCACCCCTCTCCACACTGACCAGCTCTGGTCACCACACTTCAAGATGGAAGAAATCAAAACGAGTTCAGAGGTAAGCAAGAAAAAAATAGTAAGAGGTTTAGGAAGTACAATCTATGAAGAGCAAATGGGAGCTCAGTGTGTTTTAGCCTAGTGAAGGTTGAAGGCAGACTAGGCAAAAGTATCCAATATACAAAGGGTGGTGGGTCAGACACAAAGAAACGCTTATTTCTCACTGAAGAAACAGGTTTTAGACTACAGTAAGAAGATCTGGGTCAGATAAGCATTACAAGTTAGCTGACAAGGAGGTGGACATCTCCAGCTTCTCTGCTTCAGTGCTCCAGCAGTGATCTAACATGGAAGGAGAGGGGGGTAACTGACGTGTCTTCCAGCCTCATTATTCTAACTGTATCTTGGTCCAAAACCTGCAAAGAAACGTCTCAAGAATTACCTCCACCGTAGACTGTTCTTGTGTCCTTCACAGTCTGAGCAAGTACACACAGGGCATCATGCAGAGATCTCTCTGCTTCATCGAGAATCTGCTGAGTTGCCCCGCGCAGGACAATCGTACAGGCCTCGCCTAAAAGGCAGGGGGGGAAAAAAAAATTCAGCATTGCTCTGAGGATGGGAAAATATTCTGCCCAACATTTCCACTGTCGTGAAATAATCTGAATCTAAGCATAGCAAGACCCTGTCAATCATGGGTAGTCACAGTAAATACTCCAAACCCACCAAGTGCTAAATGCTCTTAACACCCCTCTCTAAAACCAGCCTTCAGGGTTCTGTTCACTCGCTGTTCTTCTGTCTCCAACTGATGATCTTTTCTGGATTTTGTGTTTACTCTGTAAGCTTATTTCATCATTTCACAACTCGTACACTATAGTTTTATAAGTTCCAGTACTGAGGCTCTCTCTGCTATGTTTTCTTTTATGTCCAGTCTAGTTTACATCTACTTTTGAGGAAATGCAAGAATGAAGGGCAAGAGATTGCTACACTTCACACTGGAGGACCCAGATAAAGGATCCTAGTTTGTCAAAGCCCTGATATGTTAGTCTCAATAAGGAACACAACTCGTTTTCATTAAGGGTGAAATTAACACACAGTATTGGCAGCACTATAGAAAAATGTCGAGATGTTTTATAGAGTAGATACTCTAGAAAACTGCATAATTAAGCCAATTAGCTAAAACTATTACCCACTTGCACAACATGTAGTGCTCTCAATTTTTCTGGCCCAATAGCGGGAAGGAGAAAATGAGAAAGTCAGATGGATCCAGGGCTAAATCCCGACCCTATGAGCCTTCACTCACAGTCACCCAGAGATTTTCTTATTTTAAATGTACCCACTATCCTGAGGCTGGGAGCTATGTGCCATAGATCCTTCTGTAACACTATCATGGACTTAAATTTGATCACCAGGTATCTCCTTTAATGATGACCACAATTTCTCCCCCCTCCCTGAGGACTAGGAACATTAGCTCTCAAATATCCCCCTGGGCATCACATAGAGCAGCTTCTGTATGCAATGAACAGCACTGCTACAGAGCCACCCCGCCAGCCTGCTCTCTCAAAGTTAACAGCACGCAAAACAAGAGCGCCACATACATGAGGATGGAAAAGGTTCATTTTAAAAATGGCTCTGAAGGCCTGCTCTGTAGTCTAAAATACACAAAGCATTCAGAACTTCATGGAGTATTAGGAAACCATACTGAGGGGCATGAGTTTCTGCTACTCATGATCCTATAATGCACCTTCAGTTCTGTCACACCTAAAGGACCACAAAGTGTTTGCCAGCTGAAATCCAACTCTGCTCCAGCTTCACTTCAAGCTCTTTTGTCCTCAGCAGACACTGGGTAGTTAAGCCACAAGGGTTATATAGCTCCAACATCTGGTTTATGAGTTTAAGAATGAATGTGTTAAACTGAATAGGGGCAAAGTCGCCCTGTAGAAGGCAACAAGCAGGGAACTTACCCATTGCTACTCCAGAGAAGTGAATGAGCTTGTCTTCCCCAATCATAACTTCTTCAATGAGTTTGCAGCTTCCTAGTTTCACCATCTCAGGATGATCAAAGGTGGAGGCTATTTCACCACCTGCAAATCAATTACCAGGCTGTTCAGTTAACTGTAAGCACAAACCTTGGGTTTTCTTTAACTGAGGTCTTGATGGATGGTTTAAACTTAATTAAAATGAATAAATCGGGAAAGCCCGAAAAACCCTTTCGTGTAGAACTCTGCCTATGGAAGTGATCGTGTCTTCCTTAAGACTGAAATGGGATCATCAGCCTTCACCCACATGATAAAGCATAACTAACAGGGTTTGTCAGAAAAGGGAAATGTGGATGTCTTGCAAGTTTGATGGTAATGTGGGAAGGGAGGCTAGTTGCCCTTGCCATACACTGAAAGACTGACCCTTGTTAGGTACAGAGTTAAAGCAGACCCACTGAGGGAAACACGCAGTAGTTACTTTACACAAAAAAGGGGACAAAAACCATCAGTGCTCCTGTAAGCCAAGAATTCAAAGGAACCACGAGGAAGAACTGGACATTTTCTCTACTCGTGGTCAGTGGTAAAAGGCAGGCTAAGATGACCAAAAGGATTTACACAGTTATTCTATGCTGTACCTGTAACAAGAGCCAGACGCTCAACACCAACGAAGTCCGCATGCTCAATAGCCATAATACCAGCAGCTGCAAACATCTGTTCAGGATAGTTGTAAATCAGTTGCCTAAAATCAAAGCAATTTTCCCATGACGGAAAAAGAGAATTATCAGAGGGCTTCTGTTTCTACTACTACAGAAACACAAATACCGTATTTTTCGGACTATAAGACGCACTGGACCATAAGACGCACCTAGGTTTTAGAGGAGGGAAATAGGAAAAAAATTTTTTTTCCTTTTTCCCTCCTCTAAAACCTAGGTGCTCCGGTGCGTCTTGTCCGAGTTCGGGATCGCCCTCCCCTACTCACGTCAGCGATGTTCCCTGGTGGTCTAGTGACGTCGGGGCAGGAAAGAGCCCCCTCTTTCCTGCCCAGCGCGCTGCTCTCCGTCCTCCTGTGTGCTGCCTGACGGTCTCGGCGAGATTCAAAATGGCCGCCAAGAGTCTCGGCGGCCATTTTGAATCTCGCCGAGACCGTCAGGCAGCATACAGGAGGACGGAGGAGGACGGAGAGCAGCGCGCTGGGCAGGAAAGAGGGGGCTCTTTCCTGCCCCGACGTCACTAGACCACCAGGGAACATCGCTGACGTGAGTAGGGGACGGCGATCCCGAACTCGGGGGGAGGGCGATCCGGAATCGCTACCTTCGGACTATAAGACGCACCCCCCATTTTCCTCCCAAATTTTGGGGGAAAAAAGTGCGTCTTATAGTCCGAAAAATACGATATTGGCCAATTGAAAGGGACTGTGAAATCAAAAAGAAAAAAAAAATCAAGCTTCATAAAACTAGGTTACATTTTTATACAGAACAGATTTATAAAAACGTACAGCTTTGAATCTCTACTAGCGCAAAGAAACCAAAACCATTCCAAAACATTTTGGTTTAACCCACTGCTGCAACACATACAGGGATCTACTGAAAGTGGAACACAGAGAACTTACCCAAAAGGTATTAAATAAAACTATTCACACTGAAAAGGCAAATAAATTCTACTTGAAGGATTAAGAAATGCCAGAGCCACTCACCTGTTGATAAAGCAGTTAATCCCATGCTTCAGGATACGCTCCACCTTCTCCTTCATCTTTTCTTTTTCAGCCAGTTCTATTTCTGCAACTTTTGCTGTTGAGTCCACCCTGACACGAGAGCCAAATATCTACAGAAGGGAATTATAAATGGATGCATTCTTGATAAATAATTACAGACTACAATAGAAAGTAGCATTCTATTTGCGAATCACTGTCATCAGTACAAAAAAAAAAAAAAAATACTGGGTAGGAAGTAAATTTAAACTATTTTGGTGTGATGCTTCAATTTTACCTTATTTAATCATGACACAGACTCTCTGGTTTTATTATGTTTAATCTTTTGACAAAAAAAAAGCATATAAAATTCAACAGAAACTTGAAGATACTGACTCAGATGGTGTCATATAATCGTCAATACAAATTTTTTATATTAGTTCCCCCCTTCCCCCTATATATGCCACCCCCAACATTCTACTCCGCTCCCCCCTCTATTCTACCCCCCCTTAATCACAGCAAAATACAAACGAAACAACTAATCTGGACCCAAACCCACCCCCCCCATCCCTCCTATCGCCCTATATCCCATGACCCAAACTGCTTCCCCCCTTTGCAACCCCCACTTCTTCCTAAAAAAAAAAAAAAATATTCAAAGTTCATTCACTAAAACTACAGGCTTTAGGTAATATTATATTTTCAAAGCACTTAGCCTTCCAAAGTGCCATAGGTTTCTCTCAGGCTCATTTTCAAAGCACTTAGCCTCCCAAAGTTCCATAGAAACCTATGGAACTTAGCCTCCCAAAGTGCTTTGAAAATATGCCTCTATGGAACTTTGGAAGGCTAAGTGCTTTGAAAATATTCCTCATTGTATTGTGAGCCACACTGAGCCCGCAAATAGGTGGGAAAATGTGGGATACAAATGCAATAAATAAATAAATATGTCCCAAATTTCCAAGAAAGCTGTCCTTCTCTGGTTTCATTATAATGGTAGCGTTCCAAATGCCAGCAACACAACCAAGTGCACAAAATATTAAAAACTAGTAAAAAAAGGCCCGTTTCTGGAGCCAATGAAACGGGCGCTAGCAAGGCTTTCCTCTGCCCCCCCCCCACCCAACGCACCTTTGTTGTTAGTGACGCCATTGTGCCGCCGTGGTCGCCGTCGATGTGTGACTCTGGGCCCCCCCCACCCAACACACCTTCGTCGTCAGTGACGCCATTGCGCTGCCCTGGCCGCCGTCGATGTGAGTGAATTGCTCCGCCCTCAACGTCATAACGTTTGACGCGAGGGTGGGGCCCCGAGACTGTGTTTTTCGTGGCTTCAGAGCTTCGAACTTACGAACCTTGGCTTCAGTGACGTCAGACAATAGAATGTTGAGGGTGAGTTTTATATATATATATAGATATGCGCCTTTTAAGGTGAAATACCAACACACTTTCTAAATACTCACACACCTTAATTTTATCTGTGTCCATACCAGTATTTGCAATAAGGATCTTAGCATTCTCAATTCTTTTTGGTTGGTTGACTCCAATCTTCTTATCTAATAAGAAACCTACACAGAAAAATAATTATACAACACTAGGAAATTAGCACTAGGTTAAGAATTAGAAATCTAAGCCATTCGCCCTGAATAAAACGAACATGTTACCTTCATCTAAATAGGATTCTGTAAGACTCCCTCCTAACTTCTTGATAACATGAATGGCATCTAAATTCCCAGAGCCCTTCAGTCTGAGCACAGCATCCACTGCAAGTTTAGCAAAATGGTCTTTATGATGGGTAAGCAGCTTTGATGACAGTGTCGTCCTGGCGATGTTCAGGAGGTCAGTACGGAATATTTCTTCGTCGCTCCTTTAAGGAGAAAATAAAATGTATGCTCTTGAGTTTTAACAGGGAGAACACAAGCACACAATCTTACAAAAAGCAACAACTCTCCCCAAATGTGTTGAGACTGTGGCTAAAAAAAAACCCCCAAAATCTTTCCAAACTTAAAATCAAAGTAATGCAAAAGGAAAAAGAGCATTAACTATTACTATCTTGCACCAATATATGAAAAGCATGAACCTAACATCCTGTAGCAGAACATTCTAACTGCAGTCAGTGTGTCACTCCTCCTCCCATCACACCTTCCAGTCCCCATGCACTCATATCTTACCTATTCTCTTTCAGATTTCCCTCCACCAGTGCCAGTTTTCCTACCTTCTCTTGCTCCTAACCAGGATGGGGAAATGTTTTGGCCTGGGGTCACACTGAGGGCTGCAACTGTGCAGGAGTATCTAACAACCTCTAGTAAAGGTATGGATTAGGGAAGCCAGAGGTCCAAGGAGCCTGTAGGAACCTTCTTTCTCCCCTCCCACATAGATCACTTATCTTTTGTTTGAACTGTGTGGTGTTCTTCACCTATGAGCTACGTACAGTTAAAAAACAATGAAACTGGAGGGGTGGAGCAGCACTAGCAGAAGAGAGGTGAGAGGGAGCGAAAGCAGGATGTGCAAAAGTGACCAGGGCACATGACGGACTAAATAGATAGAGAAGAGATGGTAGGGGGGAACGTATGATAGAGTAAGGGAAGAGAAGGGCACAACAAAACAAGCACTGGGGCTGAATCAAAAGATCCTTAGCTTAAAGGCTACTCTTAACTTCTCCTGCACATCCAGCAGGACTGAACTTGGTATTATCAGTCCTGGCAGCGAAGGGCTCCGCAATCCCACCCTCAGGTTCCTAAGTCCGAAGGCCTTTGGTCATTTCTTTTTGCTCCTTTGGACCTCTAGCTTAAACAGAGCCAGACCTAGGTTCTGGTGGAATAAGCCCACATTCCCATCATCCTGGAGATACAGAATATGGTCACTAAACTGGGTTTGGTCTATGTCCAATGCATATGCAATATGCATAGTCTTACTTGACCATGTTGACTTTTCTGTTCCCAGATACCAATTAAACTTTTTGTAAAAAAAAGTGAAAAGAACCGATAATGGGCACACTACAGTCACCCATCTGAGGGAAGTACAGCAATTTAGACCTGTTCCTTGCCTCTGCAGTGGCTCGGCAAGCTGCAAAGGTGCTTATATATATTTATCCATGGTACAGCCAGAGCTGCCGCCGCTTCCCCCCACCCTTACCACAGTTCTCAGCACTCTGCTTAACAGACAAAAAGGCTTAAATTTCTGCTTGAAAATAAATAACTTTTACAATTATTTCCCAACGGAGAAAACCACGATTCAGGATCCATGTTAAAAGGTCAGACCTTACATACAAAATCTAGACTGCCTGCTTCTATATTCCCAAAGAGAGCATATCTTGCTATCTTATGGCTCACACTACAGTAGACTTTCAGGTGCAACTATTACATTGTGAGCCTATTAAAATTTAGCACAAACGCCACTAACAGAGATTGCCTTCCAATTACACTAACCCATGATCCACAGCAGCTTTTAACAGGGCTTCTCTGGCTGTATGCGTAGCTTTTCTCCATCCTGAAATTATAGTTTGAGGATGAATCTTCTTTGAAACCAGCACTTCTGCCTCCTGTCAGAAAACAAAAGTACAACAGTGATCCCTTCATTCACTAAGCAAAATTTAAGAGATCTGGAATCACCTGCCAAACTTAAAGAATCTTCCATGTAGAAATTCTAGTCCATACAAGAAAATACAGCTGGAATCTGCCACAATCTTGGAAAGAAATGGAATTCAGTAGGGAAGTCTGTTAGTGTTACACTTTTCTTTTAATTTTCTCTCTAATGTTAATGGGCTGATGGAGAAATAATACTTTTCCCTTCACTAAAATCAGGAGAAAGTAAATCCTGGAAGGGTGAAGATTACTATGGATCAGTCCACGAATACCCAAGTCCAAAGTTTCTCAAACTGGTCCTGAAGCACCACCTAGCTGGTCTGGTTTTCAGGATACAGCCAATGAATATGGAAAAAGGATAAAATTTACAGAAGGATGATTCAACAATGTTTACTGAAAAACTATATATGCTAAAACAACCAGGTGTATTGGTTGACTAGGCCAGAAGTGATGATATAAGCATATAAGTGTTGCCATACTGGGGGACAGATCGAAGGTCCATCAAACCCAGTATTCTGTTTCCAACAGTAGCCAATCCAAGTCACAAGTAATTGGAGAGATCCCAGAACAGTAAAACAGATTTTGATGATGATTTAATGTGCTGGCAAAGATTAAGGTAGTATTAAAAAAATAAAATTAAGAACTAAAAAATAAATTCCTGATAACACTGAAAGATGAACTTGCAGAACTATTGTTAGTAATATGTAACAACAAAATCTTCCAAGTTCAGGTCATCTTAGTATGTTGACAAATTTGGGGGAGTGAAATCTGTACAGTTATCTGGTATAGACTGGAATACCTAACACGGGGCAAAATTAGGTTCTTCATTTACTTGTCCTGCAAAAGCAGATGTAAAAGAAAAACACAGAGAAGGCATCACCATCTTAACTTAGTGTGCCCTGTTTCACTAGTACAAATAGTATCTAAAATTATTACACACGCCGAACAACTTCAGACCCAATTTCTTTGAAATGCATTCAAATGTAGTTTGAAAAAGTGACCCTTCTCCCTGGAAACAGGTCACTTTCCAACTGGTTGAAAGGAAGCCACAATCTGCTCGGAGTTCCTACTGCCCTGTGTCTCATCTGCCACTTCTTGACAAGACTATAAGTAATATACAATCAATGATGAGTACAGAGACACACAAACTCTTAGGCATGCAACATATCAAGATTCCATACCAATCATAATATGGAGACCATTTTGATGTCTGTTAATGATATTCATATGCAAACAGAAAAACAGCAGGCCTCCCTGGTATGACTGGATTTCTCATCTGCAGTCAATATGATTGATCATTGCATCTTGCTAAGACAATTGTCTAATACAGGCCTAGGGAGCTCATTCTTGGCCTGAATTTCCTCCTTTTTTATGCAAATTTTTTTGTATTAATATAATAAAGCGTGAAAGGGGATGGGATTGGTTGTACCACCTTTCTGTGGTTACAAAGTGGTTTACATATTATATACAGGTTAATTTTGTACCGGGGGCAATGGAGGATTAAGTGACTTGCCCAGAGTCACAAGGAGCTGCAGTGGGAATCAAACCTGGTTCTCAGGCCACTGCACTAACCATTAACTAATCTGCCACTCAAAACATGTACATTGTAAATGATCAAACATAATTCAATTATAACAAAAAGGTTTTCCTCCTTTTTTCAAGGTTGCCATCAAAAGGTGTTATGGCAAGGGAAATTTTCCACAGCAAAGTCACTTTGGAACGACATGTCCCAGAGATCAGTATCACCCCCCTTTGCTATTCAGCGTTTAAAATAGTACTGTTCTATTACGATTGGGTCTTTTGGGATGTCATCTTTTATTTTTTTTTACAAGTTACACCCAGTTAGTTCTACCAATAATGAAAGATCAAACATTGCTGCTTGCTTATATAAACTGAAACTAGAATAAAACAGAACTGTCAGTTGAGGACAAGAACTTAATATACAGTATTCAGAAAACAGAGGCATGAAAATTGTTCCCCAAAGATTAGGATGATAAAATATCTATGAAAACCCAAGTCTCATAGATTGATTGTAAAATGGATTCAGAAGTTATAGACTTATTCTTTCGACACACTTAGATTACTGTAATACGCTTGGTCAAGGCTTATGAAAAGGTTACCAACTGACAATAGCTGTGAACTTAGTAATGAGAAGCATGGTCAATTTTTTTGTTGTCCGTTTGTTGTTAAAAGAATCACATTGGCCATTCAATTCCTATGCGCTTCCTCATTTGCTGCGCGGGAATCACTAGCACGGCTTTGTAGAAGCAGCCCTTAGTGCACAAATGTCATCGCTAGGAAAATGTGGCAGAAAGATATAGAAATATTTCCCATCATTTTGGGTGCCACAGTCTTGATCAAAAGAACTTCCAAGCGCACCTGGATAAATTGTCTATACATGTAACCTCATATGAACTTCTGAAAGAAACTCTTTGGCACAATGCAAGTACTACGGTGAGCATTAGCAGTAAATTTGCGACTGATATCATACTCCACATGACCTGCCTTAGGAGTGAGACTCATTCCTGTCATGGTATGTGCAAAACTAACCCACTTGGAGAAATTGCCTCCGGCACTAACCCATATGGTTCACACTCAAGGTAATGTCTCCATATCACTTCTATGTTATGCCCTTACACTATTTTGCAGCTATTACAACCCTCTCAGCAGACATTATCTAGCCTAAAGAAAAAAAAAAAAGGGCTTGCAATCACAAAGTAAATAGCATTTATTTATTTGGATTTTGCTCACACCGTTTTCAGTAGTAGCTCAAGGTCAGTTACATTCAGGGACACTGAATGTTTTGTGATGCCACAATGGAAAGTTTTACTATTAGATTTACAGTTCAAACCATCCTAGTTACAATTTAGGAAACATTTTTAAAATGTGGTTTTTAGTTGTGCTTTTAATTATATTGTTTTGAGATTATACAATAATGCTGTATTTATCTGTTATATTTTAACAGTCAACTATCTGAGAACCATGCGGTTAGTAGTATAAACAAATATGTACGTTCATTACAGATATCATGAAAATTAGACCACCTGGGGGGGGGGGACCACAACTCAATGACCAGCCCAATGATCACTGTTCCACAGGACCAGAAAATTCAGATATAAACCTCTAAACAAATCTGACAATCTTTATACATTAAGTATACATGCACAAGGGCAATGTTCAACTTGTGCATATCTACAAATATCAAAATACATATTTTACTTTCTTACCCTTAAAAGTTCAGCTGCCAACACAGTTACAGACGTTGTTCCATCACCAACCTCGTCATCTTGGACTTTTGACATATCTAAAATCAGCAAACATATTTTTATTTCTTTCCTTGCTTCAAACTCTTCTGAAAACAAAGCAGGCATCCAATTAAGAAAGCAGCTCATATGCCAGCTGCTTTTTAATTGGGTGCTATTTTAGTTACATTAATACAAATTGACATGACAGCTAAAGTGTATATTTACTAGGATTTATCACTAAGCAGTACAATATACATACATTAACAGTGGGATGTAATCGTTTCAGTACCATGCTGGGCTTCAGCATATCCACTTGCTGGATTTGTCACACTGGCTACTATACAAAACTGATCACAATTCAAGATACCATGCATGATTTATAGTTATTTATAACGCCGCCCCTAGATAGCTGACCAGGAAATTAGTACACTACACACTGAAATGCAATCTGCACTCTACCCAGAGGGGCTTATGAAAGTCCTGCCATTGCAAACCTTACAGAGTGCTCAATGGAGGCCTAGAGCATCCTAACAGCAGCACCCACACTGTGGAACAAAATAGTCCTAAATTTTGCCTGCTGGACTATTTAAATTTATTAGGGATTTACTATCCCACCCATCATGGAAGACATCTAGGTACCTTACAGTCTAAAACTGTAAAGAAAAAAAGGGGGGGGGGGGGTGGAACTACAATTTTGATAGCTTGGGGAAGTACAAAAGGAGGGGCCCACCTCAGAAAGAGTAAGGCATTCATAACGTACTAATCTTGGCTTCATTCAGTGTCAGAACTGTGGATATATTGGGGTAGGTGTGAACTTTTTGACAGTGTTAAGCGGTTAGGTAGAGATAGGTCAGGAATTAGGGAAAATGTAACCAAGAAATGTTAAAAGGCTATATTTAAGAGTGTGGGAAAGGAAATGGTGATTTCATTTGTGAACCGTTTCGATTGTTTTCAATAACATGTAGGTGGTACATATAAACATATAAATATATCACAAAAAATTCATATGATCTGCTACTCATTCTAAATAGTATCACATGGTATAAGCACACAATAAAATATATATTCATTTTTGAATATGTAAGGGAAATGGGACTTGATATAGTGCCTTTCTGTGGTTTTTGCAACTACATTCAAAGTGGTTTACATGTATTCAGGTACTTATTGTGTACCAGGGGCAATGGAGGGTTAAGTGACTTGCCCAGAGTCACAAGGAGCTGCAGTGGGAATCGAACTCAGTTCCCCAGGATCAAAGTCCACTGAACTAACCACTAGGCTACTCCTGCTAATCAGCAAATATCAAGAATTTTCAACCACCACTAGAAAAAGCATCATGAAAACCGACAATACAAAAGCAAAATATCAAGTCTCAAATAGCTCCTCAAACTTACCAACCAAAATTTTGGCAGCAGGATTGTCAATGCCAATAGATTTCAGAATTGTTGCACCATCATTGGTCACTGTAACAGAAGCATCCCTCCCACCGCTCAGCAGAATCTTGTCCTATCATATACAAATGGATTGTGGATTTTATGATATGGACAATAAATAGTGACACAAACCACAACTGTGTATGTAAAAGGCAGAGCTAGTTTCTTACCATGCCTTTGGGCCCAAGAGTACTTTTAATCAGATCACCAATCGCAATGGCGCCAACAAAAGAAGACTGTAAGAAGAACATGCTGATATTATCAAACTCTTCATAACTTTAGTATTAGAGAACACTATAAACCTGAAAATCACTACATGCTTACAAGGCGAGCTGTCTCTGCCTTCTCTTCATCAGCTCCAGTTTTGAAAATATTCACAGGTGCAAGTGAAATGGAAGCCTAGAACAAAAGAGGGGGGGTAAAAAAAAATCAGCAATTTAAAGTCTTTCAGCAAGTGTGTATTACAATAGGGTTCCTCAGAGTAATATCAGGTTACATACATAAAGTCCTTTAAAACATGCTCTCTTCACCAACAGAGCAAGGGGTCAATGCAGAAAGCAATGTGGCACAGCCAACTCTGCACATGGCTCTACCACAAAATTAACAATCCAAAAATACTATGGAATGCTGTAAGAAATGGACGTGC
This sequence comes from Microcaecilia unicolor, assembly GCF_901765095.1. Classification (NCBI taxonomy): domain Eukaryota; kingdom Metazoa; phylum Chordata; class Amphibia; order Gymnophiona; family Siphonopidae; genus Microcaecilia; species Microcaecilia unicolor. Next base: position 8,314,208 of record NC_044039.1, on the reverse strand, counting down.
AAATTACTGCCACATTAAATTTAAAACATGCTCTCTTCACCAACAGAGCAAGGGGTCAATGCAGAAAGCATTGTGGCACAGCCAACTCTGCACATGGCTCTACCACAAAATTAACAATCCAAAAATACTATGGAATGTTGTAAGAAATGGACGTGCAAATTACTGCCACATTAAATTTAAAACATGCTCTCTTCACCAACAGAGCAAGGGGTCAATGCAGAAAGCAATGTGGCACAGCCAACTCTGCACATGGCTCTACCACAAAATTAACAATCCAAAAATACTATGGAATGCTGTAAGAAATGGACGTGCAAATTACTGCCACATTAAATTTAAAACATGCTCTCTTCACCAACAGAGCAAGGGGTCAATGCAGAAAGCATTGTGGCACAGCCAACTCTGCACATGGCTCTACCACAAAATTAACAATCCAAAAATACTATGGAATGTTGTAAGAAATGGACGTGCAAATTACTGCCACATTAAATTTAAAACATGCTCTCTTCACCAACAGAGCAAGGGGTCAATGCAGAAAGCAATGTGGCACAGCCAACTCTGCACATGGCTCTACCACAAAATTAACAATCCAAAAATACTATGGAATGCTGTAAGAAATGGACGTGCAAATTACTGCCACATTAAAGTCACAGCAGTAATCCGCAGCTCATTGCTAAATGTCACCCTTCCTGTCAAAAGCTGTGGGCATAAAAGCATTGGCAGTGGCATTTTGCATTGTCTACCCGCCTAACCCCCCCCCCCCCCCCCCCCCCGAAAAATATTTGACTTAAAAAAAAATCCTCCCTGGTGTCCTATCAGCTATTGCATTCGTTTCTATACTTATTTTTATAGTTCTATTATAAACCACTTTATGTTAGAAAAGCGGTTTAGCAAGATAATTAAGCAATTAAAACTATTATTAGTGGGACCTGACACCCTTTTCTAAGCCTTCCCAGACTTTAAATTAGGCAGAAGCGTTGCCCACTCGCTCCTGCCACCAGTGCCATCTTCAAAAAATTATTTTTAAAGTCATCGGGTTTGGAGGAAGGGGGTGCCAGGCACCTGTTAGGTTCAGGGCAGTTTCTGCTTTTTGGGCAGAAACTGAAAACAGCAGTCTTTGACTGAAGACCAGTGCTTCCCAATCTTCTTGTGGCTGTAACCCCATAACTGTGACCAAATAAAATTGCACGTCCCCCTAGAGATGCAGCATGATGATGCACCAATTCAGAGCCCACTTAAGTAGTGAGCCCATTTGGCGGTTCGGGAAGCTCTGTTTTAGACCCTTGTGTTAAAAAAAAACAGAATAGCTCCCATTGTTTGAAAAAAAACCTGACAATATCTAGCTGATATTGGGGAAAACAGAGGATAGCCCATATTAAATACATCTGCCTAAGCCATGATGCAACGCTGTATGTTGGAAAAAAAAAAGTGGGAGACTTGGCCTCGAAGAACGGAGACCAGTTCTGTAAAATCTGGCTTCCGTTTTGGGACACTGCCACCTGTTGCGAGAAGCAGGATATTGAACTGTTAACAGAACCGGTGGGGGGGGGGGGGGTAGAGTTGAGGGGGGGGATGGAGAGGGGGGGGATGGAGGGGGGGGGGGAGTTGGGGGAAGAGGGGAGAAAACTTATAAGCTTGATGACATCTCTTCTGTACTGTTCGAATTATTTACTGTATTGTGTCTAAGTGTTATCAATAAAAAATTGATATATTAAAAAAAAAAAAATACATCTGCCTAACTTTAAACAATTCCTTCCCCCGTTATTGAACTTTGTGTTTGCCTTGGAACAGTGCAGGATTTTGCTCCCACCCACTATCAGGAATCACTGCATGACACTGACTGTCCGGGCGATGTCACACCGTCTGCTGCAGACACAACAAGAACCCAGAGGAAAAAGAGCCTCGAAGGCCTCCAGATCCCTCAGTACAGACCAGCCCCTCGGGTGACTATAGTGACCAGTGGTGGAGCATCGTCTGGCCACGTTGAAAAGAACTAGGCCGGAAACCCTCCGAGTCCACCGTGGCTTTCCAGCAATATCCAGAACCTTCCGCGCCAGGGATTAGAGAAAAAGACTTTTTTTTTAACCCAGTTAAGCGAGAAGGTCCACGCTCCGGTCACACGCACTCACCATGACGCCGCCGAGCTCACTAGTGAAACCACCAAGCGCGTGCGACTACACAACCGTCAGATCACAAGAGCCCGGAACCGGGTGGTCCTCTAGCGCCAGGCAGGAAGTGACCTCACGAGGCGCATGCGCACATTCAAAGCCCAGCGAGGAAACTCAAAATGTCTAAGTAATTACTTACTTCTATGTTGCTAAAGTGTGGCTGCCTTTAGCAGCCTTTCTTTAAACAAGAGTTCTTCATAGTGCTGGAGTGTAAATTGCAGGTTTTGCTTTCAATGCATTCACAAATTGCTCCCCCCCTACCCTCCTCCTGCCTCCCTCTATTACCTGTGTCCACTGTTATGCTTTGGTGTGATTACCTGATTGTTTCTTGTAATTTGTATTTCCTACCCCTGTTATTAAACTTTAATAAACAATTTCTAAAAATGAAAATAAGTAATTCTCAAAGCACTTCACTTTCTGGAACAATTTCCTAGATGTCCCGGTTTATAAAGTTCAAGTGTACTTATTAAGTTTTTTTAAAAATATATAAAAAAATATATAAAAAATATATAAAATATAAAAAAAATATATAAAAAAATATATAAAGAAACACAGTCCTAACTAGGATGTCAAAGACATAAGCTATCGCCATGCTGGGACAGGCCGAGGGTCCATCGAGCCCAGCAACCCTGTCTCTAACAGCGGCCAAAAGAACAAGCATTTTGTCCCGCCCATCCCAGAAATAGTGGATTATGCCTACGCCCATTCAATAGCATTGTATGTCCTTTTGCTCCAGGAAGCCGTCCAACCTTTTTTTTTTTTTTTTTTAACTCAGATAAGCCAAAGTTCTATACAATGCAATATCCTTAAATACAGAATGCCATTACAGACGGTTAAAGAACAAAACAAGCAGGTTTACTTATCAATTCACAGTTGAACTTTGACAAAATTTGGCTACTTGTTCCCACATTTTATGAAATACTGGTAAAGAATTGGTACGTTCCGCTAGTATTTTTTCATATTTAAGTACATAAGTATTGCCATACTGGGAAAGACCAAAGGTCCATCGAGCCCAGCATCCTGTTTCCAACAGTGGCCAATCCAGGTCACAAATACATGGCAAGATTCCTAAAATGTACAAAACATTTTATACTGCTTATCCCACAAATACTGGATTTTCCCCAAGTCCATATAATAACGATCTATGGACTTTTCCTTTAGGAAGCTGGCCAAACCTTTTTTTAAACTCTGCTAAGCTGCCTTTACCACATTTTCTGGCAACAAATTCCAGAGTTTAATTACACGTTGAGTGAAGAAACTTTTTCTCCGATTCATTTTAAATTTACTACATTGTAGCTTCATCGCATGTCCCCTAGTCGGTCATACAGTAGCCCACCAAAAGCAAAAAAGAAACCAGTTTATGATTTTTCCAATTTTTTTTATAATAGTAGAGATTGCTACCACTAATAGTGCAATAATTTATAGTTGCACTTAACTCCTGCCTGTTTCAACCCTGCAGAACAAAAAACTATAACAAGAAATGAAAGAGGGAGATTCAAATGAAAGATAACACAAATTCTGTCCCAAACTGATAACCAGAAATCCTGAAGATCCGGGCATGAGAAACACATATGCTCTAATGTACCTATATCTCCATTACAAGACTAGCACAAATTTGAAGATGTAGAATCCACCTTATGTTGTTTAACTGGGGTCCAGAGATTGCAATATAGGGGCAGAAGCAATAGGTTTCATAGATTTAATCCAAAACCATTTCCATAACTTAGCAGACATGGCATGTAGTGTCCCTTGCAGGCTCATTTTCAAAGCACTTAGCCTCCCAAAGTTCCATAGAAACCTATGGAACTTAGCCTCCCAAAGTGCTTTGAAAATATGCCTCTTTGCCATATATCTTGAAGAGCCACAATTTTCAAGTGACTAGATGGTAGGAGTACAGAATAAAATTGTGAGGCTATTCTCTTTGTTTTAGTTATAGAGTCAAATATATGAAAAATGCCAGGGTTTAATTGTGCATTATAATACTTCCTCAGCCATTTGGCAAGTGCAGACTTCAATTGTAAATACCTAAAATACTGAGTATTAGGCAGGTGAAATGTTTGCATTAGCTCTTTAAAATAAATAATATTAGTGCCAAAACACAGATTATACAATATATTCCACAGAAAATCCACACCTTCCAAATAAAAGAAAAAGAACCAATTTTTATGTGAGCATGGCTCCAAAGTGATGCCATCTGAGAAGAGGACAAGGATATTTCACAAGTAGAATCTAAAAAAAATAAGAGCCCTAAGAGTGTCAAATAATGGGCCATTTTGTTTCAGATAGAGAGTTACATGGACAATTTAACTGAACCCTTTGAGAGTGAAAATTTGATATAACAAATGATTCTACACAAGCAAGAAGTGGTTGTGATTTTGAAAATGATAATAGACCAGAAACTTTGAATAATAAAATGATTATTATAGATGATTAATATTGAGATTGGAATTCCAGGTATGACTCCTAAAGTTTTCCTCAGAAATATTTCCTCAATTATTACTTTAAAAGGAGTGAAGCCTGTGAAAACTGGAATTACTTTAATCAGTGGGATTTGAATTAGAGACTTATGTATATTGTGAGCTGGTCACCCTTCCAGGACCTGTCCAGTCTCGGTAATTCACCAGGACTCCACCTCAAACACAGGGGAGTTCTCTGCCTCCTTTTCTCCTTTCACCCATGTTCACCAACACCATACTTCTTATAGCCAAAGGTTTTATTAGTTGCCATTTAACATAACCTTCATGGCTTATTTCTTCTTTAACTCAAACATTTCTTCTTCAACTCAAATATAGCCAAAAAGGCATTTAGTCAGTCTTCTAATTAAACCCTTTTCAGACTTAAAGCAGTTCCTCAAACTTTCACAGTTCAAACAGCCAAACAAAAGCATTTCCTTTTCAGAGGATAGTGCAGCTGCCACCTTTTTAGCAGTGAACTTCAGCAGTGCTTCCATCTCCACCTTCCAGCTTTCCACCATTGTCCTAATAAAGCTGCCTGAAAGCCTCTCACACCTGGTTCAATTTCCCAATCAAGTCCTGGCTTTTCACTCTCCTGCCTAGAGTCCTTCCCCTGACTCCCTTCCTGCTGCAGTGCATTCTGGACCTTGTAGTTTCCTGCCTCCTCACAATATGTATTGTTAAATAACTTATGGTTTTTAAAAGAGAAAGAATGTAATCAGATGTATTATTTCTAACAAATATTGGACAATAAGTATGTTTTCAATTAAATGATTTGTCTATACACTGTATTGGCCTTGAAGAAGCCAACCAGATGATCAATGTGGAATAATGAATTAGAAGAGTAATATCTGGGGATAATCAGGTTAATATCACTTTTTTTCTGTTTACTGTTTAATTGATCTCCTTGTCTTGTTTCACTCTCCCTATTTATTTATTTATTGCATTTGTATCCCACATTTTCCCACCTATTTGCAGGCTCAATGTGGCTTACATTGTTTTATAGTGGTCTAAGGAAGAGAATAGAATTACCTGACTGAAATAAGTCCTACATATTACTTTCTCTGTATTTCTGGCAAGTTGTTTTATCGCTTGTAAAAATGTAAATGGTTATAAATAAAAAAAATAAATAAATAATGGGCCATGAGGAAACTATGGCGGAAGATGACAATAAAGGTAGAAACTCTAATGAAAGAGGATGAGTCACCTTTTGTTCCAAAAGAAGCCATACAGGAGCAGGCACACTGGAACAATTAAGCCATGCTACTACTCCCTTTAGTAAAAATACCTGTTGATATAAAAAGAAGTCTGGCAATTTGAAACCTCCTAAATGGCGTGGCATATGTAATTTAGATAATGAAATTCTAGCAGGCATATTTTTCCATAGAATAGAAGAAATAATATTATCTAAAACCTTTAAAAAGGACTTAGGAAATTGGAACGGAAGCATACTCATTATATACAGAATATGTAGAGCAATTACCATTTTTATAGTCTCAATTCTCCCCCACCAACTAAGATGCAAGGGAGACCATATAGTACAGGTGTCTTGAGTATTTTTCAAAAGTAAATCCATATTGATTTTGATTGTGTCTTCCCAAGAGACCCCAAAAAAGACTCCTAGGTTGAGTTGGACACCATCTTATAGGGAAGGCTGTTATTTGTGATTTATTACAATGTATGTTCAAGGGCACTAATTCAGTTTTTGACCAATTAACTTTATATCCAGAAAGAGAACCAAAGTGTTCCAACAAATTGGATAGAAAAGGAAGAGATCCTTTCTGGATCCCCGTTTCTGGATTAGAGATATACAACAAGATATCATCTGAATACGCAGAAAATTTAATTGAAGTATTCCCAACAGGAACACCCTGGATTTCTGGCTGACTTTTAATAGCTATGAGAAGAGGTTCTAATGCCAGGAGGAATAGTAAAGGTGATAAGGGGCATCCTTGCCTAGTGCCCTCTATAGAGAGGAAACGAGTCTGAAAGTGAAGAATTTATCAAACGTTTAGCAGTCAGTGATGAATATAAAGCAGATACCATATCAATAAAATGGTTAAGTTAAACCATTTCAAAACGTGGAATAAAAATGGCCATTCAACATAAACAAACGCCTTTTCAGCGTCTAAAGAAATTACACAAGTTGGAATGTCAAGTTGTTTAGACAGGTGTAATATATGACCAAAAACTCTTGAATTGTCTGATCCATATCTATTAGGCACAAAACCATTTTGTTCAGGAGCAATTAAATGACCAATTACTGATGTTAACCTATTAGTCAATACTTTTGCAAATATTTTACAATTATAATTTTACAAAAATATAGGATGGTAATTACCGGCCAAAAGAGGATCCCTTCCTGGTTTTTCTAAAAGAATAATTACAGCTTCTGACATAGAAGGAGAACACTCTTTGTTATTGATAGAATGATTATATAAATGTAATAACTTAGGCATTAATATAGAAGCACATTTTTTATAATATTCTATAGTAAAGTCATCATTACCATGGGATTTTCTGAGTTTCAATGAAGAAATTGCTTTTTTGAGTTTTGGAGATATCAGCATCCAGATTGGAGAGAGATTGCGTATCAAGTTTTGGGCCTTGTAAAGAGTGTAAAAAAAAGAGCTCATTTGTTCAGAAGAGATTTTATGCTGAGAAGAATATATGTCCTTATAAAAATAAAAAAAATAGTTTAAAATGTCTTTTTGCTTAGTCAATACAGTACCTAGTTTTCTTCTTTGCTCCTTTCAGATAGTTGGCCAAGATCTCCCAGTTTATAATGGCATCTGTTATTTTACTTTGTTGTACTATTATATTTTTTTTTGGGGGGGGGGGGGGGGGGGTTAAGTGTGAGTATTGATTTTGCAGAAGTAAAAAAAAAAAGTGTACAATATCAACCATAAACAAAGCATAGTAAACCATGACAGCATTGATGTGTAGTTATTACAAATGATGACAGGGGTGACCATTTGAATTCAAATTTAGATAAACAATTAGATTTTCTGAATAAGCTTCGTACCTATATTGCTTTATAACCTTTATTATAATAAAAATTTAAATAAACAGATTAAAAAAAAACAGCAATAAGTTTCGCGGGTCTAACCCTCCCCCCTCCCCCCCGGAATCTCCAGAAGACGCGGAGGGGGCGGGGACCGGGGACAAGGAAAAGCTGCAGGAAGGTTCTCTGTAAAGCGCATGTCCGGAAGTGCGAAATAGTGCAAGGTGCGCATGTCTGCAAGTGCGACTAGAGCGCCAGATGAGAAGACAAAAGGAGTAGCATGTGTGTGACGATGCGCTTGTGAAACGGAGGGGGCGGGGACAAGCAGCGGCGGCAGCAAGTTTCTCTGTAAAGCGCATGTCCGGAAGTGCGAAATTGTGCAAGATGCGCATGTCCGGAAGTGCGACTACAGAGCCAGATGAGAAGACAAAAGGAGCAGTCGCGTGTGTGTGTGTGTGTGTGAGTGAGGAACGGGAGTAGTTGTGTGTGTGATGTGTGCTCGTGTGAGTGAGTGATTGATTGTATGAACAAGGTGTGTGGTTTTTTCCGTGTGAACGTGTGCGTGGCTCCTCTCTTCTTAGCCTTTCTCTCCTACACATTGATCTTATTTGATCGGGCGCGGCCTGCAGCCACCGCTGCCTGGCGTGAGAAGACTTCCTCTTGCTAGCCGGGTTGCTCCTGGCCATGTGCGCGGAGGCTTCGGTGCCACCGGCTGCTCCCCTCCCCCCCACTCCTCTAGGGGTTTCGGGCGTGATGAAGCGATCAGATAGACGAGACCGGGGCGCAGGCGACTGGACTCCCGGGTCCGCCGCGGAGCCCCCCGGCGCTGAGTAGCCAAGCGATTCTGATCCGAAACCCCGGAGTGAGGTGGGAAAACGCGCCAGAGCTGCCGGGGTAGCAGACGGCCGGCCTAAGACTCCAGCGTCGCCCCCGCTTCCCTTCTCCCGTGTATATTGCTGCTGTGGGAAACCGGTCTTGAGGGCGGAAAGCTGCAGCTCTTAGTGGACTGCTGAAACGAGCTTCAGAATGTGACATAGTTCCAAGAAAAACAATGTCTTCAAACAAAAGTTTAAAAGTAATATACATCATCCAAACCCGTACATATCTCGAGTTTCCGCGTTGTGTCGCCTTCAGGGGTCACAACTTGACGGGTAGCTTAAAAGAAAGTGGAGAATAACCGCAATGTCAGCAGAAGGTCAGCATCTAAGTGCAATAGTCTGTTGAATAGACTTGCTGCACTGTAGCTGCTGTATTGTGCCTGTTTTATTCTCCACATTGGTTTAAGCAACCCATCAAGTTGTGACTCCTGAAGGCACACCACCAAAACATGGACCATGTAGGGGGTGGAGGGTGTATGTTAATTTTATTGGCGAATAAACGTTTGGTTGCAGACATTGGACTTCTGGTTTTCCTTGGTCTGCGGCAGGGGATCTGTACTGGGACCTGAACTATTTAACGTAAATAATCTGAAAATCAGAACGACAGGTGATTTGTAAATAACACAAAACTATTGAAAGTTATAAAAACAAGTAAAAAAAGGCCCGTTTCTGGCAGAAATGAAACGGGTGCTAGCAAGGTTTTCCTTGGAGTGTGTATGTTTGAGAGTGAATGTGCAAGTGTGTGTGTGATGAGTGAGTGAGACTGGGTGTGAGTTTTTGTGTGTGTGAGATTGAAAGTGTGTGGTAGGGTCGCGCCCCCCCCCCCCCTCCTCCCAGGTTCCAGGGTCGTCCCCTTCCCTCCAAGTTTCACAGTCCATCCCTCCCTCTGTTTTAAGGTCCCCCCTCTGTCCCTCCCTTCCTGTTCCAGGCCCCCTCCCTCCAATTTTTAAAAGTCATCTTCACTTACCAAGTCAGGGTTGCGGCGGACGGCAGCAGCAGCGGTAAAACACGTGCAGGCTCGGCCCTTTTCTGTCTCTCAGCTCTGGTCCCACCCTTGCGGAAACAGGAAATGAGGGTGGGACCACAGCTGAGAGAGAGAAGGGCCGAGCCTGCACACGTTTTACCACTGCTGCCGTAACCCTAACTTGGTAAGTGAATATGACTTTTATAAGTCAGAGGGAGGGGGCCTGGAACAGAGGGAGGGAGAGACGACACCCTCATGTGTGTGACGAACCAGGAAGTACGCTAACGTCACAACAGGAGATTGATACAGCGTTACAGGCAGCACGAACCCTACAACCCTTCACTGCCACGGAGTCAGCTTCAGAACGTTGGCAGTGCTTTTTATTATAGTAGATGTGGATTGTGAAAAACTGCAAGACCTTAGGAAACTGGAAGACTGTAGGATCCAGTGGCAGATGAAATTTAATGTGGACAAATGCAAAATGATGCACATTGGGAAGAATAATCCAAATCATAGTTACCTGGTGCTGGGTGTCCACCTTTGGAGTCAGCACTCAAGAAAAAGATCTATGTGCCATTGTGGACGATATGCTGAAATGTTTTGTCCAGTGAGCAGTGGCAGCCAAAAAAGCAAACAGGATGCTAGGAATTATTAGAAAAGGGATGCAAAACAAGACCAAGACTTGTATTGCCTCCTCCCCTTTGCATTCAATTCTGGTCACCTTATCTTAAAAAAGATATAGTGGAATTAGAAAAAATTCAAAGAAGAGTGACCAAAATGATAAATGGAATGGAACTCCTGTCTGAGGAAAGGCTAAAGAAGGTTAGATCACTTCAGCTTGGTAAAGAGATGGCAAAGGGAGGATATAATTGAGCTCTATAAAATCCTGAGTACAATAGAAAGGGCAAAAGTGAATTGATTTTTCACTCTTTCAAAAAGTACAAAGATTAGGGGACACTCACTGAAACTACATGGAAATACTTTTAAAACAAATAGAATAGTTAATGCTCTGGAATGTGGTAACAGCAATTAGCGCATCTGTGTTTAAAAAGGTTTGGACAAGTTCATGGAGGAAAACTCCATAGTCTGTTTTTGAGATGGACGGTGGGGGAAGCCACTGCTTGTCCTGGGATTGGTAGCATGGAATGTTGCTACTAATTGGGTTTCTACCAGGTACCTATGACCTGGACTGGCCTTTGTTGGAAGCAGGATACTGGGCTAGATGGACCATTGGTCTAACCCAGTATGGCTGCTATTATGTTCTTATCTGGCCACGCCAGAAAAAACTAGACTGGGACATCTAAAGCCTGCTGCTTCCAGCAATAGCTATTACTTTGGAGATGGAAGAAAAGATTTTGACTCAGCTCAGCAGGAACTGGCAGGGGGCTTCCATGCTCTGGTGACACACTGCCACAGCGCTAAGAGAAAACAAACACATGTCACTGCCCAACATCAGAGCCTATTGCAGCTAGAAAGCGGGTCCTAGCACCAGGAAGAGACCTCACACGGCATAGGTACACACTAAAAGAACAGTAATGTGCAGCACTCACAACCAGCATTACCAAAGGGGGTGGCAGGATTTTATCTGGCCAGGATCTTTTGCAGCACATATTTATAAAACTAGAAATAAGTTTTGCAGGTCTAACCCCTAACCCTCTGCCAAGGTGAACCAAAGGGGGATACTACAAAGATGATGGAAATGGGTTTGGAAAACTCTAGCATGTACCCTTGCTGAACCAGTTCCAGAACCAATTGATGAAGTGTTACGGGCCTGCTGTTGATAAAAAGCAAAGCCTGCCCACCACCTGAACCACTGACCTGGCCCAGCTGTCCCTTGACTCCTGTGGTGGATGAGGAAGTGCCAGGTTCTGTTTCAGCCCTTTCTGTGGTTCCACTTGCCCATCCGGTACAGACCCCAATTCTTGGACCAGAACTTTTATTTTTCAAGGGCCAAACTGATGCCAGAGGACATCTAGGAGCTGCTGTGGTCTAGCCTCTCCCAGGTCCTTTTATCAGCTTTTCCGAGACTAGCCAGCCCCTGAAGGGCAGCTTACTCTAAGCACACCTTGGATGCTGGCTTTACCACCCAATAGCTCATTCACAGCTGCCTACGGGCTACTACCACCACAGCCACTGACTAAGAAGGAACATGGACTAGATTGTAAAGAGTATCAAAGCCTATACCTTCATGGTGGAGGCAGCAAATACCTGCTTAAGAAGCTAAGTACATAAATGTTGCCATACTGGGACAGAATGAAGGTCCATCAAGCACAGCATCCTGTTGCCAGCAGTGGCCAATCCAGGTTACAAGTACCTGGCAAGATCCCAAAACAGTACAATACATTTTTTTGCTGCTTATCCTAGAAATAAGCAGTGGGTTTTCCCCATCTTAATAATGGCTTATGGACATTTCTTTTAGGAAGCTATCCAAACCTTTTTTTAAACCCCGCTAAGCTAACGGCTACACTTTCTGATCTAAGCACAGAACCTGCCTCCACCACAATCATGGTCACTACCGTGACCAATGCATCCATCCTAGGGAGCCAGTACAGCTTGTCCAGCTCCTCACATGGCAGGTGAAGCATCCCACTCTGCCATTACTTAATTGAGAACCCTGTGGAGGCTTCTGGATGCCTTCCAAGATGGGGTCCTCATCCAGAGCTTCCTCCTGGGAAAACACCAAGATACACAAAGCCAAGGATACAATCTTTCATGTGATTGAGCTCCTCCCACCTAAACAAGTGCATCACTGGGGACTCCTCCAGAGAGATGTCCCCCAGGCCTGGAGAGGCTGCCTCACATGGCAAGTTCTCCTTGTCAGACTCCAGTATTGTCTGACCCTGTTCTAGGTCTGCACTGCTGCTCTGTCTCAAAGGCCACACGAGTGCCTGAAACAGGACCTCTGAAACCCCCAAAACCCTCTGTGGCCAGAAGGGAAAACCCCCCTCCCCAAACTAGGGAGCTGACACCCTGGTAAGGTCTGACAAATGCAGTCTCCAGTGTCCTGCTGCAGTTGGGACTCCAACTGGGAGCCCTCACCAAGTAGGAGTGGGACTCCATCAGGATCCCCATACCTTGTGCATAGCACATCCTCAGCTCTACCTGAATTTTGGTGGGCTGACTAAAATGGCTGCTGTTCCCACCAAAAATGGGAAGACTGCGGCCAGGAGCAGATTTGGGCCTGACATTGCAGCACAATGAGTCTGCTTGGGGGGAAGGGAGAGGCTATGGAGCCCCTCTGGAGCAATTCCTGAGCTGCCCTATCACCAATGGTGCAAAAGAATCCAGAGGCACCGATCTGCTGGTTTCCGCAAGCCCCATACCTTCAGGCATCTGTGTCAACTTCCGAGTATCCCAACCCTCACCAATCCCCCAGACTCACCGTGTCGGGGGAACGGGTCTGGAATTCTGTGCTGCCTGTGCTAAGCACTGCTGCACTATCATTTTGTTTGCTCTCTAGCCCATATCCAAGGGAAATAAAGCCTGACAAGCCAATTAGTATTTTTTTTTTTTTTTTTTTATATTGGGCTCTCTGCAGGGGCCTATGTGAAGAGAAGGGAGGTAAGACCTCACCCCCCCCTCCCACCCCTCCCTGCTATAGGAGAAACCTGTACCAGTACACCTCACTGAGCAGAAACCTATGGGCTAATGCTCGGGGCTGCAGAGAGAAAGAGACCTGTTCGGGCTCACTATCGTGGCCCAAACCCCAGAAATGATACCAGCCAAGGAACTCTACCATAAAGGACACCGGCCTATTTCAAGTAAGCACTATGATAAGAAATTCCCTTCCACCAGTAGGAGTTACAGAAATTAGCAGTTGTGCCCTGTGTTTCATAGTCTGATGCGACCTTCCTTGTACAGCATCACAATATATATTAATAGCGTAGGCTCTCTTTATCACAGCCAAGCTACAAAGCACAGTAAACAGCTGATTCTCTGATCAGTAATCATACCTTGCAAGAGCTGAAACGTTGTCAGTTACACAGAGAATAAGCCTGAGTATTTGCTATGAACTTACATGCAATGACCTTGTCAAAAAGCACAGTTCTCTTTTTGATTTGTTTTAAGCATACACTATTCCTTATGCCAGTCAGGAAAAAGCAAGTCACACAGGCTGCTGCTGCAATGCAAAATCAACATTTTATTGCCATGCTACAAAAGATATGTTGGCACTGAGGACTTGGTTATTTTGTCAATTTCACATAGCTCATTTTTGAACATGAACATTTGGTAAGCTATATATCAAATACCTGAAAATGCAAGATAAAGTGTCACTATGCTGATGTGAAACTGCACACAGACTGCGTACCTTTTCTTCTAACTCAAAACGAAACAGTATCCTGGAATGTTTCTAACAAATTAATCTGAAATGGCCAATAAATTCAGAGATATTTCACGCAAAATTTGGCAATGGCACGGTTGTTGTTTAAATGTCTTTTTTTTTTCAATATAAAAGAAACTTTTTTAAAAAAATCTAATAAACTACCTTTGTACAAAGTTGCTATATTTATGCTTTTAAGTAGGAAAGAAAACCTTACAAGTTATAATGCAAATTAGGACATACAATAATCTTACAATATAATACACTGTGATAACAAAAGGACCACAAAACTTAAGATTTTGGCCTTTATAAAAGTATAATTCCGCATTTAATCAATGCAGTTGTGGCACACTGGCTCCTACTGCATCACTTGCTATCAGTCGGCTTTCATGCTAGAGCTGGACTGAATTCATCGGAACACCTACAGTTTTAGCTCAAGATGCAGTGGTTTAAAAAAATGCCCTAGTGATGCTACAGCGGGATGTGGTACATGCATAAAAGGGCTACATGCCTGCTGACTGGGGCACAGTGTATTGGGGGGGGGGGGGGGGGTTGTCATACAACATACAGTTTTCTTTAACCAACACGTCTGTTGTAGATTCAGTAATTGCGTACAGATGTCTTGCATGTGATGAGGGACTGTGATCAGAATTTGACAAATCACTAGGAAAATAGGAAACCATTTGTACCAAATACATACTGTGTATATACCTCACTAGCAGAACTGCCAAATGGCGTTGCAATAATGTAGGTTTGCCTGCCACTAATGTACATAAACAAGGCTTTTATTATAAAATGCTAAAAATGTCAACACTAGCTAGATGCAAAAAGTTAGGCACATGTCCAGAAGGTTAAACAGTTCAAAACTGGCATGTCCTTTCAACTCTATGCAATTAAATAGGCACTGTGAAAGTGGCAATGCAGCTGTACAGTACATCTCACTACTACACAACTTTTAGGAGTACCTGCTCTATATTAAATTCCCTTTCCAGAAGCATATGATGTGATCAGAAACATTGTTTATCAGCCTACAAAAATGTAGTGTTTTAGAAATGAAAATGACACACTTGCATCCTCATTTTTTTTCAAAACTTCCCCAAAAGGTGCACATGAAGCGATGTTTCCCAGGCTCACATGGGCAGGTCAGTGCTGTTGTGCCTTGTCTTTCTAGACGTACCGTCATCTCGCGGTAGCGCTTTCTGCAAGCTCGACATAGCAGCAGTCCGTTCAATGTCTATTACAGCATACAGCTCTGTGCGCCGGGTCGGAGTCTGTGGAAGCGGAGTGGTCGGAGTTTTTGGAGTCTGAGGGTTGTCCGAGTCACTGCCAGCTTCCAAGTCAACCTGAATGTAGTTGAGCTGTCTGTGTTCTAAACTCGGGCGTCGGATATCAAAATTGAACACGGTAGGTGTACAATCCCGACGCCTGGAGTATTCTATTTTGTGCGCGCTTGATGGAACTGTTACATTCTCAGTGTTCACATAGTTGTGCGTTGGATCCAGGCCACTATGGTAGCCATTTACAGATGGGGTCTTTGGTCCTAAACTATCCTCTTCATCCCTGCTTAGCTTTCGGGCCTCCCAAACCGGAGGAAGAGATGGCAGGTTTTCATAGTTTAGTAAAGCAGTCCTCCTTTGAGCCGAGTTGTTGATGTTCTGGGCATCCGAGGTATTGGCTGACATCAGACGACCTCTCCTTGCTCCTGAGGCACTAGGAATGGATAAGCCATTAAGGTTTTCATACACCAGTTTATTGCCAGAAGGCGCTTCTCTCCGTTCGTCACTGTCATAGCCAGTGTCCCAGTCGGTGTTAGCAGTATTGTTGCCACCGTCACCACCACCAACTTGTTCTTCCGCAAGCCCTTCCTGTTTCTCTTTTTCCATTAACTGTCTTTGAACGGGCGTCGGTCCTAAAACAAATTTCACCGCTTCAGATTCCAGAAAAACCTGCGCATCTCGGTCTGGGACATCAGGCAGATCGTCTTTTGCTTTGCTGCTTTCAGCATCAGAAAGCCTTAATTCTAGTGGAGTATGTGCACTGGATCTGTTCTTCCCTTCTTCTTGTACTCCAGTTGTGTTTACGTAAGTATGTACCTACACATGGAAACAAAATGAATTTTAAATGCAAAAAAAAAAAAAAGGTATAATTATGTTGAGATAGGTAGCAAATTAGAAAAGGCCTCCAAAGCTTTAGATAGTTCCTAAGCTTAGGTCAGCGTTTCTCCAAACTGTGCACAGCAGCAAACCCACAGGGGTGCTGCTGAGCAGATGGGAGTTCACACGCCGAGCGCCGGAACAAGTTGCAGGGAGCGCAACCGCCGACCCGCAATAATCCCTGTACGAGTCTACAGTGTTGATGTGAGCTACACATGACTGGGGTAAGCTACCGATCACAGTTCAACTGTGATGCCTGTCTGGCTCCTAAAAGGGCGATCCTGATTGGGAAGCAAGACGTGAGGCTCTTGCTTCCCAATCAGGATCACCCTTTTAGGCACCAGACAGGCCCCATGACCAAACACAGCTGAGCTAAGATCGGTAGCTTACCCCAGCCGTGTGTGGCAGGAAGCAGTCCTCTGTTGGAGAGAGAGATTTTATACATAGCAGTTCGCAGAGAGAAAGAGATAGTAAGGTAAGCACAATTAAAAAGTTAAAATTAAATTAAAAACATATGGACCCGTTGAAGCAGAAGGAGAATTGTGGGTGGGGTGGGGGAGGGAAGGAGAGATGCTGCAAAGGGATGGAATCTTGTATATTTATTTTTATTTTATTTGGATTTTACTCACACCTTTTTCAGTAATAGCTCAAGGTGAGTTACATTCAGGGACACTGGCTATTTCTCTGTCCCAGAAGGGCTCACAATGTAAGTTTGTACCTGAGGCAATGGAGGGTTAAGTGACTTGCCCAAGATCACAAGGAGCAGCAGTGAGATTTGAATTGGGTACCTCTGGATTTCAAGCCCGGTGCTCTAACCACTAGGCCACTCCTCCACTTTTATATGAGGGGAGGGAGAAATGTTGGACATAGGGGTGGAGGAAGAGATGGTGCATGGTGAAATATTGGACATGATGTGTGGTGGGAGGGAGGGGGGGCACGAAAAATTGTTCAGACGCTAAAGGTACTGTTAACCAAAAAAAAAAAAAAAGGTTGGGAACCACTGAAAGCTACAGATAACACTGAAAATGAGACAGAACTCAAGAAGGTTGGCTACTACTCAAGAAACATGCTCCCTGGATGACAGCGAAGGAAATCCAGAAACTGCTCCTACTGTAACATCCAAGGTTCAATCAAAGATCACCACTAGAAATATTTCCAGCACAAGCTGCACCTTCTTCATATGAGGCTCTTACCAGTGCCTTCTCTGTACACATACAGGATAGAACAAGAGAGCACAGACAAAAATGCTAACATAGTTTAGTATAAGGATTTTCTAATGGGAAGCAGCACAAGGAGGCCCCACTACAAAACTGTCTTGAGGGGCTTCAAGCTTCCGCACTTCTGCCCGATTCAAAACTATTTTTCAAATACCAAGGAATGCTATTAATCTGTGACAAGCCAAGGGGACCCAACAAGGTAAGTACTATCAATAGGTGGCACTCGAAATGCCGTACTCTGTATTATCCAGGAACAACAATATGTCACAGTAACACTATATAAGGATTCAAATAAATCTTCCTTTTTAAGGTACGGCTAATTCTACAGCTTCCACATCTCTGATCTCAACTCTATATTTTCAGTTTCTGTGGGGCGGCTAAAGATATGTTTCCAATGAATAAATACCAAAAACGTCCAAGTTTCTCACAAGTCTAACTGGACAACAATGTATACTTTTTGGAAGCCATCAAAGTTTCCCTTTCAGCATACATTTTTGGTTATACGAAGTTTACTTGAGGAGAACAGTTGGGGTAAGCTATAACTTCATTCAGCAAACCAACAGCTTTTTAGTCCTATAGCTTGCTACATAGGTTGTCAATAGGGAAAATAGGTATATCAACAATTTAAAAAAGTTAAAAGTAAAATTAGCTTATCAGCAAAGGAAATGATTTAACAAAATAACTCACGTGTTCCTCTGCCACAAGCAACGGATGAGTTGACTCTTCGCCCACTGAAGGAAGGCGCGTGCTTCCCACAGAAGGATGTCTGCTAGAGGGATGTGATGAAGCATCTCCAAACGAGGGATATCTGGGGTACCCATTGGATAAACTTGGTCCACTAAAACCTGGAGCTGATTAAAATGGACAAAATGTTGTAAGAAGGAAATGTTATAACAAAGTCCCTTGACAACCCTGTTTATATAGGGAGCTGATATACTGTGCTCTTTCACAACACAGGCCAGGCCTAATTATCCAAGGGCTAAGTACAGACCCCTGTGGTATTAAGCTCCCCGTGTTTAAAAATACAGAAGTTATGGCTGCAGAGAAGACAAGTTGATTCAAATGTATCAGAGACATCTGGTTGCCTTAAGAAACCATTTTTAGAATCATAATGGTTGCTTCTGTTCTGCAGTGGAATGTGTCGTGTTTAACCCTTGCTTGGTTACGGAATTGTGGCACTAACCTATAGGTTTCTGTATCTGATTGTAGTCTCATGTTTTTGGTTAAAAAGCTAATAAGGTTAAACAAGACAACCTAAAGAGGACAGTCTGTGTATCATTTTCAAAGTATTAGATTAGGGGTGTTTTTTTAGGGGGTATAAAAATGTAAAATGAGCTATTCTATTACAGTTCATATTTGACAATCTTACCATTTTGTATTAGTTTATTGGAAATATGTCGATTCATAATTTTGTTCTTTGCAATGGCTGATCAATAAAAGAGCATTTAAAAAAAAAACAACAAACAAACAAAAACTAAAAGAAGTCTTCCTTGAATCTATCATCCACGCAAATATGAAGCCTGTTTCCATTTTCTGGGTCTGCAATCAAGCAATTGTAAGATGAACCAATGA
The DNA here is from genome assembly GCF_901765095.1 of Microcaecilia unicolor. Taxonomy (NCBI): domain Eukaryota; kingdom Metazoa; phylum Chordata; class Amphibia; order Gymnophiona; family Siphonopidae; genus Microcaecilia; species Microcaecilia unicolor. The sequence goes on along the minus strand of NC_044039.1, from coordinate 8,295,481 downwards.
TGATTCACATTTACTACTTTGAGCCCCAGTAACAATTAAGCTGCTAAAGATATTTTTAACCAAAATGAACAGAAGTGGAGTATCATAACTTTTAACAGTCAGCAACTTGGATTTCCAATATTATAGACAGGGAAAGCGTCTTGTTAAAGACGGTCAAAGGGCAGTGATGAACCGTGACAGCTGAGCTCAGGTGCTAGGAAGGAGAGAGACTGCTGTAAAAATAAGCACTCTCAGAATGGAATTCTATCCAAGTTCATCGGAAAAAAACGGCTCTAAATATATTCTTCCTCCCTTACTCCATGTGAGACTCTCAATATTGTGGCGGACACTGGGTTCAATTTCCCTTCAAGCCCAGCTCTAGAGCATCTTTCTCCTGAACTATAACCACACTTGCTCTGTAGTTAATAATGTAGAATACTTTGGGGGGGGTTTTAAGGCACTTTACACATCTATAAATACCACCAAAATAAAACTATCACCAATTTTACTTGATTTAATGTAAGTATCGACAAAAAGAAAAAAATCTTTCCCACAGCATCGCCAGTTCCTGTAGTACACCACATGGGGTGAACGTAGACATTGACAATATTGTGGGTTTCTGAGCTGAGCAGATACTTACTGGTGGGCGTCCGAGGTGTTCGTGGAACTTCTGGCTCTGTCTGATGGTTCCTTTCCACCACTGGTTCCTCCACCACACTGATGCTATTATTTTGCATAATCTCCTGCAGCATATTAAATAGTTCTTCTGCTCGGCTACATTTAAAGGCAAAGATTCCTAGAAAAGAAACACAAAAACCTCTCTAATCCCACTCTAGTAAGCCAATAAAGGAAATAGTTATAAGAACGATCAAGACATCCTGGTACTTTTTCAACGAACATTCAATGTCAGAAAACTAAGGGGCCCTTTTACTAAGCCGCGTAGGCGCCGGCGCGCACCCACCTTGCGTCAATTTTGAGTTACCGCCTGGTGGCACGTGGTCCTTGCGGTAATTTCATTTTTGTCATGTGTCTGCTACGACTGCCAGAAAATAATTTTTAGTTTCTGGTGCGTGGCAAAAACTGGGCGGTAATCGTCATTCTACACGCGTAGACGATTACCGCATGGTTACCATGTGAGACCTTACCGCTAAGTCAATGGCTGGGCGGTAAGGTCTCAGACCCAAAATTGGAACACGCCGATTTTTATTTTGCCGCACATCCATTTTTGGCGAAAATGCTTTAAAAAGGTCTTTTTTTTACAGGCGTGCTGAAAAATGGATCTGTGCACGCCTAAAACACGCGTCTACACTAGCGCAGCCCATTTATCGATGCATCTTAGTAAAATGGCCCCTAACTTGCCTCCAGAAAGGTAGTGAGGGATTTACTAAAAGATGATAGGTCTGATTTTTGTAAAACTTTTAAAGGAAGGCGGGTTCAGAGTAAAGAAACGAACAATGGCAAACCGGTTCTACCGGTAGTCTGTCTTGGGGAAACACAGAGCAGGCAGCAAAACGCTTAAGTGGCTTGTCAGATTATTGTGCCACATTGGCTGAACTGCAGAGAGCACCCGACTTACCACGACCAGCAGAGATACAAGTAGCCAACTCCTCGGCTTTGGGTTATTCTTCCGTTGCAAGCATTAAGTTAAAGTTGACATACGGGTGTTAAACAAAAAGATTTTATTTTTGCTTGCTTGTTTTTGTTTTCTGATACTGGATTAATTTTATGTTAGATTTGGTTATTTTCAATTTATAAAAATTTAAAGAAAGATATATTACTGTGATTAAAAACAGACAGACAAAAAAATTTTAATTAAACAGGAGGACGCCCAGGAACAGAATACATATTTTTTTCAATTATCTGTAGAAATATGGGCCAAAAATTGAAGATGGCACCTTTTTATTGGATTAGCTTTCAAGAATTTTCCCTCCATTAGGTCAGTCAGGAAAGAGCACAATTATACTGGGTTTAATAATAGAGTTATCCAGTTCTCAGGTTCTCTGAATATGCCATTCCTCCACGACTCTCCAGACCAGTCAAGACGCGTGGGTTATGTCCTCCTACCAGCAGAGGGAGACTGAGAAACACTGAGCTTTTGAATACTGTATATATAACCTGTGCAGTACATCCACTAGCCAGTATTTTCTCAGTCTCAGCAGAGGTAGATGGACAGCCTGTGCAGTCTTCAATAGTCTGGTGAGGTAGTTTGATTATTCAGTTAAGGGGTTTCTTCTCTTATTGCCTAAGTTATTAGTCTGGACTATTCCCTGTACGTGGTATAAAAAAAAGTGCTTCGGGGCCCTGGGTCCGGTGGGGCCCAGTTTTTCCCCCTGGGGTGTTACACCTGTTTTCAGGTCCCTCCCCCTGTGCTGCTCTCCTTGGAGACTCTGGCAGCTTTGTGCCTCGGCTGCTTTCTAAGATTGTAGCCTTGAGAGCCCCCCACTTTTCAGCTGCCAGAAAGAAAGAAAGAAAGAAATTGGGTGATATCTCTTTAAGAGCCATCTGAGGCTTTATGTAGATAGGAACGGACGGCAGGTTCGTTTCCTATTGCTAGCGAGAGAGAGCAGAGCGGGTAATTGTTGTGGGGAAGCTGTGAGAGACAGTGTGTGCGCCGCTCAGCACAGCGTGTGGTGTGCTTCGAGGTCATGGCAGGCAAACTTCTCCACTGTCGCGCGTGCTCGCGCCGAGGCATAGAAGCGCCGGGAGGTCAGTGCCGGTTGTGCGGCGAACCGAAGCAGGCCTCGCCGATGGCGGCACCCCCGGTGTTGATTGCGGAGGCCCCAGCTAGTTCGGGGGTGTCGGGGGCAGCAGGGGCACCGGCAGGGACGGTTTCAACAAATTTAGTTTTGGCGGGAACGGCCGCCATTTTGGATTCCGCGCGTCCCGCAGAATCAGCTGTTTTTGGCCCTGCTGCTCCCGGATCGGCTCCGAAGGTGGCGCCTGAGGGTACAGGAGGCGTTGGTTTTCCTCCGGATTTCGTTTGGACCCTTTTTCAAGCCTGGAAGGCGGGTCCCCCACCTTTAGGGGAGGGGACTAGTGCGGCGCTGGCGAAGAGGCCTCGGTTTGAGTGGGATGATGAGGAGGGATTCTCCCCTGTAGGATCCGAAGGTGCTTTGAATGATATTGGGGATCCTGAGGGGCTTGAGGGTCCTCAGGATCCGGAGTTGGTGGTCCCTGGGGAGGATCCCTCTGTAGTGCGGATTTTTCACAGGGAGGAGCTTGCGGAGCTCATTGAGCAGATTTCTTCCACCCTTAAGTTCGAACAGCCAGAGGCGGTTTTGGGGGAGGCTAGACAGGTGGATCCCTTGGTTAAGGGGATTCTGCGGCAGGCTAGGTCCTTTCCCATGAATAAGGACATCCGGGATATGGTGTTTCAAGAGTGGCATTCGCCGGATACTCCCTGTAAAGTGTCTAAAGCTATGTCTAGACTGTACCCGCTCCCACAGGAAGATAGAGATTCCTTTAGGGCTCCCACAATGGATGCGGTGGTGACAGCAGTGACTAAAGCCACGGCTATACCGGTGGACGGGGGGACTGCTCTCCGGGATCCCCAGGATAGGAGGCTTGAGTCCTTCCTCAAGCGGAGTTTTGATTTGTCGGCCCTGGCCCTGCAGGCCTCGATTTGTGGGGGGCTAGTTGCGCGGGCGTGTTTCCGATGGGCCGAGAAACTGCTTGATGATTCGGTGGAGGTTGGGACCTCCGGGGTACAGGAATTAGCCAAATTGGAAATGGGATCGTCCTTTTTGTCTGATGCGCTTTATGATTTGCTCCGTGCCTCGGCCAAGAATATGGCTATGCTGGTGGGGGCACGTAGGGCACTGTGGTTGCGAGGTTGGGTCGCGGACGCGGCCTCCAAAGCTAAGCTTTGTTCGCTTCCGTTTAAGGGGTCCATGCTTTTTGGTGAGGATTTGGATAAGTTGGTGCGTGGACTCAGCGATGCCAAGGCCCCTCGGCTTCCGGATTTTTGTCCGAAGGCGGCTTCCAGGGGTACTTCCTCCCGAGGCAGGTTTAAGGAGGCTCGCCGGTATAGGCCCGGGAGGGCTAGTGGAGCCTTTAGAGGTCGGTTCTTCCAGCGAACACAGTCCTTTCGTGGGAATCGGCGCGGAGGGCGTGATTTTTCCGCGGGAGGACAGGTTTCGGGGCGTAATTCGCAATGAAGGTGTGTGGGTCCAGGCTCTGGTTCGGGTAGGGGCTCGGCTGAGTCTGTTTTACCAGGACTGGGCCCAAATCACATCGGATCAGTGGGTTCTCGAAGTGGTGCGAGACGGATACGCTCTGGAGTTCGACGGCTCGCCTCCCGAAAGGTTTCTGGAGTCCCCTTGTCATTCGAGGCTCAAGCGGGCAGCAGTGCGAGACACTTTGGCTCGTCTGATCAGTCTGGGGGCGGTGGTACCTGTTCCCGCCGCTCAGCGCCGCTTGGGCTGCTATTCAATCTATTTTGTAGTCCAAAAGAAGGAGGACGCCTTTCGGCCTATCTTAGATCTGAAGGCAGTCAATGCGGCTCTCAGAGTCCCCTCTTTTCGCATGGAGACATTGAGGTCGGTCATTGTCGCGGTGCAGGAAGGGGAGTTTCTCACGTCTTTGGATCTGACGGAGGCTTATCTGCACATCCCCATTCGGGCCGCTCATCAGCAATTTCTGCGCTTTGCGGTTTTGGGGAAGCATTTTCAGTTTTGTGCTCTGCCTTTCGGTTTAGCAACGGCTCCTCGAACGTTTTCCAAGATCATGGTGGTAGTGGCGGCAGCCTTGCGGAAGCAGGGTATTCTGGTGCACCCGTACCTGGACGATTGGTTGATTCGGGCCAAGTCCCAGTCAGAGAGCGAGGTGTCTACGGCTCGAGTGGTGCAGTTTCTTCAGTCTCTGGGCTGGGTAGTGAACTTCGGCAAGAGTCACCTGGTGCCGTCGCAGTCGCTGGAGTACCTGGGGGTTCTGTTCGATACCAGGAACGGTCGGGTCTTCCTGCCGGGCCCCCGGATTCGCAAGTTGCAGGGTCAGATTCATCTCTTTCTGTCGGAGGCGGCTCCGACGGCCCGGGAGTATCTGCAAGTCCTGGGGTTAATGGCGGCCACCATAGAGGTAGTTCCGTGGGCCCGGGCGCATATGCGGCAGTTGCAGTCGGCTCTTCTCAGTCGGTGGGCGCCTCTGTCGCAGGAGTTGGATGTACGCCTCCAGCTGCCGGTAACCCCACGCCTCAGTCTCCAGTGGTGGCTAGATCCAGGCAATCTGGAAAAGGGAATGCCGTTGGAGGCTCCGCAGTGGGTGGTTCTCGTCACAGACGCCAGTCTTCAGGGCTGGGGAGCTCATTGTCTCGGTCAGGTAGCTCAAGGACGCTGGTCTCAGGTAGAAGCTCAGTGGTCCATGAATCGTTTGGAAACCCGGGCCATTCGGCTAGCGCTTCAGGCGTTTCAGAGTGTGCTGGTGCGGAAGGCAGTCAGGGTGTTTTGCGACAACGCCACCGCCGTGGCTTATGTCAACCGTCAAGGGGGCACAAAGAGTCAGGCGGTCGCGGAGGAGGCGGCGCTGTTGTGTCAATGGGCGGAGGTTCATCTTCTAGCGCTCTCCGCGGCGCATGTGGCTGGAGTAGACAACGTGGAGGCAGATTACCTAAGCAGACATGCTCTAGACCCCGGGGAGTGGTCGCTTCATCGGTCGGTGTTCAATCGCATTGTGACGATCTGGGGACTTCCCGTGATGGATCTCATGGCAACGGCCCGCAATACTCAGGTTCAGAGGTTTTTCAGTCGCCGGAGGGATCCTCGAGCGGAAGGCATAGATGCGCTTCTAATGCCGTGGCCGCAGGAGTTGCTGTATGTGTTTCCCCCATGGCCGTTGGTCGGTCGAGTGATTCAGCGCATCGCTCGGCACCCCGGACAAGTGATTTTGTTAGCCCCGAATTGGCCACGTCAGCCGTGGTACGGAGATCTGGTGCGGTTGGCGATAGCGGATCCTCTGCCGTTGTCAGATTCAGGGGTGTTGTGTCAGGGACCGATAGTTATGCCAGATCCGGATCGGTTCTCGCTTACGGCCTGGCTCTTGAGAGGCACAGGTTAAGGAAGAAAGGTTTTTCGTCCAGAGTGATTGATACAATGTTGAGTTCGCGTAGGCAGTCCACTTCGCTGGCGTATGTCCGGGTCTGGAGAGTCTTTGAGCATTGGTGTGCAGGTAGGCAGGTTCTTCCCTTTCGGGCGTCGGTGACAGATGTCTTGGAGTTTTTACAGGATGGTATGGACAGGGGTTTGGCCTTGTCCTCTTTGAAGGTGCAGGTGGCGGCTTTGTCGTGTTTCCGTGGGAAGCTCCAGGGAAAGTCGTTAGCTTCTAGTCCTGATGTGGTTCGATTTTTGAAGGGTGTTAAGTTACTGCGCCCGCCCCGGCGGCGGATGGTGCCTCCGTGGGATTTGAATCTAGTTTTGGAGGCTTTGGTGAGGCCGCCGTTTGAGCCCTTGGTTTCTGTTTTAGATAAGGATCTGTCCCTAAAGACGGTGTTCTTGGTGGCTATTACTTCAGCTCGGCGAGTGTCAGAACTTCAGGCTTTGTCTTGTAGAGAGCCCTTTCTGTCTTTTTCCAAGAAGGTTTCGTTGCGCCCGGTGCCGTCCTTTGTGCCCAAGGTGGTTTCAGAGTTTCATATGAATCAAGTGATTTCCTTGCCAGTTTTGGGTGACTTGGCGGGGGATGCAGAGCAGCGTCGACTGGCCAAGTTAGATGTGCGAAGAGTCTTGCGCTGTTACGTTTCCAGAACTCGACACTATAGGCTTTCTGATCGTTTGTTCGTTCTCCATGGTGGTGCAAGGAAGGGCGCGGCAGCTTCCAAAGCTACGATAGCTAGATGGTTGAAGGAGTCAATTGCTTCGGCGTATTTGCTGAAGGGCCGCGTGGTCCCTAAGGAATTTTCAGCTCATTCTACCAGGGGAATGGCGACCTCCTGGGCGGAGAGTAGTATGATTCCTCCGTTAGATATTTGTCGAGCGGCGGTTTGGTCGTCATTGCATTCCTTTGTTAAACATTACAGGATTGATGTGCATGCCAAGGATGAGGCAGGTTTTGGGGCTGCAGTGTTGACCTCTGGCCTACGTGGATCCCGCCCTTAGGATCTTACTGCTTGGGTACGTCCCATGCATCTTGACCGGTCTGGAGGGTCGTGGAGGAAGGTGAAATTAGATCTTACCTGCTAATTTTCTTTCCTCTAGACCCTCCAGACCGGTCAAGGCCCGCCCTGTCTGTACTGTAGGCCAGGAGGTCGGTTTGTCTGTTGTTCTATCTTGGCAGCTGTTGAGTGTGGTTTCTATGGTTTCAGACTTTGTTTTTATAAGTCTGGTCAGGTGTGACCGTGTTTGTTAGTCCACCTGTGGAAGCACACACAATACAAAGGACACAATGAAAGATATGAAGAAAGTGTCCAGTTGACAGTGACCACGTACGGGGTTGTTAGTTCTAGTTGATGTTTTTGTTTTCTCTGCTTTGTCAGGGTTATACTGGCTAGTGGATGTACTGCACAGGTTATATATACAGTATTCAAAAGCTCAGTGTTTCTCAGTCTCCCTCTGCTGGTAGGAGGACATAACCCACGCGTCTTGACCGGTCTGGAGGGTCTAGAGGAAAGAAAATTAGCAGGTAAGATCTAATTTCACCTTATACCTCAGTAAGGGGGGGGGGGGGGGGCAGACTGACACTACAACTTTACATTACAACGTGCTAGGTTTGTCAACTGACACCAATTTTTAGGGCAGATTTATCCAGTTCTGGTTTTAGTCCACTGCAGACAAGACTCGTAATCTTGCTTTTCTTAGGGACCTCAACAGAAAAATCAGAACGACAAGTCCCCGACTATCCAACATTGCGTGAGAAACCAATACTCTTATTAACTTTTTGTGTGTTTATTTCAAAATGTTTATCTTAATTTCAAATGTCTTTTTTTTTCTCTTGTTCAGTTCTAAAAGTCCCTATCAATACCCAAATGTTTACCTATTTGAGTGTAACTGGTCTTCTCTGTAACATGTTCCTGTTATATCTGAAGATTCATGCATTGTAAATTTTTGACTCGATTCATTAGTCCTTCACATTTTTGCACTGAATTCTGTTTACGTTTATTTTGGCATGTGTTAATACCACCTTTCAAAAATGGAGATACTCAAAAGTGGTTACACAGTGCTGAGAAAAAGTTTGTGAACTCTTAATAATGAGATTTATAAGGTCATACCATGATACCCTAGTTTAATTGAAACCAGTATTTTCTAATATGGTAAAACATGTTTAAATAAAACAATTTAGTGTTTCCAGAGACACAATAATGCACAATGTAGGAATAAGTCTACTTCAGAATCAGAGTGTGAGAAAGTAAGCAAACTGCTCTCCTTTAGCATGAGTAATTGGCTAATTAAAATTAGGTGCTTCAAACGGTTTATGCCTCCGCTTACTCCTTGGTTTGCATATTCAACCATGCATTGTAAATTTTTGTTCTTTGATCTTCTGGGAAAAGGGAGTGTGTTCCTATTCTTGTGTTTTTGTGATTTGCTTCCCTGCATCCCATTGGCATTGCAACATTTACCTGTGTTTATCTGTAGATATTGGTCTCTTGCGTGGGGGAGGTTGAAGGGTTGTTTGAGCTTTGTGTGTTATTGTTCTATGGGTTGGGTTTGAGGGTTGGTAGGGGAAGGAGAAAATCTGAAATTTCAAGATGACTGCTACACATTTGCAGTTTTTGCTTTGTTCTGTATGTACTATTTGTCATCAATAAAAGGTGTTTCAGTAACTGGATAACAAAATAAAACAAGTAGTTGAGCCTCATCTCTCTAGGCAGGGTTACGAGATCACATGTGGGATGCTGGGAGGAGTCAAGATTGCAGATACCAAGCCTCGACAAATTTCATTAGATCTAGAAGCCAGCTCAAAACCAGGCGCCAACAACTGACATCTCGCTGCTCCTTCCCAATCCTCCAACACTGAAGAGCACTACTTCAGGGATCCATAGCTGCTGTAACGTAAGGAAGTGAGAGAAGCAATATGAGGTACCACTACTGCCCTCAAATATCAAGATCGGCAAGAAATGGAAATACAGCAAGAGAGATATTGATGTTGGCCACGAAAGGGCTAGAGAATGGTGGGCCAAGGTTGGGAGGGCTTGAGAGAGAGAGAGAGAGAGAGAGTGTGGTAGCATAAGGCAACGGGGGGGGGGGGGGGGGGGGGGGCTAAGAGAAAGAGACTAGTAAGGATATGTTGTTATTGGCACACACTGATCAGTAGTGTCATGACATGGAAAATTTGTCAGCTCTCCTTCAGCCCCTTTGGATGCTACAGTGGGACCCCATTTAAAAATTAGCAAAGACCACTGACCTACAGGGAATGGAACTAGGTCCACTTGGCTGGCTTATTACTACTGGCCAATTTATTAGAAATATAAGGTAACAAAACATACACATGTTTAAACCAGTAAAGAAGTAATGTATTAATCTGGGCATTTTGACCTTAAAAAAAATTGTGTTTTAAATGTGCTACTATGTAACTTCCTGGCGTGTCCACTAGCCTCTGTACTTTCTGAAAGAGTAAACAATCGATTCACATTTACCCGTTACACTTCATTCAGGATTTCGCAGACCTCAATCATACCTCCTTTCAGCCATCTCTTCCCTACACTGAAGAGCCCTAACCTCTTTAGCCTTTTGTCGTATGACAATCTTTCCGTCCCGTTAATCATTTTGGTCACCCTTCTCTACCTTTTCAAGTTACACTCTTTAGTTTTTAAACATATGCTGGTCGGACCACCGCTAATTTTTTTTTTATTTGTTATTCTTTGACTTGTAGGGAAAACTCTCTTTTTTTTTTTTTAATGACAATCTTTTAACATTCCAAATCTTGAAATAAAAGACCTACTCAGCGCTATATAAAACAATTTACACATTTAAACAGGGCGATAGAGGAAAGCAGAAAAGCGGTTGATACGGAGAGAGGGTCGAATATCGGGGGTTCGGCTCCTAATGAAGCAACAGCAAAACAGGAGCTCGCTGTACAGCGAACCTACAAAAAAGCCCGTGGAAAACGCCCAGTACAACGCCCTATATAAATATACAAAAAAAGGTTAAAAAAATAGGAGTTTAAGCACTTAACAGAGGGTGAAAGACTAGTGAGGATTCCTGCTAGTTACCGCACTGGGAAGCAAAGAGACCCAGCGGCACAGCAGAGCAGTAGTGCTTTTCCAAATTAAGGGAAATAGCACCGGGAATCTGAAGTCCCTTACCTCTTAAATAAACAAGCTGTTATGAGGCACAGCAGTTTGTAAATGTGTGGTTAGAATTTACATTTAAATGTGAACATTAAATACCATAGGAAATGTATTTATTTATTTATTACATTTGTACCCCGCGCTTTCCCACACATGGCAGGCTCAATGCGGCTTACATAGTAACAATATGAAGAATTACAAAGTCGTAAAAAAGAATATACAATTTGTAGTAAACGCAATATTAATGGGGTTAACGGATAAGTAAAATTGAACATAGGAGGAATTGGGTGCAGAAGGAAATGAGCGTTAGAATGTAGGCGTAGGAAGATGGAGAGGAACGGATATGGGGTAACAATAAGGATAATGGGAAACATGGTCAGTGTATAGCAATCGTCAATTAGAATCATGTGGCCAGGCTTTAGATTAAGTTGAGTCGTTAGGGTATGCTATCTTAAAGAGATGGGTCTTCAGTGCTTTTCTGAAGGGCAAAAGGCCGTTGATTGTTTGGATGGATCTTGGTAGAGCATTCCAAAGCAATGTACCCGATACTAAAAAGATGCATGACGAGGCAACCTTGCCATGTAAACATTTTCCAAAGCAGCAGAGCAGTCTTCATAAACAATACCAATCAAAACCAGCTACACTCAACTATACAGAATTCTGATTTTTCTTTCTGTTCAAACATAAAAATACAATTCATTTATCCTTTAGTGTTTGATCTGAAAGGAAGAATAGCAAATATAGGGGCACTTTTATTAAGCTGCGTTAAGCGTCTACGCACGCCCAAATGGAGTTACCGCACGGCTACCGTGTGGCCCTTGCAGTAATTTCATTTTTGGCGCACGTCTGCTATGCGTGCCTGAAAAATATTTTTTTATTTTCTGGCACGTGTAGGTCATTACCGCCCAGTTACCGCGTGAGACTTGACCGCTAGGTCAATGGCTGGTGGTAAGGTCTCAGACCCAAAATGGACGCGCGGCAATTTTCATTTTGCCGCACGTCCATTTTCGGCAAAATTTTTTTAAAAAGGGCTTTTTTACAGGTGCACTGAAAAATGGATTGGCGCATGCCCAAAACCCATGCCTAGACTACCAGAAGCCATTTTTTCAACGCACCTCAAACATCCCCCGACTTAACAGTGAGCTTAGCCTAGCTGCAACAACTGGAGGCTGAAAAATGAACGGCAAAAATATTCCACCCACCTTGTCCAGTTTGACACCTTCGTCCACTTTCAAACGAGAAGAGATTTGAATCGTAGCCATAGCGACGCAGGCAGAGGTAGGACCATTTTACTGAGTCCCGCTTACGGGTGTACAAAATGAGCTCCGTGTCGGTCAGTTCCATCACGCCAGAACCCAGTTCATTTCCATCATCATCCACATTAATGACCTTCAGAACAGAAAAGTTACTCTTACAGTGAATGAGCATCAGTGAAGAGCGAGACCGCACTGAAGAAGCAAACGAAGGAAGCACTAGGTATCAAAATTTTAGTCACAGTTATTTAGAAATTCTGCTTGGCTCTGCTGGAATGAAAGACTGAAGACCTTACTTCCAAAACCTGACAAGTGCAAAAAGCTGTTTTCCAGATAAATATATTGTACTTCTACCCTAGTTCCTTTCTTTCACGTTAATATTTTATGTCCGTTCCTTCTTTCTTCTGTTTTAATGTATGCCGCCCAGATGGTTTATTCTGTTGGGCGGGACAGAACGTCTTTAATAAACTTGAAAATAAGAGGGTTTTTTTTTTTACTGGATATCATATACCTTAAGAATAAATGTCTTTTAGTGAAAATTTCACCCCCCAGATTCTATAAAGGTTGCCAAATTTGGGCGCAATCCTGAGATCCATATGCAACTAAATTGGCTGAGCCAATTAGCAATAATTGGGTGCTATTATTGACTAATTGGCACCAATTAGGATTTGCGAGCACGCTATTCTAGAACACTGGACGCCCAATCCCATAGCATGCAACCCAAGAGGAGGTGTGGCCACGGGAGGGGCACGAAGTGTTATAGAATTCCGGAGATGCGCGCCCAAATCAGACACTAGGAATTACACCAGGGAATTGGCGCTACACGCAATTCTATAAAGGACACTCAAACCGGAACGACCTTTACAGAATAGCACCGAGCACTGATTTTTTTTCCAGTGCCATTTACTGAATCTGGCCCCTTATGACTATCTATGAAGGCAGGCTGTTTCTGATATAAACTCATTTTGAAAAGGTTTTGAAACCGAGTTCTTCAATTCCGATAAGGCAAACCTATTTTTCCTTCTAAGGCCTGAGAAAATTTCTCAGATACGTAAATATAAGGATCAGGAACCAAGCTGTAAGACCCTTTTTTGTTGGACTAAATACATCAGTGACAAGCTTTACCGAGTTATTATCCTCTCTTCATTAGGTCAGAAAAATGGCCAAACCCATTAATAAACCAGTCACTGGACTAATAAAGGGTATATGGTAGAAATCCGACTGGATATCAGCTGGAGCCATGACTCTTATTCGCAACTGCTCAGGGATTTTCCTCTATTTGGAACATTCACCTTGGTCAATGCACTAGGATCCTTCAGGGGTCGCTGCATCATGAGTTCTAAATCCAGCCAACAGGGGTTGCCCTAATTGATGACCACAACACCCCCCCCCTTCCCCCAGTGAACACTGCCTCTGCAGCATCCTGAGCAGTGTGGAAAAATCAATTTGGGAACTGAGTCACCGAATCAGCCTGTCTACCTAATAAGCTAAATGTTCTTGATATCCTAATTTATTTTAATACTAGTAAAAAAGGCCCGTTTCCTTAACAAACGAAACGGGCGCTAGCCAGGTTTTCCTTGTAGTGTGTATGTGTGAGAGTGACTGTGTGTGAGAGAGAGACTGTGCGATTGTGTGTCAGAGAGAGATTATGTCTGTGTGCTTGTGTATCTGTGAGTGAGTGTGTGTGTTTCAGAATGACTGTGTGCGAGTGCATATGTGAGACACAGTGAGTGTGAGAGAGTGAGTGTGTTCCCCCCCCCCTCCTACTCCTCTCTTCCCCTTTGCCCCCCCTCTCTCCCCCCCCCCCCTCTTATGATAGCTAAAGTAGCATCCCTTCCCTTACAGCGAGGGCAGGACAAACACTCATGGGCAAACTTTGATCTACACCACCACAGATTTAGAATTTTGGGACTTATGGAGGCTTCATTAGAAATATTTTAACAGATACAAATCCACATAACAACTCCCTATTTTATCTTATTAGAATGAGTTATTTATTTATTAGGGTTTATTTACCACCTTTTTGAAGGAATTCACTCAAGGAGGTGTACAATAAGAATAAATCAAACATGAGAAATAAGACAATTACAGCAGTAGAATTAGTTATTCGAATAGCAAACAGCATACAATGCTGTACATATTCACGTTTATTAGGGCTGGCCATTCAATGTGATTAATCGCAATTTTTTTTTTTGTTTTACTTGCACAAATAATTTTAATTCAATTGCAGCATGCCTCCCTCCTATAAGGAGGAAGAAAAATGGCAGAAAGTTGAATGTGAAATGGATTATAGGGGAAGAAGTGAAGAAGAGAGGAGGAGACAGAAGGCCCTGAAAATAGAGTTCAGAGCACAGGAACAGAACCAGAGAGACAAGGTTCTGCAATTCCACAGGGAGTCGTCAGCATGTGTCATATTTTGCTAACCCTACTGTATGGCACACGGGAAACCAGGGGCCCTTTCTATACCCAGGAAATTATAACATTTTCTGTTCAAAATATCCAGTGATGTTGCCCTTATAACCTAGCTAGGCATACAGTCCTAGAAACTCAGTTCCCTAAATCAAAGAATCCCTTCTTCCTTAAAATCAAATTTGTTTTTGATTTTTGTTCACGTCTTGTATTCCAAACAATATAACTGTTACGTGCGTACTTCTTAAAAAAAAAAAAAACATACATCTGATGTGTTTTTTTTCATGTAATGGATCTATTCATGTGACAAACATCCCAGTGGAACTCGCTCTAAGTGGGTTTCATTGCCAAACAAAACCTAAAGTATAAACATTTTAAAAGTGTTGTAAAATCAGTGCAAGGTGTTACCATGTAAGTAGCAAATAGCTAACCAGAGTTTAGAGATTCCTTTTCCATTTCATATATTACATGGGCTTCAAAACTCCTGCCGGGACAGAGATAGCAGAGCAAATTCTGTCTAGAGATCATCTACTCAAAAATAAACCAGGTCAAGTCTCTGCACACACATCCCTCATTTTCCTGTTTTGTTTTTAATTGAATGATGAGCCCAGAACATACCTTAAACTTGTTTCGATGGTTATCTGGGACAGTTTCTTTATCTGGACAGCTACAACAGCTACCCATGGCTTCTTCAGAAGATCATGTAAATTCTGATTGAGGAAATAAGACAATAAAAAGGTGCATTATTAAAAGTTAATAAAACTATGATTTGAAGCTAGGAGGGGTTCTTCAAAAATCTGGAGGACTTTTCAGCAGACTTGGCATCCTGTGTGGGAGTCCCTTCCTCATAGAGCTCGAAGTGCCTTATTCAATATGTGAAGGTTGCTCCTGGTGTGTCGGACATGCAATGCTGGGGTGGGGAGGGGTTTGGTTTGAGTAGGGTTCAGTGGGGAGCTTTAAATCGATAATGAACTCTGAAATCTTCTGTCTTTGACTGAAAGTAACTTTTCTTGTAAAAACAAAAACAAGTTGGAATGCAGAAGATAAGACACAGCTCTAATTAATTTGTTATGTGAAGGGAAAGATGGAGCTTGTTTTTGGGTTCAGACTGGCCACCTGGACTAGGAAACATGTGACCACGTTCCCACAGTATAGCTTGTTTACCTAACAGAGAAGCATTCTGTAATTTTCCGTAGCTCTGAACATGAGTTCTGAGCCTAATAAAAAGGGGAGTTTCTTTCAGTGAAATCGGGAGCTCATTTGAGAGTAACGTACATACTGCGCAGAGGACTTGTTCCTGGTCTAAAAAGCTCCTTTCGCTGTTACAGGGTCCCCCAGCTGATGATAAGAGCCTGGATGATGTAAGGACCAGTGATGTTGTATATATATAGTATATTATTGCTTCTTTTCCTGGTCTAAGAACTCTTATCATTGCTTAGATGCAGAGACCAGCGATGTAATGATTGTTTAGCTAATCAATGTATACGTCTTAACCATTGTATATATATATATATATATATCTTAATCAATATAGAATTTAGCACCTCTAATAAAGGTTTCATTTATCTAAAACGAATTCAAAAGAACCCACAGTAATTATTGAGTAGTCTGTGTCAGTGAGACAGGCTGTAAATTCATAGCAGTACAGAGGGGAGGATGCTTTTATTTTCTTGGTAGAGGTCGCCAAGAAGGATCTATGTAGGTAACCCCTATCTGTTGTAACCTGGTGTTTGGGGGGTTTTGAGGGTAGGGAAAGGGGTATTTGAGGTTTGGGAGTTGCTGTAATTTCTGTCTGGAGTTAAATCAGAATTGTATATATTATACTGTTTGGTACTTTGGTGTTTGTCATACTGTTTTCTTTTACTCATTAAAAATAAGATAAAGATTATTTTAAAAAAGTTAATAAAACTATGATTAGCAGAGCGTCTACCCCCACAGGAGGAGCAGCGCTTCACCACCTCAGAAGGGACCGACATGCCGCCACGACAAAAAACACCTAGTCAGAGGCCCGACTCGCAAGAGCGCACTGCAAGCCTGCTAACTTGCTCCCTGTTCTTTTTTTTTTTTTTTTAACTTTGGCGCTAATGTTTAATAGAAAAAAGGTGTGCCGCGGGAACTGCATGACCGTTACCACAGCCCGCTAACAGATCCCCAACTCACCACCTGGATCCTGAAACAGGGTGTTTACCCCCCCCCTCCCCCCCATGAACTCTCAAACCTCCTCACCTCCCCAGCCAGAACAGACACTGCTGGACTGGAGCCATTCTGATACGGCCAGAAGAAACGTGGCTCTCTCTTTTTTTTTTTTTGTTGGTTGCTGCACAGACACTGCCACAAGAGAGGCTCAGGAGGGAAATAAAAGGAAGAAAGCCTCCAGGCGGGAGCAAGACAGTGACCTAGCACCACCAGGTATGTCTAAATTTCCTCAGGATTGACTCAACTGAGAACCAGTCACCAACTGGACCAGGAGAAACTAACTGAAACACAGAGAGAAACGAAGTATGTCCATACACCTGCTGGAGATAGAAGATACTGAGGAACTGGGCAGCTAGCACGTGGCTAGGTAGTAGTGCTTAGTTCTGGATTTTCTATCTCCACCTGCTGGTCGATGGACATAACTACCCACTTTTCCTGGAATAGTGGGATAGAACGTAATGGAATAGTATGACATTAAAAGGCCATCTGCTTGTGAAGATATGTATTTACATACCTTTTGTTATTACCAGCAAATGCAGCAATAATGTTCATTAAAAAAAAAAAATACCCAAAGACAATCAGAGATACTTTGAGATGTGGTGGAACATAATTCGTATCCAAAATCTCACCAAACTCTTGATACACTGCAGTAGAAACTACACCATTTCAAAAAACAAAACAAAACTTTTTGTTTTCTGCATAACTATCATAACTTGACCAATTTCCATAAAATTTGGTACGCATCATCCTGAATAAATTTGCAATAAGCCTACACTCACACCGGCCACTTCATTACTTTGCTATTCAACTGTCACAATGTTTCCTTCAGTGCGAGCTGATCGGGCCCTGTCACTTTCGGACTGCCAATCAGTTGATTCTGTTTCTCGCAATTTCTTCAAAACATATTCTATGCTTATCCTCTTCCACCTCTTTTCTGGAAACTTTTGCACCAGTCTATGAGAACGATGATTTTTCTCCAGACAAAATTTTTTAATGAGGATCAGATCCTCCTGACTGAAAACCACAGTGTCTGTTTATGTTTAAAGAAAATGGCGTCGGCGCATATCGTGACAATAATCGCTAGGTGGTGGCAATGTCGTTTAGGCAAGGCGGCCTACATGAGTGCAGGCTTATTGCAGATTTATCAAGGATGATATATCCCAAATTTTATTGAAAGTGGTCTTGACAGTTACATAGAAAAGCTCATTTATGCATTCTCGTATCCCACTGTTATCCAAAAACATGTTTCAGTTCAAAGTGGCTTACAATTTACATTCTAGCTAAGTACATAAGTATTGCCGTACTGGGAAAGACCAAAGGTCCATCGAGCCCAGCATCCTGTTTCCAACAGTGAACAAACCAATCCAGGTCACAAATACCTGGCAAGATCCCAAAAATGTACAAAACATTTTATACTGCTTATCCCACAAATAGTGGATTTTCCCCAAGTCCATTTACCGTATTTTTCGGACTATAAGACGCACCGGACCATAAGACGCACCTAGGTTTTAGAGGAGGGAAAGAGGAAAAAAAAAAATTTTCCTCTTTCCCTCCTCTAAAACCTAGGTGCTCCGGTGCGTCTTGTCCGAATTTTTGACCTCCGTTTTGTACTTACAGGATTCCGTGTTGTTCCCTGGTGGTCTAGTGACGTCGGGGCAGGAAAGAGCCCCCTCTTTCCTGCCCATCGCGCTGCTCTCCCTGCTTCTCAATGGTTTCCGACGGTCTCGGCGAGATTCAAAATGGCCGCCGAGATTCTCGGCGGCCATTTTGAATCTCGCCGAGACCGTCGGAAACCATTGAGAAGCAGGGAGAGCAGCGCGATGGGCAGGAAAGAGGGGGCTCTTTCCTGCCCCGACGTCACTAGACCACCAGGGAACACGGAATCCTGTAAGTACAAAACGGAGGTCAAAAACCGCTACCTTCGGACTATAAGACGCACCCCCCATTTTCCTCCCAAATTTTGGGGGAAAAAAGTGCGTCTTATAGTCCGAAAAATACGGTAATAACAGTCTACGGACTTTTCTTTTAGGAAGCAGTCCAAACCTTTTTTTAAACTCCGCTAAGCTAACCGCCTTTACCACATTCTCTGGCAACGAATTCCAGAGTTTAATTGCACGTTGAGTGAAGAAAACGTTTCTCTGATTCGTTACTACATTGCAGCTTCATCGCATGCCCCCTCATCCTAGTATTTTTGGAAAGCGTGAACAGACGCTTCACATCTACCCGTTCAACTCCACTCATTACATTAGTGTTTAACCGTTATGACATGGGGAGGACATTGATGGTCTGTAGAATTTTTCTGAAGGGCAGTTTTGGAGGAGATAGGAAATAGGTTTTGTAGTGAGGGTTTGTAGAGGTGGGACGTTGATATAGGTAGGACGATAGTTTGTGTGGTTTTCTGAAGAGTTTTGATGCGGTAGATTAGCTGAGGTGGTGCATTGATAGCTTATGTATTTAGCTATAGAATGTTTTGAAAAGGTATGTTTTCCTTTCTTTCCTGAATTGAAGGTAGTTAGTGATGCTTCTTGTGGCTTTTGGTATTTGGAACCCAGGTAGTTAAAACCTGCTTTGTAGATGGTTTTGTAGGTTATGTTTCTGCAGTTAGGTAGGTGAAGAAGCAGGTAGCCTCTGTTTTCTGGACTTGCGTTTCTCGGGGTATAGTTTTTTGGTTTTTTTTTTCAAACACAGTGTAGTGTAGTTATTTCTGGGAGTTATTTTGTATCACCCAGAGGCTCCTTTCCACTGTGACACAAAGAATAATGAAGCTGACAAACGCAAAATACACTTCCAGCACTATAGCAGCTTACCTTGATCTGGCCATTAATGTTCCCAGCCTCTGCTGCAGCATCTGGATGTCAGGCATGCTTCAAAATCTCATACTGTGTCTCCGCACATCAGCGGCCAAATCTAAGAAAAATATTTTGAAAATACAACAAAAAACATAAAGGAACATAAATGTTCCATCTTATATACAAAATAAATAGACTTTACACCAACTAGACAAAACCGAACTCTTGTCACTGGACTGTTTAACCTCACTGCTAATAAAGAAAGCTACACAATACGCACTACCAATCTATTTCCTAAATTGAAGATGACACCTTTATAGTCGATGACCTAACTTATGCTTCAACTCATTTTATCACTTAGAAACCTCTGTGCAATGTCATAATGCATTCCTCTGTACCATGTATGTATACAACTAAATGTATTACCATTTGAAATTCTGTACCCGGAAATGGCGATTGCCATCACGGCATAATGTAAGCCACATTGAGCCTGCAAATAGGTGGGAAAATGTGGGATACAAATGCTACAAATAAATAAATACCTTGGGTCTATGCACAAACCTTACAAAACATCAACCAGAAGATGGCACAGCTACAGATCAAAAATATCGCCAGGTACCACTATATCGAATCTAGACCAGAACTGTACACCTTTTGGGGGGGGGGGGGGGGGGGGGGAGAACTGATTTAATTCAGCAATCACAAGGCAGTGTTACCACCTTTTTTAAATTTACTTTTTTTATTTGTAGAGACCTGATATGCCATCATTCAAAATGCAATGCAGCTAAGCAGTTTGTACACATACACACAAAAGAAATTAAGAGCGAGAGAAAAGCAGCAGCTGAGGATAAAATCCACTAGGGAAGGGAATCGAGGTTTCATATTTTAATCAGCTTAAATTTGGGGTAAGAGGGTTCCAGCTTCAGGGGCAGAGAGTTTCATAAATGGGAGATCAGCATAACTAAAAGCAATGTCACCTGGGATAGCAAGTTGAAGATGGAGCTCATTGGGAGGGGGGATGAGTGAAGTGTCTGTGCTGGGGTATATAGGGGAGGAGGAGAAAGAGATTAGAAAGATCATCAGGAGCAGAGAGAGTGAGATCTTTGTAGATCATGGTGAGGCATTTAAATTGAATACGTGCGGAGAAAGGAAGCCGGTAGAAACGGGGGTGATGTGATCAAAGCAGCGGGCGTTATGACATTTGACAGCAATGGACTGAACAAGCTGAAGACACTCCAGGACAGACAAAGGTAAACCAGAGCAAAGAGCATTACAGTAATCCAGGTAGGAAACGACAAGAGAGCGAATAAGAGAAAGGGGTAAAGATCGGAGTGGAAGAGCAGCCTGGTGGTTAGTGCAGCAGACTTTAATCTGGGGAACTGGGTTTGATTCCCGCTGCAGCTCCTTGTGACTCTGGGCAAGTCGCTTAACCCTCAATTGCCTCAGGTACAAAAAAAAAAAAAACTACCTGTATAAAATGTATAAACCACTTTGAATGTAGTTGCAAAAACCATTTCCCTTTTCCCTGAGAAAAGATAACTGTACTGTCAGTTAACAGTGAGTCTGCACCAAAGAAACTGCTGCTGACATGGCTTTGTGCAGGAGGATTGGTAGCAGATCACTAGAACACTAGTCAAGAAAAAGATCAAGTTCAGGCCCACCCAACAGTAGTAGTGGTATCTGGTGGAGATCCCAAGCTCCACCAGCTGAAGACTTCCCCCTGATGGTAACGAAAACACTATTCTCCATGATACCTCACCTGCGCATGCTCAGTTTTCAGGGCATGCCTGCTGCAGACTGCCAAGGTGGAAAAAAGCGTTGTCCCTCCAGCTGAGATATTTATTTGGGGGGGGGGGGGGAACACTTGATGCCCACCCACGTCTTGACTAGGCCCACCCAAAATCTGTTGTCTGGCTACGCCCCTGCCACTGACCAATTTCAAATTTTTTTGGATATGTTGATTATCAAACAGGATAGATGTTTAAGAACGATCGTATATCATAAGGAAGTTGAACACAATAATTATCTTTGCTTTCATCCTAAACATTGAAAGTCAGCTTACTCGCGAGTCAATTTTTGTGTATCCGACGAATTTGTACTTCTCTGTCTGAATTCAATATCCAAGCAAAAGAACTGCAGTTTTCGTTTTTGGAGAATGGATACCCCAAGATCAGTGGCGAGAAAAGTGTATCTTCAAGTGAAATTTGCCTATCATGAATTACTATTACAATATAAAACCTGTCCCCTGCCCTGGGTGAATCTCTTCGTAAAGGCGGTTAACAAATCCCAAATAAACAAAAAGAATCAACGGATGTGATGACATGTACTTCCTTATTCCACTTCGTCATATCAGTGAAAGTAATGAGAAATCACTGGCATATTTTACAACTCTTAAGTGTCTCCTGCTCATGTTTGATCTATTCTTACTGTACACCGCCTTGAGTGAATTCCTTCAAAAAGGCGGTAAATAAATCCTAATAAATAAATAAACTTTATGATATACTTTCAGATTTTCTTATCATAACCTCACAACATACTAAAACAAATGGAGAAAGTTTGCCTCAAACATTCAGAGAAAATCAGTGCATTAATAACGGGTCATGGTAAAAGTGGAAGCTGCCAATGTTGTGAAAATACTATTGAATGGACTGTGGGTTAATTCCCCAGAAAAAGAATCATCTCTAAAGTTAATATAACATGTGATTCAGACCATGTTGTGTACATTATTATGTGCCCATATCAACATATGTGGGTAGGTCTTCACAAATTAAGCTGCGACTGAATGAACATAAATCCCAAATATCTCGAGAGGTCATTGCTGCCCCTCTGGTTCAACATTAGGAAGAGCGATTGACAATCTCTGTAAAAGATGGGAAAGTGATAACATTGAAAGATTTTTGAATTGCCATGAACAGCCACGGATATTCTCCCTCCATTCTGCTATGCCCTTTGGACTGAATGCAGAAACTGGAATGGATGACATTACTCTAATTGTGATTTCTGATTGGTTTCTGTGGGTCAATTCACTCATTAAATTCATAAAACAATGCCACCATTTTTAAAGGCTTGGATAAAACATGGTGAACTGAATACTGCTTTTGGTATATGGTTAAAGGGGGGGATATTTTGAAACTGTATACAAATATAGAAGTGTTTTTGTTGATTTTTATCTACGAAACTTTTCTGATGCAGCTCACAAAACATGGTTTACACTATATGAATATTTTGAAGAAATAATATTTTTAAAAAGGGGCTTATGACGATACAAAGGAATATCACATTACCTAAAGTCATATGGTGGCTATACCCTCCAATGGTCCCATAAAAATATGTTTAAATAGATTTTTGATATTCTGGAGAACTGCAGTACTTCTAAATTTAATAAGTCCCGTTTTAGGGCACTTAAGGAAAAAGGAAAATTCAGAAATTGTAAATACAGAAAACGAGTCAAGATTCCATTAGCTTTTGCTGTTCAAAAACGAAGCTAAGTTACTTCCAATGATTGGCGTTTCACGTCACAGTTATCTTTTGGGAACAGGGAGACAGCATGAGACTTTGCAGTTCAAGGACTGGTATATATGTTCAAGTGTACCGCACTGCGTATGTCTAGTAGCGCTATAGAAATAAGTAGTAGTAGTAAATTTAGAAGCACTGCCATCGTGCGTGCAGAAGCCCAGATTTAGCAGGTTGAGTTTACCAGAAATCATGTCCTCACAGAAGGGCTAACATTTAGCATATTTTGAGATGAAGAAAAAGTACGTAGAAATGTAACAGCAACTTTGGTAAGATATGTTTGGGACTATCCCACAGTCCTTCTGTTCCTATGAAGAACCATCGGAGGAACTCCTTTGATTGTACTGATGCATCTGGAGGTTACGAACAATTTTCATAGGTTGAATCATTTATTTATTTTGTTTGGTGGTTTGAAAACAGGGAAAGTGGCATTTAAAGCTACCACAACGTGATTTCTTCGGCGTACCTCCTAAAAGGTCAAAACTCTCCTAGCTGCCGCCGTTTTTTTAAGGCTTGGATATAACATGGTGAACTAAATAGTGCTTTTGCCCCCCCCCCCCCCCCCCCCCCCCCGTTTACTAAAGCTTAGCTCGAGTTATCTGCAGCAGGGCTCACTTTATTCCAATGGGCCCTGCTGCAGATAACTCGAGCTAAGCTTTAGTAAACAACCCCTTTGGTTTGTGATTGGGTGGTGGGGGGGGGGATATTTTTGAATTGGACATAAATATATTGAAGCGTTTTTGTTATAATCTAGACTTCCTTGATGCAGCTCACAAAACTTGGTCATGTCAGCTGTCCCCTAGGCACTGTTAAAAGATAAGTGACTGTGGTTCACACTATATGAATATTTTAAAGAAATATTTTATAAAAAGGGACCATGACATTCCTATGAAAATATTTTTATAAATAGATTTTTATTCTGTAGAACTACAGTGCTTATGCAATAATTTTCTCCAGATTTGTGATAAATTGACTTCAGCCTACATGATACCTTTGTATTAAATTTAGAGGCATAGCTATGTTTTATAGTAACATAGTAGATGACGGCAGAAAAAGACCTGCATGGTCCATCCAGTCTGCCCAAGACAAACTCATATGTGTATACCTTACCTTGAATTTGTACCTGTCCTTTTCAGGGCACAGACCATATAAGTCTGCCCAGCAGTATTTCCCGCCTCCCAACCACCAGTCCTGCCTCCCATCACCGGCTCTGGTACAGACCGTATAAGTCTGCCCTCCCATATCCTCGCCTCCCAACCACCACCCCCCCTCTTCCCCCCAACTGCTCCGCCACCCAATTTCAGCTAAGCTTCTGAGGATCCATTCCCTCTGCACAGGAATGGATCCTCAGAAGCTTAGCTGAAATTGGGTGGCGGAGCAGTTGGGGGGAAGAGGGGGGGTGGTGGTTGGGAGGCGAGGATATGGGAGGGCAGACTTATACGGTCTGTACCAGAGCCGGTGATGGGAGGCAGGACTGGTGGTTGGGAGGCGGGAAATACTGCTGGGCAGACTTATATGGTCTGTGCCCTGAAAAGGACAGGTACAAATTCATAGTAACATAGATGACAGCAGAAAAAGACCTGCACGGTCCATCCAGTCTGCCCAACAAGATAACTCATATTTGCTGCTTTTTGTGTATACCCTACTTTGATTTGTACCTGTGCTCTTCAGGGCACAGACCGTATAAGTCTGCCCAGCACTATCCCCGCCTCCCAACCACCGGCTCTGGCACAGACCGTATAAGTCTGCCCAGCACTATCCCCGCCTCCCAACCACCAGCCCCGCCTCCCACCACCGGCTCTGGCACAGACCGTATAAGTCTGCCCCGCACTATCCTCACCTCCCCAGCCCTGCCTCCCAACTGTCTCATCTGAAAATGATTAAGACATTGCTGTCGACCCCCAGTGTTTGGCAGTTCTTAGCACAAATCACTATGGATATCTTTTTTTTTTTTGTTTTACACCTTTTGGGAGTTTCTTTTAATATCATTTAGTCACAGCACTTTTTTCCTTTCATTATCTTGAGATTTAGTTGTGTGCGTTATACTGAATTTCTAAATATTAAAAATAAATTCTGAACATTCCAGCACTTGGAGAAAAAAAAATGTTTTTCTCGAAGCTGATTTTGGGCTCCTTTTACAAAGCTGTGCCACCGATTAGCAATACGCTGAATGCGAAGAAGCCCATTCTATTCCCACGGGTTGTTCGCAATCAGCGCAACCTAATCGGTAGCACAGCTTTATAAAGGGTGTCTTTTATTCATTATACAAGGCTGTTAAATTAAAAAAAAAAGGGGGGGTAGTAACCGAGACTGCAAAGACTCATTCAGAGCAGGGATCATAAGATAAAACCAGCAGCAAACTGCAGAAAATTAAAAAAAAAAAAAAATCATTTTTATTCTGACTACAAGGTACAATGTTATGGTTTCAGTAAAGCCAAAACCATATTTTCCTTCGTCTGTACATCTTTCTGACACACAGTACATAAAGTAATGTCAGCAGCATTGTTTCTTTCAACCGATTGCTTGAGGCAGATTTTGTTTTGCGCTCAGACGTCCATTTGACTGAGGTTTGGCCACACCTATGCTAAATACACCTACACTATCCTTTGTCCCGTTAGCACGCCCTTTGCTGGAAGACAGATCACACCTCCATACACTTGCTACAGAAGAAATTAAAGTGCCAGTGTCATATTTTATAACCCAATTTGCTCAAGAGTTTTGCTGTTCTATTGTGTAGTAATGAAATGGAAAAAAAAAAGTGGTACCACTGTTTCAATGTATCTTTGTCTACTTGTGGAAAGAGCTGAGCACAAGTCTCATGAGTCCCTAAGACCCACTGAAACACAAACACAGGGCAGGTCCAGAAAGAAATTCCTTCTTACCACAGCTCCACTCCCTAATTATGACACCACACTGCAGACCAAGGAATGATCTCTATTTACTACAATTACACTTCCTGAATAAGAAACAGTACAGAAGTGCCATATTTTACAAGAGCCGACTAGCATATAATTCCCAGGAGCATTTGGCTGAACACACTTCTTACCCAATACTCTAAAAGCTCCACAAGAGACAGAAGTCTCTGCAACTATATAATATGTAAGTAAAACTGTACACAGAGGCTGATGTGGTAAAATGCAGGAAGCTTAGTGCAGATTTCACGCAGTTTCTGGTGCTATTATGGCCACTCTATCCAGAAAGGAGTTTAGTGCACAAGACGACTGTGTGCAAAAACTTGCGTAGACATCAGTGCGTTGCACGTTTAAAACCAATGGTAATAAAGGTATTAACTAAAACCAAATGCAAAGAAGTGCGCACAACATCTGAAAGCCAGGTTCATGGTTTTCTAATGCTGGGGATTTAACACATGGTCTGAGGAGTAAAACGTTTGTTCATCTATGGCTGGCATTAATGAGGCGTTCGTGGCTATTTTTTTCTCTTTTGTGTGAGCATAAAAAGATCTACAACTTTTTTTTTTTTTGCTTTGTTAAAGGGGATGGGTCAGTAAAAAAAAAAAACCACACATAACAGGGGCACGAGGAGAAGGTGACTGAAGGAGTGGAGGAGTAGCCAAGTGGTTAGTGCAGTGGACTTTGATCCTGGGGAACTGGGTTCGATTCCCACTGCAGCTCCTTCTGACTGTGGGCAAGTCACTTAACCCTCCATTGCCCCAGATACAAAGAAGTACCTGTATATATGTAAACCGCTTTGAATGTAGTTGCAAAAACCTCAGAAAGGCGGTATATCAAGTCCCATTTCCCTTCCCTAAGTCGCTCAACTGCAGAAATTTACATGACACCATATCAATAAGATTTATGTGCAGAGTTGCATTCCAGTCATGCATATCTGCATAATGTATATACATGCAACTCCAAGTGCTGATCATTTTTTTGTCTGTTTAAAACAGTGATCTGCTACTAAAGTACACCCATATGAGTTTGTTTCCATTGCAAACAGCATGCACTCTCATGCTTGCACACATTTTTATTGCATGGAAATTAACTGCATACAATTTGGGGGCAATTTTTTTTCTTTAACATATGTTACGGAAACATGAGCAGATGCTCTAATGCACAGTTTATTATACCAGCTCCATAGCAAGCAAAGAACACTGTATTTGCAGTGGGATGTGATGTTCAACAAAACCGAGACATGACAAACCAATTACAAATGCAGAGCATCTTGAACAGCAATCTCTATGCTGGCTTCTCCATCACCTTCAGTACCAAAGTTACAGGTTCTAGATCAGGCCTGGACAACCTTCCTTTGTATACAGGAGCCAGCAATTGAAAGCTGTCTGAATCCCCACTTCCCCCACACACCACTGAGATTGAAGAGCTCAATTTAAATACATAAGTATTGCCATACTGGGACATACCGCAGGTCCATCAAGCCCAGCAGTAGTCAATCCAGGTCATGGCAAGATCCGAAAACAGTACAATGCATTTTATGCTGCTTATCCTAGAAATAAGTAGTGGATTTCCCCCAAGTCCATTTTAATAATGGCTTATGGCTGGGGTAGGCAACTCCGGTCCTTGAGAGCCACAGGCAGGTCAGGTTTCCAGGATATCCACAATGAATATGCATGAACTTGATTTGCATACACCGCCTCCATGGTATGCAAAGCTATCTCCTGCATATCCATTGTGGATATCCTGAAAACCTGACTCGAGCACAGGAGTTGCCTACCCCTGGCTTAGGGGATCATGCACTGTTACAAGGTCCTATCCAGTAGCATGTTGCCAGTGTGCTTGCTTCTCCAGCTCCCCACCACCTCCATCTTTCAGCATTGCTTGGGTGGGTGGCCACCAGTTTCTCAGTCTTGCAACCAGCTGCTTCATCTCCCTGTCATTCCGTCTTAGTCTCTCAGCCTAACGGTGGCCTGAAAAGCAGCTCCCTGTGATTCTGAGGGAGTCACTTTAACCCTCCATTGCCCAGGTACAAAACCCAACGCATATCACCAAATCCCATCCCCTTTCCTTGCAAAATCTCTCTCAACCTACCTTTGCCCCCCCCCCCAAACCCTCCTCAGCTCACAACTTGCCATCTCCCTTTATCAGCCCCCCCCTCCCCCATGGTCTGACATCTCTCCTCCCCGGCCGCGGTCTCCCT
The DNA here is from genome assembly GCF_901765095.1 of Microcaecilia unicolor. NCBI lineage: Eukaryota > Metazoa > Chordata > Amphibia > Gymnophiona > Siphonopidae > Microcaecilia > Microcaecilia unicolor. The sequence goes on along the minus strand of NC_044039.1, from coordinate 8,268,017 downwards.
CCCTCCCTCCCTCCCCCCACGGTCCCCACCTCTGACCCTCTCCCGGTCTCAGTCCGGCATCTCTCCCTCGGACCCCCAACCCCGTCCTACCTTCCAGCTTGTCTCTTGGGGGGGGGGGGAGGTCACCAGTAGCAACTCAGCCACAATCCCCGCGGCGGGCCAGAGTTTTCCCTCTGCCGCGTCCCGTCCCGCCGGAAACAGGAAGTTGCGTCAGAGAGGGCGGGACCGGCAGAGGAATATACTTCCGGGGTCGGTCACAGAGGGTGACTTGACTACTACGACTAGTTGCCTGTTGGTTACCTCAGAGACAAGTTAGAAGGTAGGACGGGGTTTGGAGTATGAGATACGGATGCCGGAGGGGGGGGGGGGAGGAGAGGTTAAGGGTTCGGATATCGCTGTCTTTTACCGTTTGCCCCCGGGGGGGAGGGGTGGGGAGAGCCGTCGGACCGCGACTGGTTGGACAGGGGCAGACGGGGAGAAATTAGAATGGAAGAGAGAGGTACAAGGTAAACGTCGGATGCTGCTGCCGGAGGAGGGGGGGGGGGGTCAGTTGAGAGGGAGGGGGTGGGAGAGAGGGACAGAGGCTGGGGGGGAGTGTGTTGGGAGAGAGGGACAGATGCTGGCGCGGGGGGGGGGGGAGTGAGGGACAGACGCAGGGGGGGGAGTGTTGGTTTGGGAGAGAGGGACAGACGCGGGGGGGGGGGGGAGTGTTGGTTTGGGAGAGAGGGACAGACGCAGGGCGGGGGAGTGTTGGTTTGGGAGAGAGGGACAGACGCGGGGGGGGGGAGTGTTGGTTTGGGAGAGAGGGACAGACGCAGGGCGGGGGAGTGTTGAGAGAGAGGGACAGACGCGGGGGGGGGAGTGTTCGTTTGGGAGAGAGGGACAGACGCGGGGGGGGGGAGTGTTGGTTTGGGAGAGAGGGACAGACGCAGGGCGGGGGAGTGTTGAGAGAGAGGGACAGACGCGGGGGGGGAGTGTTGGTTTGGGAGAGAGGGACAGACGCGGGGGGGGGGGGAGTGTTGGTTTGGGAGAGAGGGACAGACGCGGGGGGGGGGAGTGTTGGGTTGGGAGAGAGGGACAGATGCTGGCGCGGGGGGGGGAGGAGTGAGGGACAGACGCAGGGGGGGGGGGGTGTTGGGTTGGGAGAGATGGACAGATGCTGGCGCGGGGGGGGAGTGAGGGACAGACGCAGGGGGGGAGTGTTGGGTTGGGAGAGAGGGACAGATGCTGGCGCGGGGGGGGGGAGAGAGGGACAGATGCTGGCGTGGGGGGGGGAGTGAGGGACAGACGCAGGGGGGGAGTGTTGGGTTGGGAGAGAGGGACAGATGCTGGCGCGGGGGGGGGGGGAGGGACAGACGCAGGGGGGGGAGTGTTGGTTTGGGAGAGAGGGACAGACGCGGGGGGGGGGGGGAGTGTTGGTTTGGGAGAGAGGGACAGACGCAGGGCGGGGGAGTGTTGGTTTGGGAGAGAGGGACAGACGCGGGGGGGGGAGGTGTTGGTTTGGGAGAGAGGGACAGACGCAGGGCGGGGGGAGTGTTGAGAGAGAGGGACAGACGCGGGGGGGGGGAGTGTTCGTTTGGGAGAGAGGGACAGACGCGGGGGGGGGGAGTGTTGGTTTGGGAGAGAGGGACAGACGCAGGGCGGGGGAGTGTTGAGAGAGAGGGACAGACGCGGGGGGGAGTGTTGGTTTGGGAGAGAGGGACAGACGCGGGGGGGGGGAGTGTTGGTTTGGGAGAGAGGGACAGACGCGGGGGGGGGGGGGGTGGGTTGGGAGAGAGGGACAGATGCTGGCGCGGGGGGGGGGAGGAGTGAGGGACAGACGCAGGGGGGGGGGGGGTGTTGGGTTGGGAGAGATGGACAGATGCTGGCGCGGGGGGGGGGTGAGGGACAGACGCAGGGGGGGAGTGTTGGGTTGGGAGAGAGGGACAGATGCTGGCGCGGGGGGGGGGAGAGAGAGGGACAGATGCTGGCGTGGGGGGGGGAGTGAGGGACAGACGCAGGGGGGGAGTGTTGGGTTGGGAGAGAGGGACAGATGCTGGCGCGGGGGGGGGGGGGAGGTGAGGGACAGACGCAGGGGGGGAGTGTTGGTTTGGGAGAGAGGGACAGACGCGGGGGGGGGGGGAGTGTTGGTTTGGGAGGAGAGGGACAGACGCAGGGCGGGGGAGTGTTGGTTTGGGAGAGAGGGACAGACGCGGGGGGGGGAGTGTTGGTTTGGGAGAGAGGGACAGACGCAGGGCGGGGGAGTGTGGGAGAGAGGGACAGACGCGGGGGGGGGAGCTAGTGTTCGTTTTGGGAGAGAGGGACAGACGCGGGGGGGGGGGAGTGTTGGTTTGGGAGAGAGGGACAGACGCCAGGGCGGGGGAAGTGTTGAGAGAGAGGGACAGACGCGGGGAGGGAGTGTTGGTTGGGAGAGCGGGACAGACGCGGGGGGGGGGGGGAGTGTTGGTTTGGGAGAGAGGGACAGACGCGGGGGGGGGGAGTGTTGGGTTGGGAGAGAGGGACAGATGCTGGCGCGGGGGGGGGGGGAGTGAGGGACAGACGCAGGGGGGGGGGAGTGTTGGGTTGGGAGAGATGGACAGATGCTGGCGCGGGGGGGGAGTGAGGGACAGACGCAGGGCGGGGGAGTGTTGAGAGAGAGGGACAGACGCGGGGGGGGGGGATGAGAGGGACAGATGTGGCGTGGGGGGGGGGAGTGAGGGACAGACGCAGGGGGGGAGTGTTGGGTTGGGAGAGAGGGACAGATGCTGGCGCGGGGGGGGGGGGGGAGTGAGGGACAGACGCAGGGGGGGGAGTGTTGGTTTGGGAGAGAGGGACAGACGCGGGGGGGGGGGGAGTGTTGGTTTGGGAGAGAGGGACAGACGCAGGGCGGGGGAGTGTTGGTTTGGGAGAGAGGGACAGACGCGGGGGGGGGGGGGAGTGTTGGTTTGGGAGAGAGGGACAGACGCAGGGCGGGGGAGTGTTGAGAGAGAGGGACAGACGCGGGGGGGGGGAGTGTTCGTTTGGGAGAGAGGGACAGACGCGGGGGGGGGGAGGGTTGGTTTGGGAGAGAGGGACAGACGCAGGGCGGGGGGGTGTTGGGAGAGAGGGACAGACGCGGGGGGGGGAGTGTTCGTTTGGAGAGAGGGACAGACGCGGGGGGGGGAGTGTGGTTTGGGAGAGAGGGACAGACGCAGGGCGGGGGGAGTGTTGAGAGAGAGGGACAGACGCGGGGGGGGGAGTGTTGGTTTGGGAGAGAGGGACAGACGCGGGGGGGGGGGAGTGTTGGTTTGGGAGAGAGGGACAGACGCAGGGCGGGGGGGAGTGTTGAGAGAGAGGGACAGACGCGGGGGGGGGGGGAGTGTTCGTTTGGGAGAGAGGGACAGACGCGGGGGGGGGAGTGTTTGGTTTGGGAGAGGGGACAGACGCAGGGCGGGGGGTGTTGAGAGAGAGGGACAGACGCGGGGGGGGAGTGTTGGTTTGGGAGAGAGGGACAGACGCGGGGGGGGGGAGTGTTGGTTTGGGAGAGAGGGACAGACGCAGGGCGGGGGAGTGTTGAGAGAGAGGGACAGACGCGGGGGGGGGGAGTGTTCGTTTGGGAGAGAGGGACAGACGCGGGGGGGGGGAGTGTTGGTTTGGGAGAGAGGGACAGACGCAGGGCGGGGGAGTGTTGAGAGAGAGGGACAGACGCGGGGGGGGGGAGTGTTTGGTTTGGGAGAGAGGGACAGACGCGGGGGGGGGGAGTGTTGGTTTGGGAGAGAGGGACAGACGCGGGGGGGGGGGAGTGTTGGGTTGGGAGAGAGGGACAGATGCTGGCGCGGGGGGGGGGAGGAGGGAGGGACAGACGCAGGGGGGGGGGAGTGTTGGGTTGGGAGAGATGGACAGATGCTGGCGCGGGGGGGGAGTGAGGGACAGACGCAGGGGGGGAGTGTTGGGTTGGGAGAGAGGGACAGATGCTGGCGCGGGGGGGGGAGAGAGGGACAGATGCTGGCGTGGGGGGGGGAGTGAGGGACAGACGCAGGGGGGGAGTGTTGGGTTGGGAGAGAGGGACAGATGCTGGCGCGGGGGGGGGAGTGAGGGACAGACGCAGGGGGGGAGTGTTGGGTTGGGAGAGAGGGACAGATGCTGGCGCGGGGGGGGAGAGAGGGACAGATGCTGGCGCGGGGGGGGGAGGGAGGGACAGACGCAGGGGGGGAGTGTTGGGTTGGGAGAGAGGGACAGATGCTGGCGCGGGGGGGGAGAGAGGGACAGATGCTGGCGCGGGGGGGGAGTGAGGGACAGACGCAGGGGGGGAGTGTTGGTTTGGGAGAGAGGGACAGACGCGGGGGGGAGTGTTGGGTTGGGAGAGAGGGACAGATGCTGGCTCGGGGGGGGGGGGGAGTGAGGGACAGACGCCAGGAGGAGGGAAGTGTTGGGTTGGCAGATGCCAAACCGGCGTGGGGGGTTGGGTTAGGTTCGGTTGGAGTATTGAGCGTCTGCTTTCTCCTGTTTGCTTCTCACCGCACTTGCATCTGATTCTCAAAACCTACCGCAGGCGGTAAAGCCAATTAGTGCACATTTTGATCAGGGTTTTAGCACAGGAACAACGTATGTGGCAGAAATGGCCACAAATTGTATTTAATTTCAGTATATCTTATTGTCACAAAGGGTACAACCAAACAATGCAATGACAACATGAAAAGCATAACTATAACCGCTACATAAAAGCTTCTGAAATATGACAAACTGTTAATGATGCGCCCCCCCCATACACCTCACAACACCAGGTAACAATCAAAGGCCCATATTTGGATTATATGTTCAGAACAAATTTGTATTTAAATGTAGTGAAACTTATGTTAATTGACGTCATTTGTTATGCCTTCTCCAATTCTCAGAAAACAGCGCACAAACAAACCCTGATCTTAGGGGCGGATGCTCAAAACGTAACGCCGATACTAGAGGTAATTAGTGCCAGCATTAGGTGATGCTCAAAACTCCAGCGCTATTCCAAACAGTGCAGGAAGCACATAACAATACCCTAATACTCAATGCTAATGAGATGCATAGCTGAGATGATAATTAATCGTCTCTCTCATCTCATGTGCAACTTTCTTTAAATGTCACCTTACTTTCTAACTCCTCTTAATCTCTTATCTATATGTTCCATCTTTGCTTACACCCCATGCTATTAAACATTCTATTGTGTATTATGTTGACACTGTAATGTAGCATGCTATGCCGTACTTTGTATTGTTGTTTGAATATTTTTACTGTTGTAATTGTCTATTGCTTATGTTTGAGTTATTCTTATTGTACACCGCCTTGAGTGAATTCCTTCAAAAAGGCGGTAAATAAATCCTAATAAATAAATGGATGTTAATGAGGTCATTTCCTATTCCCTCCCAATGTTCTCTGGAACAGCGCACAAAACATAGCCACCTTCCTACTGAAAACCTAACACCAGCTCAGATTAGGCTCTAGGGTGTTTGAAGAGAGGATTTCTCACAATTCTTTCTTTAAAATCTGCTGGTTTTGATTTCTTTTGGAAGTGGAAGAAAGCTCATGCAAGCCTGTAAGCGCCGGTACTAAGAAATAAATACGCGTAAGTCCAAGCAAACCCGCAAGTGGAAACACACATTGGCTCCTGTTTCCTGTGCTTCAATATAAGCCTTCTAAATTAAAAAAAAAAAAATTTGAAAAGCTTATATTTAAAGGCACAGAAGAGTGTTTCCGATTTGTGCTTCACATTTGGGTTTGCCTGGTGCATGCGCACAAAAGCTGCGCTTACTGTAAAACTCTTCTGCGCATGCGCCAAGCATGTTCCTCTGCCTTGCTTTCACTTTTACAGCACACACATATTTTGAATATCGTTTCCTTTGAACATTGGAAAGCAATTTTTCTGTTCTGTCCCAGCGATATGGGATCTGCGCTCTTGGCTTTATCGCAAGAGTTCTGAGACTTGGCCTGTTGAAGATGTTGATACTTGCGGCCAGTATTCTCTCAGGACTTGTCCATGGAAATCCCCGAGGAGAGAGCGCCCGTCGTGTCCAGAGGTGCTTTTTGAGATAGGCCTTGCATGTCAGTGCTTCTCAATAATATTTTAATTTCTTTTGCAGTAAGCTTTATTTTAAGAGTAACATAGCAAATGTTTGTACAGTTTTGAGGAAAGAAATCATTTTTATTATGTTTTATTGTGCTTTGTATGTCGTTTGTTCCCTGCTTATACTATTATAGATATAGCAGATTATAAAGTTTTATTATCATCAGGTTTTCAGGATATCCACATTGAATATGCATGAGATAGATTTGCTTGCACTGCCTCCTTAGTATGTAAATCTATCTCATGGATATTCATTGTGGATATAGGACTGGGTTGAAAAGCACCGCAAAAGGGTATCACAAACCTGAGAAGCGTCTCCTAGAGCAAAGGTTCTCAACCCCCATCCTGGAGTTACACATACATGTATGCATGGACCTCCACGTGCACTCAACGTTCCACTTTGTCTTTCAATCTCTAAATGCAAGCCCCTTCTAGGCCCTGTAGCTTTATTTAACCTGTTTTTGCAATTTTGAAAAAGTTTTAACCACCTTCGAGATAATTTCATAAACCTTTCTCTAGGTGTGAAGCATTTTTTACATCTGCATCGGTACCAGCACTGATCCTTGCAGTCCTCCGCTATTCACCTTCCTCATTTAGAGGCCTTTTTACTAAGCCGTGGTAAGGTGTGCTAAATCAACCGGATGTTCCAAAGTTGGCATGTGCAGTTTCCTGTGGTAGAAAATAATTTTCTATTTTCTACCACAGGGGGGGCGTTCCCAACGGTAATTGGCCACATTGCCAAATGCTGCCTGAATAGCGCACGAGTAACATGTGAGCCCTTACCGCCTTCTAAATAGGTGGCAGTAAGAGCTCGGGCAGTAAATAGCCGTGTGCCGATTTTAATCTTAGCACGCAGCCATTTACTACCCCGTTTTAACAAAGGCCTTTTTCTTGCCACGCTAAAAAGTGGCCCAGCATGCGTCAAATTCATGCAACAAAACTAGGTCACTAATACCAAAAATCCTACAGTCTCTGGAAGATAGTGTACAATACTAAATATCCAAACCAGGACACAAGTTGCCAAAACTCAAAGTTGTTCAAACTCAAATGCACTGCAAAGGCTACCCGCACAGTGTTAGTATATATTTCAAAATTTGTTTATGAATACCCTCAGAATTTCCACTCATTGCTGCAAGTGATAATATCACTGCCTGGTGGTTCAGCACTTCATTCATCGGGTGATTCTTTTGGTATATTTTGTTATGCTGATCAGGTGATGTTAATCCTCCATTCACCTGCTGTGAAATATAATATACATATATATAAACAGTAGCCAATGCTGCTAATATAATCAACGAATTCACATGCACTTATCTTGAATTCTGTGACAGCTCCGTCTTGTTTGAGTCAAAAAATATTATTCACTAGCCTCCCCCTATAAAGACGCCCGACGCCGCGGATTTCAAAGATATTTCTTCAGGGACTCGGGTTTAAAGGCATTTCACAGGCAGCGTTATCCTGCTGCCACTGACTGTCCTTGTCTGAACCTCATTTCTGTGCTGTGAAATATATACTAACACTGTGCGGGTAGCCTTTGCAGTGCATTTGAGTTTGAACAACTTTGAGTTTTGGCAACTTGTGTCCTGGTTTGGATATTTAGTATTACAAAACTAGGTCAGGCTTAGTAAAAGGGTCCCTTAGAGAACTGGCCACATAAGCCTTCTCTCTGCTTTCTGAAAATCGAGATGTACTATATCAACTGGCTTACGTTTATCCACACCTTCAAAAAAATGTAGCGAACTGGTGAGGCAAGACTTCCTTTGGCTGAATTCATGTTGCCTGTGTTCCACTAAACCATGTTTGTCTATACATTCAGTAAGTTTGTTCTTTATAATAGTTTCTGCCATTTTGAAAGGTGTCCTTTTGGTTCTAATAGCCTCTTTCACCTCAGTCCTTGAGGCCGCAAAAAGGCCAGGTTTTCAGGATATCTGTATTGAACTTGGACAAGCCTGTTTTAAACCATTGTTTCCCAAGTCAGTCCTGGAGTACCCCCCCCCCCCCCCCCCCCTTGCCAGTCAGGTTTTCAGAATATCCACCATCAAGATGCATGGAAGAAATTTGCATATAATGGAGGCAGTGTATGCAAATCAAGTTCACGCATGTTCATAGACTACGGACGCTTTGATGTCAGTATTGTACTACGGTACTTAACGTAGTTAGCATTCCTGGTGCGTAGCAGGTCCCACCAAGGCTAACGTTAAGGACGGACATATTTTGCAGCACGCTGTTCCATAGCGTTTTTTCATGATCAGACAGACGTTTGCAGACTCCTGAAGCAGACCAGATAGGCCAAAACACGGCTGTGTCGAGTCTTTGTTTGTTGGACAATAAACTTTTAGATGCTTGGAAGGATTGTTTGTGCATTTCTTTGAATCACCTTCACTGGTTTTTTTTGTGTGAATAAAGTGATCTACAACATTGGAGTTGCCAAAGCTTCGTCTGTCTTTGTCCATTTGAGGGACACAGTATTGGCCTTAGTACCCCAATCTGGATTTGACTAATCTTCTTTCAGTCTTTTTGCCATTTGCGGGACACAGACTGCAGAAGTCTGTCCAACTTCGGCCTCAGTTGCCAATACTCTTGCCCAGCATAACACCTCAACAGCTGTGTTGTGTTTCCATCCTCTTTCTATTTATGCATCCCCTGTGTCTAGCCCATACATTTGGCAAAATTAACTCGCCATTTTTTACTCTACACCTCTCCCGGAAGGGCCTTCCAGGCATCCACTACTCTGTCTGTGGAAAAAATATTTTCTGACGTTACTCCTAAGTCTTATCTCCTCTCTCGTATAGCAGTGCTTCAAAATGGACGTGCAGTAAGGGGCCGATAATCAATTTTCCTGCGCTTTTCCAAACAGTGCAGTAAAATTACTGCCAGAACAGTGCGAGGAAATAACGGCCCTTTAATCAACGCTAATGGCATTTGAATTTCTGTTTGCTATTAGCGTTGATTTTTATTTATTTATTTATTTTTATTTGTACCCCGCACTTTTTCCCACTCATGGCAGGCTCAATGCGGCAGGCAATGGAGGGTTAAGTGACTTGCCCAAAGTCACAAGGAGCTGCCTGGGCCGGGAATCGAACTCAGTTCCTCAGTTCCCCAGGACCAAAGTCCTGATCATTGTGGTACTTCTGTGGGAGAATTGTGCCTAGCATGCGCTCTGGCACAATCCTCCCACAGAAGAAGGAGGGAGGGAGGGGGGGCTGTTGAGGGACCACCAGAGTATTTTCAGTGTTGGGGGGGGGGGGGTGTGAGGGACCTGGAGATCCACCAGACCTCCAGGCCTTGTGTTTGGTGGGGGGGGGGGGTTATGTGCTTGGAAGGGGTCTAGGGGTCTACATATAGGAGTTTGGGGGATGTCTGGGGTCCACTGGACTACCAAGGCTATGTATGTTGTCTCCCCTATTCATCCCACTTGCTTGGCAAACCCTAACACCAGCTCTGAGCTGGCCTTAGTGTTTGCTGCAGGAGCAGCGCCCTTGTTTGGCATGCTGCCTGCTCATCTGGGAAAAATGTGGGAGACCCTCTTTTTGCATTCAATTAGCAGTCGACCCGGCGAGCTCGTTGTTTCACACGCTCACTGGCTCTGATCCTGGGGCGGGGGCAAACTGGCTACTAGTCCTGCGCTCATGGCCTCTAGGACCATCTGCCTGTAACTGAATAACGCAGACTTAACTTGGGAGGCAGTAAGTGCTCCCTTTATTTCAGGTGACACAAGCTAATGCGAACATTAGCGGAGAAAAAAAAATTGAAAATGCCTTAATTAAGGCCGCATTCAAAATGGGTTTAATATGTGGGGAAAGTCCGGCATTAAAACACACTTAAGACCATTTTCTAACATGTTTTAGTAAAAGGGCCCTTAAGTTTCAGTGTTGCAGATAGCATGGATGTACCTAAGTGTCTGAGCTGACCGTACATTTACCGTGGAGAATTCAGGGAAGACCTCCCAACAGCCTTTGCACTTACCATGTGTTGTTGAGGGGTACCTACCCCTGTGTAAAGCATGGTTGTTACTTATTTGTTGAACTTTACTCTGATTACAAGTAGGAATTATCACCTACTCATTTGCTGCGTATTCAAAATAGCATTTTAATTAAGGAAGAAGCTTAGGGTTTAGGCATACAAAACAAGTTAATCTTTGTCTCTGAATAAGCGTTTATGCCAAAACAAAAAACGTTCCTCTGTAGGAGAGATGCTGCCTATTATGAAGCAATGAACTAAAACATTTTCAAGCCAGTAAAATAGTTTATACCCTGCTGGAATAGTTTCACACAGACATGGTAGTCTGTTCATGTACCTTTGCTAAGTTATCCACCAGCCCACAAGAAATTTGGCCTTTTAAAGCTATAAACTGAGCCCTCTGGCTCCTCTAGAAAAAAAAAAAAGTTGCAGTAAGCAGCCAAGCTGGTCGCACCAACTTGTAGCCTCTTCCACCGCCCACACAGTGTTGAGTGTGTGATTAGGAAGGCTGATGCATCAGCAGAGCAAATTCCTTCTCTGGGCTAACACATCAAGAACTCTCTGTGTAGCATTGATCTTCTGAGGTGACCAGGCTTACTGGAAGCCGTGGCTTCCTTTCAGGGTAGCTGGGCATCTGCTGGCAACCAAAAACATTGTTTCCGTTATGTAGCTTCCCACTATTCCAGAATCTGTATCCATCAACCAGCAAGTGGAGATAGAAAATACTGAGGAGCTGGCCTGGATGCCAAGAGAGATGTCTCAGCTCAGTTTTTAGTTCTTCTCTATCTCCAGCAGGTGGATGAACACAATTTTCAGTTGAGCTTTGCAGGTGGCTTAGAATTGCCAGAGAATGTGGTAAAAGCAGTTAGCTTAGCAGGGTTTAAAAAAAAAAGGTTTGGCTAATTTCCTGAAAGAAAAATCCACTGCTTATTCCTGGAATAAACAGCATAAAATCTGTTTTACTCTTTTGAGATCTTGCCAGGTACTTGTGACCTGGATTGGAAACAGGACACTGGGCTTGATGGACCTTCAGTCTGACCCAGTATGGCAATGCTTATATTCTTGTGGTATGTTTCAGTATTTTCATGGCACAAGTACTGTTGCCAGGTAACTTTTCCTGTTGAATCAAATATGTATGCCAATGTCCCTTAGGAGTCATTAGCACAGAAAAGGTATGAGTGGAAGGTACAAGACAGGGGGCAGAATATTAGGGGAGGAGTGTTTTCTAGTGTATATCCAGTAAACCTCTGTTTTAATCTTTTTTGCATCGGGCATGTTTATCGAGTAAAACTTAAAATTAGAATAAGCTACAGGTATCCTTATCCCCTAGCGGCTGTGAATGAAAATTTGGCCCCCAAAATGAGAACATGAGAAATGTCTTCCTTTCCCCAATAGAAACATAACTATAAATAGATCTATTTCTTCACAAACATATCTGAACCTACACCTTCCCAATTGCAGAGGAATTAAATACAAGACCTACTATGCATCCAGTTTCTCCTTTTTGGGCAGCCAGCTTTGGAATGCTCTACCAAGACCTATAAGATTAATTAACGACTACTTGCCCTTTAGAAAAATGTTGAAAGCTCACCTCTTTCAGCAAGCCTACTCTTACCAACCTCCATTCCCAATTCTGTTCTGAATTAAATACCGACCTCATCATTGGTTTTACTTATCCCTCTTCCCCATTCCCCCTCTACGCATCCTACTACTACTAAGATGAGGGTAGAGAGGTAGGGAGGAGCTGCAGATCGAGTGCATTTGTAGGTTAATAGGAGAAGCTTGAACTGTATGCGGTACCTGATCGGAAGCCAGTGAAGTGACTTGAGGAGAGGGGTGATATGAGTGTATCGGTCCAGGCGGAAGATAAGACGTGCAGCAGAGTTCTGAACGGACTGAAGGGGGGATAGATGGCAAAGTGGGAGGCCAGTGAGGAATAGGTTGCAGTAGTCAAGGCAAGAGGTAATGAGAGAGTGGATGAGAGTTCGGGTGGTGTGCTCAGAGAGGAAAGGGCATCCCATCCTTCTCTTCTCCATCTCCCCTTTATTTTATCCTTCCTTACCCCTTTTCCCCCAACTTATACTATCCTATCCTGTCTGTCCTATTTTATCCTAATCATACATTATCAAACTCAACTTATCATACATTATTCAAGCTCAACTTCATTATGTTTCACTACAGTTTTGAAATTTCTGTTATAAGATTTTGTATTTCGAATTACTATGTAAGCCGCATTGAGCCTGCGTTGTGTGGGAAAGCGCGGGGTACAAATGTAATAAATAACTGTTAATTTCTCAAAAGGTTCTGTAACTAAAAAATTGGTGTTCTTACACTGTGCTGATCTGGCGGTATTTTTCCGGTGCTGACTTTTGAGCATCAGGGCCTTAAGGTGTTAAGCCTCCTTTTCCTTCAGGTAGTAAGCTAAGGTGATTGCTCTGTATATGTGCTTGCCCCTGCCCAAGCTGTTCTTGAGGTACCACCTAGCCAGTCTGGTTTTCAGGACACGCCAGTAAATACGCACGAAAGAGATGTATTGCATGCATCTCATCTGTATTCCTTACAAATGCTCTAAAAACGAGACTGGCTAGGTGGTACTCCAGGAACAGTTTGAGAAATGCAGGAATCTGTAATGGAATTAAGTTTTTTTTCTATTTAAAGAGGGGCTCTGTGATCATTCAGGCCTGTCAGGTTCTCGCAGATGACGGCATTAAAAGCAGTAAGGAGGGAGGCTTCAGAGCCCCAGTGCCATGGCCGTTACAGCGCTGGTATTCACTGAACAGCTCATAACGGAGAACCTGAGACAGAGCAATTTTAGATGTTTCATAGCAATAGCGACTCAAGACTTCATTGCATTAGTGTCCGGTTTCTTTTCTAGGTATTATTTATAGGGGTCTGACATTTCTGCAGATGTGTAAAATCAAAAAGCAGACCAGTTTAAAGGGTAAATCAACAAGTTGTCTTGGTTTTTATGGAAAGGATCCAACTGGGATTGACGTCATAATTGTGGATTATGCTGCAGTCAAACCACAGCTCTTTCCTTACTGCCATCCTACAGGTTTTTCTCATTTAAAGGGGTGGGGGATGGGGAATAAAGTGAAAGCTAGTGAGAGCAGCTGCAAATTGCTAAACAGTGCCTTCTCCTGTCTTTAAGTGTAGCCAAGACTATGGCTGCCAGACGTTTTATGACCTCCAGCACTGCTGGGTGCAATCCCCTGAAAAGCACTGCATGTCTTTAGCACCATGTAATTTGGTGGCAGATTCCTAGAACTGATCCTGCTGAGAGTAGGGGGAAACCCAGAATCAGCAAAATTCTAGGCTGCCACCAACAATGCCACGTTTGTCCCATTTTGGGTGCAGCGTATTTGCAGTGTGATATACAAGCTAAGGCAGATTCCAGTCACACCAAACTCAAAAGTCCAAGATTTCAAACACACTGACCTCAGCAAAATGGGAGAAGTACCCATAGGGGCTGATAATTTTTTTTAATTCATTTAACAAGTATTCCACTCAACAAGCAATACAGATAGAAAACAATAATTATTGTTCTTAAGAAGAAAAGGGGGGGTGGGCTGATAATTTCCAAGAGCTTCTAAACATTTGCACAGAAGCATATAGCTAGTAGAATAAGAGGAGGTGATGACGCTTCCACAGAGGTCATTGGTGAGGCCTCACTTAGAATACTATGAGTAGTTCTGGAGGCAATGCAGAGAAAGATAACAGAAATGCTACGAGGTCTGCAACAAACGAAAGAAAAAAAGTTGCATGAGATGAAACGGAAAGACCTTAACTATGTGTATCCTAGAAGCAGTGCTTCTGAACCATCTCCTGGAGACACACTTGGTTGGTGGTTTCAGGATTATTACAGTGTTAAAGGGATTGGCACTGGACACAGTAATGGGCAGAGCTCTCCCCTGCTAAACCGACCCCCCCCCCCCCCCCAGCATCCAACAAAATCGATGCTCCCCCCCCCCAACTTTGAGATTCCAACCCTACTACTACTACTATTTAGCATTTCTATAGCGCTACAAGGCGTACGCAGCGCTGCACAAACATAGAAGAAAGACAGTCCCTGCTCAAAGAGCTTACAATCTAATAGACAAAAAATAAAGTAAGCAAATCAATTAATGTGAACAGGAAGGAAGAGAGGAGGGTAGGTGGAGGCGAGTGGTTACAAGTCAAAAGCAATGTTAAAGAGGTGGGCTTTCAGTCTAGATTTAAAGGTGGCCAAAGATGGGGCAAGACGTAGGGGCTCAGGAAGTTTATTCCAGGCGTAGGGTGCAGCGAGACAGAAGACGCGAAGTCTGGAGTGGGCAGTAGTGGAAGTTGTCCTCTCCCCAGTCCTAATTTAGTCAGATTCCTGGTGGTTCAGGTAGAAGCAATCCCCAGTTGCTCCTGCCCTTACCATCACAGTTTCTACAAAACAGCAAAGTTGACCCCTAACATTTCTCTCTCTATACTACCACTAAGGGTCATGTAAGGTCTCTATACCATATGTCAGCCCCAACTATTTCACTTGCGTTTCTACACTTTCTAAATTTAAAGGGGTGAACCCTTTCTTCCCCTGCTTTATAGAAACACAGAACATGATGGCAGATGATTGCAAGGCCTACTGCAGACCCCAGACCCTCTCTGAACCGGGGCTTTACCCCTTCCATTCCTACTAATCCTTTGTGCTTGTCCCATGCAATTCTGAATTCGCTTCCACCACTTTCAATGGGAGGTGGCAGGATGTTCTGTTTATCCACCACCCTTTCCAAGAAGACATTTTGTTACTCGAACATTCCCAGTTCAGACCCATACTAATACCCTTTGTTCAAGAGCTTCCTTTTCCAAAGGACATAATTTAAATATCACATCTCCCTATCCTTCCACGCTAAGGTCGTGTTAGAAGCCTCTACACACGTAGCTTTTTAGAAAGCAATGATTTACATTCATACATGACCAGGGCGCAGAGATTAAGGGGACATGTATACGTAATAACACACACATTTAAAAACATTTCAATGCTGGCTTTTGTACCAGCTCTGAGGCACACATAGGTTTCATAAAATTTATTTCAGCCATGGCTTTACACAAAAGATTAAGGGGGCAGTTTCCTTAATCCTCTGTTTATTTTTGCCTCAAAAGTTAAAAAAAAAAAAAATCCCAAAACTTTTTTGTTACTTCACTGGTTAATTGGCACCAGTTATCCTATGGGGCTGATTTTCAAAGCATTTAAGACGGGCGTAGTCAGACAACAGATTTTGGGTGGGCCTAGGAAAGAAGTGGGTGGGCACCAAGTGTTCTCCTCCCACCCACCACCACTACCACCAAAAAAATATCTCAGCTGGTGGGAAAACTCTTCTTTCCACCTTGGCAGTCTGCAGCAAGCATTTGCTGAAAACTGAGTATGTGCAGGTGCCGGTATCGTGGAGAGCAGCGTTTTTGTTGTCTTCAGGTGGCGGAACTTGGGATCCCCACCAGCTACCACTAAACATGTGCTACTGTTGGGTGGGCCTGAACCCTAAGTGGGTGGGCCCTGGCCCACCTAGGCCCACCTGTGGCTACGCCACTGCTTGCAAAGTTCCATAGGTTACTATGTAAGTCTAAGTGCTTTGAAAATACACCTCTATGTAACTTTGTGAGCAATTCTGTGTGTATGTGCCAGCACGTCTCTGTGGAATTTGGCAAAACCACGTTCACATCTAATCACCGGCACTTATACATGGAAACTATAGAGTGACGCTCTCTTTTTTTTTTTTTTTTTCCTCTGTGTGTGTAAAGTTGGTAACTGCTACAAATGTCTTTATTTGCTGATATCCTTTTGCGTAGTTTCCAAAAGGCTCCACGTACCGCAAAGCCTTTTGTAAAATGCCAGGGAAATGTGAACATCCTAACCTGAACTCCCCGTGTCCCAGGTTGAGCTCCTAAGCAAAATGGGGCTTCACCTGTATTTTACGTACCTCATCGGTTCGCCCCATGAAAGCCATATTATAATTAAGTTAGGAATGATCGGTGGATTATCTACTAAAATAAATCTTAATATCTCAGAACCAAAATAAGAGAAGCTTAATGCGATGAGGTCTGAATTGCTTCTGAATTACCTAGAAGCAGCCCTGTGCAAATAAATGGTACTTTACAAATGTAAGAAGGAAAAATCTGGTCTATGAAAATCAGAACAAACTTAAATTCACCTCTTGCTTCTGATTAATAAAGTGCATTAAAAGCTCCCCCTCTAGATATTTACATTTTGCTTCTTTCAGAATATTGTTCATTCTTTCTTCTTGACAAGAATTGCAGAGCACTACTAGCTTTTTTGCAACCTGCCTCTTTAAACAACCCTAGAAATACAGTACCCCCCCCCCCGCCATGAGAAAGGGCCAATAGCTCACAATCCATAAAAGCCTTCATTCTTTCAGCTCCTGGGTTACATCCAAAGTGTCAGTTTTGAGAGAAAGCTGCATTCCATCACCCTGAGCAGAATCTAAATCTGAATGAATGAAGTTTATTTTAACATTTCAATATTGAACTAGGTTTTTCACCTCCATATGAATATAGCTAAATATTCATTCCTCCGAGTTTGAATTTTGTCCATTTAAAAGTGAGTGTGAGAAGGCCAGCTGTGATATTATTCTCAAATTGATAATAATGCATTTTTTTCCCCTTGGCCACTTATTTTTATGAGACTGTACAAGGTGGCTTTTGAAATAAGACCACAGCCTTAATTATGCATGGGAACAAACATTTCATATTCTGCTTTAATCTGAATGAGAGTATTTCCAGACAGCTGCAACTTGCTATATTCCTTTGGCCAGTTAATGTCATTTTCCAGTTTCACCAATAAAGTTTGCATCCATAGATACTCAGCAAATCACCTTCCATGAGGAGAATATGATAAGGCTTCTTTAACTTAGTGCAGCTTCTCACGTTCCATGAGGTCTTATCTTGGCGTAAAGAAAGAGGTGACTAAAAGCCCCTTTTTGCGTAGGGTCCATCTAGGTCAGAAAGGGAAAGTCCCAAGTCAGAATGTGCATAATTTCCAGTGTGTTACAAAAGGTCCAGTGAACATGTGCATTTCCCATGGCCCTAAAAGTAAAACAGCTCCATGTACTTTCCTAAAGATACAGCTGGATGAAGCATCTTGCAAAAATACAATGTTATGAAAAGAGGCGTCATCCACTGCCTTGTACATACAAGCACCAATATTCACTACTTATAAATACAAGTACCAGCATTTTTAAGAAGTCAAACTCCCAAGAACGATGTACACACAGAAGAAACAAATCCCCCCGCAAGGATTATGTAGTATAGAGCAAAACGGCAAAGATGACTCAACAACTACAAACGACTCTCCAACTAAGTAAAACTGTTTATTAAGGATGATGGAGACTCGACACAGCTGTGTTTCGGCCGACTAGGCCTGCTTCAGGAGTCTCGTACATTAGATAAAATCATCCACTGAGATATTGGTCGTCGTGAATATATCTAAACACTGAGTTGATGTGCTGTGTGCGCCAAGAGTAGAACAAAACTCTTGCAGTAACACCTCGAGCATATACTCGCAGTTTAAACACATGCCGAACCCTTACGGTTCAAATTACACTGGCTGCCTGTTCAGGAGCGCATTACCTTTAAACTCTGCTCCTTGACCCATAAAATTATCTATGGGTTTGCCCCGGAGTATATGCACCCCTTGATCGACCTCCCGCCCAGGAATGCCAACCCTGCTGCTCGTTCCTTCCTCCACCTTCACTTCCCAAACTGTAAGGGTGTCAAGTACAAGAGGGTCTTCGCCTTGTCTTTCCGCTATTGGAGTCCTTAGCACTGGAATGCTCTCCCGCAACACCTTAAAACTCAAGCGGACCACGCCCTCTTCAAGAAGTTGTTGAAGACCTACTTCTTTGCCAAGACCTACTCCTCACTTTATACCGCTGCTTGATGCACCCTCTCAGGCTCCTACCCTGCTAGTTCACCCTGTTAGATGCTTCTCCCCCTGCATACTCCTTGTATATTCTTCTATGTTTTCCTATTCTGTATTTTATTTAATGTTTGTAAGCCACATTGTGCCTGCATGAGTGGGAAAATGTGGGATATAAGTGAACAATAAATAAATAAATAATATAACTAATATAAGAGACTCCTGATGCAGGCCTAGTCAGCCGAAACACAGCTGTGTCGAGTCTCTTGCTTAACTGCTGAAATTACACCTGGGATTCCAACCTACCCATTAAATTACATACAAAGTAAAAAAATTAACACCTATTCCTAAAAATTATATTTAGTTTCTTAATATAGGAGCCTTTTTACTAAGTAGCAGTAAGCCCACCGCAAGCTTACTGCAGGAGCCCAGCGGTAGTCTCCACCCCTAGCGCATCATTTCCAGCGCTACAAAACTATGTTCTATTTTTGCAGCACCAGAACTTAACTGTCTGTAATCGCTGCCAGGTTAGCGCAGAAGCTCTTACCACCATCTCCATGGGTGGCGGTAAGGGCTCCCCACCAAAATGGCTGTGCAGTAAGTGGTTCATTTGCTATGCTACAAGCTCTGCTATTCTGCATTCTCTGAGGACGAGCAGGCTAATATTCTCACATGTGGGTAACGCTCTAAATGTGTCCCCTGAATTGCCCGACTCTATGGATTTTGTTGCTTTAGGGACTCGAGTGAGACTGCTAATCATAATTACACAAGTACCTGGCAGAACCCCAAAGAGTAGCAACATTCCATGTAGAACCCCAAAGAGTAGCAAGATTCTAGAATTCTAAAGAATAACAAGATTCCATGCAGAATTTCAAAGTGTAGCAACATTCCACGTAGAACCCCAAAGAGTAGCAACATTCCATTCAGAATCCCAAATACATAAGTGTTGCCATACTGGGACAGACCGAAGGTCCATCAAGCCCAGCATCCTGTTTCCAACAGTGGCCAATCCAGGTCACAAATACCTGGCAAGATCCCGAAACAGTACATTTTATGCTTCTTATTCTAGAAATAAGCAGTGGATTTTCTGCAAGTCTACTACTACTACTTAACATTTCTAGAGCGCTACTAGGGTTACACAGCGCTGTACAAATTAGTAACTAAGGACGGTCCCTGCTCAGAAGAGCTTACAATCTAAAGGATGAAATGTCAAGTTGGGGTAGTCTAGATTTCCTGAGTAGAAGTGTTGTGATTAGGTGCCGAAAGCGACATTGAAGAGGTGGGCTTTGAGCAATGACTTTTCCTTTAACAAGCTGTACAAACTTTTTAAAACCCCGCTAAGCTAACCACCTTTTCCACATTCTCTGTGCTAATAACTGAAGAGAGATACTTTGAAGAGTTTGAAGGCCAGCATAAACAGAATTGCAGTAGTCCAGTGTACTTGCTCCCAAGGCATAGAGAAGCATGGCACAAGATGACTCATCTAAATAATCATAGATTGATCAGATAAGTTGTAGGTCATAGAAATACGATACGGAAATGGCAGAGATTTGGTTCTGAAGAAAAAAAAAATCTTGAAGAGAATATGTAGCCAAACCCTTGTTTGAAAAGCTTAAAATAGGATATGTTCACAGCTGCTGTAATGGAAAAGTGAATAATAATCTTTTAAAACCAAAACCTTGGCAGATAAAGCCCATAGGACCTATGCAGTCTCCACACATCAATGCTCAATCTCCAGTCCCTTCTATGCTTTCTTGGAATTTTTCTTCAGTTTTCACTTCATGATTTGTTTCTCCTGTTTTTCTGCTGTGAAAGTGAAGGAAGGAGTGTGGGTGTTATTACAATGCAATGACTCGTATTCCTCTGTGGGTTGTGAGTGCTAGCAAAACTCAGCAGGAATGGCCAGCGCTAATACTTCAATCTACTTAAGTCAGCTCCCAGGGAGGGAGTAAAATAAGAGTGTGCGCCCACCCAAAAAGGTTGATGCAGTATTCAGAGTTCATGGCTGGAGCCGGCAGGTTTATGACCTTATGGATAGCTGCACAAAAAATAAACTCAAATCACCCACATGTCAAAAGAGAACAAAAAGATGTTGACTTGCCCCACTAAATCTGCATACCTACAGTAAGACTATGGAAAACTGTTACAGACATAGAAACAGAGAAACATGATGATGGCAGATAAGGCCATATGGCCCATCCTCTGTAACTCCCAACTCTTCCTTTTCCTAAGCGATCCCACATGCTTAACCCATGCCTTTTTAAATTCTAACTGTCCTCAACTCCACTGGAAGGCCATTCCATGCAGGGGTGTGCTGGTAAAATTGTAACAACAGGCTCTTTCTCCGGACGTAACATAGTAACATAGTAGATGACGGCAGAAAAAGACCTGCATGGTCCATCCAGTCTGCCCAACAAGACAAACTCATATGTGCTACTTTTTGTGTATACCTTACCTTGATTTGTACCTGTCCTTTTCAGGGCACAGACCGTGTAAGTCTGCCCAACAGCCCTGCCTCCCACCACCGGCTCTGGCACAGACCGTATAAGTCTGCCCAGCACTATCCCCACCAGCTCTGCCACCCAATCTCGGCTAAGCTCCTTAGGATCCATTCCTTCTGAACAGGATTCCTTTATGTTTATCCCACGCGTGCTTGAATTATGTTACTGTTTTCATTTCCACCACCAACTCCAGTTTGCTTTCTGAAGTCAGGAAGGTGACCATTGTCACAGGTTCTCCTCTTTGAAGTCCCTAGTTGTGGAGCCTGTCTGGCTTTCATTTGTTCTCACCGAGAGCACTGCTCCCAGATGCCCAGAGAGGACATAGCCCTGTTGTTTCTCAGTTACTCCTGATTAGCATACCTATCAGCCAGCTGGGTAACATTTGGTCCATTTGCTATCCTTAGTGATTCCTGAGGGAGGGGGGTTATCAGAAGTTGGTTTCATATTAATCTAAATATGTCAAGCTGGTGTCCTATTAATCTAAGTATGTCCAGCAATCCGAGGATATTTGGTAGTGACTAGAAGAAATACTTTAGGAAACAGATGCCAAGTAAGAAAGTGGTATTCTACATCATTTAAAACATCATGGGGTGCGTCGTATTTAATCTGAAATGGTTTCCCCTCCTGGAACAAATTAATATCTGAGAGGTACAGAATAGGAGGAGCTGAAGTGGTAGGGGGGGTGGGAGGAGGGGTGGTAGGTAAACAAAGTACATCAAAAAGGAAAGAAGTCTCAGTAATGTGCCGTTGATTGCTTTGAATCCACGTATAAGTGATCTGCCAAGTTCCTTTATCCTGACAGGAAATATTGTACAGAATCAAGGCAGGAGGGCCTAGAAAGTATTTCTCTGGGGGTGCAATCAATTCTTGTGTTCTTTCTAGGGAAGTGGAAATTGGTGGAGTGCACTTCACTTGCGTGATGTTTAGGGAATAGTAGACTGGTCTGTCTTGCGCCGAACAGGATAACCAGGTCTTTTTCTTCAGAGAATGGTGGGGGTATTTCTTGATAGCGATATATCCCATCTGTGGAATTGGCCCAACCAATTGTGCATATTCGGACGACATTTCCTGTAATGAGACTTGGGTAAAGGAGAACACATACCACACTAAACAGAAAACATGCCATACTAGAAGCACACTGATTATTACAGTACAATAACTAACCTACTTATAAATTTACTTAACACCTCAACAGAAATGTTTACTAAGTATTATTATCATTATTGAATGCGTGTATCAACTATACATCATGAGTGACTACTATAGTTACCACTCTTCCAACATCTGTTCGGTATCTACAGGGAAAGACACTGACAGGACAGCCCATCTCCAGAATGAGCCAGCAGGGAGCAGCTCTGCAGACGTATAACAACGAGCTGGTAAAATGTATCGAAGACTTGTGCGGTAAAAGAGATGAACTGAATCGGCAGATTATGGTAGACGAGGAGGAGAAGAACAAACTCCAGAATGACATCCGTATCCTCACTGAGAAACTGGCTCGGGTTAATGAGAGCTTGGCCAGGAAGATGGCATCACGCAACGAGTTTGACAGAACGATTGCAGAGACAGAAACCGCATACATGAAGATCTTGGAGAGCTCACAGACTTTGTTGAATGTGCTGAAGAGAGAAGCTGGCATCCTGGCCAAACCTGGAGAGTTGAAGAGCAGTGGGCCAGCAACACAGCCCAAGGACGGCTAACCCACCCGTATTCTCTTCTCTCCGGCTCTCTGCAAGCACAGAAGCGCTTTCCCTCTGCTTTGGAATCTTGGGTCTATTACATTACTTTTGGGAAAGACCTTGTCATAGTTTTCTTTGCCTAAAAGAATTGCTTTTTTTTAAATATGTTATTAGTGCATGTTTTAGGTGTGATAGTATGCAATTTATAAAGAACGTTTGCTAAAGTGTGATATTGAAAAAGGATTTTTAGGTAAACTCCCTCTTTCCCCAGGTCATGCTAGGAAGTTGGATGCCTG
This sequence comes from Microcaecilia unicolor, assembly GCF_901765095.1. Taxonomy (NCBI): domain Eukaryota; kingdom Metazoa; phylum Chordata; class Amphibia; order Gymnophiona; family Siphonopidae; genus Microcaecilia; species Microcaecilia unicolor. The sequence goes on along the minus strand of NC_044039.1, from coordinate 8,245,626 downwards.
AATGCCACAGTGCCTTTACTGCTCCTGTATCAACGAGGCTATCCACTGGTTCACAGAATTTGATAATGTGAAACATGGATAGCTATGAGTTGGAAGCTTGGACATCTGATGCACACAGCAGCTCACGTTTATCTCTCTCACAGAGGAATTCCTTTTCCATAGGGAACGTTTTGTAATTTTATTTTGAGTTTTACTCTTTTGGAACGACAGAAATGTAATATTTTGTTCAGTTATGTGTTTAAGGTATTCACACTGCTTTCATATGTTACTGTGTCGCATAGCTCAGTTACAAGGCCAGACCCTGACTTACCAAAGAAAACGTCCAAGAAAACAGGGCAACCGGTCTCCAAACTCCAAAATGGAAACACAAAAGAGCAGATCGATAACAGAGAAATTTCAATTTATTAAATAACAAAAATATTCAGAAGCAGGAGCCCTGCTGGGCAAAACATGGCCTGTGTCGGGCTGATTCTGAATATTTTTATTTAATAAATTGACATTTCTCTCATCGATCTGCTCTTTTGTGTTTCCATTACCAAAGAAAACTGCAGACCAGGAAACTGTGCAAACATATAAAATCCAAGGGGTCAATGACACAGTTCCAACTGTGTGGCTATCCCAGTTAAATGGGGTATCCCGATGCAGAGGGAACATGATAATGAAAATTTGGAAACCAATGCAGCCACTATAGTAAGCACAGAAAAGGAGATAATTGGACTTGATGTCCTCAACCAGTTAAATTTGGTAGTGGATATGGCTAATCTTACATTGTGGCAATGTATTGGATCTCCAAAAATGTCTACCATTTTGGTGCACGAAGCAATTCCTATGCATTTGGCCACACAATTTACAAAAGCTGACCAACACTATGATCTGAGTGTAATTCCCACAGAGTTTACAGACATCCCTGTCTGGGCAGAAGACAAACTAAAATGTGGTAGAATGTCCACAGCAATCCTGTTGGAAGGTGAGGATCCTCCACCATAAAAGCAATATCCAGTACCTCATCAGGCGATAGAACCCGTCGCTAAGATTATACAGGTACTGGAAGAGAGGGGCATAATTAGGCCGATCTCTTCTACATGCAACTCACCAGCACGGCCGCTAGTTAAACCAGGAGCCTCCTTTAGACTGACCATAGATTTCCATGCCTTAAATCAAGTATCAAAATCTGTGGTACCAGTGGTAGCCTCGTACCTGGAAATGATCTCTAAATTAAACCCCAGTTGTAATTTTTTTTCCATCCTAGACATTTCAGATGGGTTTTGGAGCCTGCCCCGGAATGCCAGTACAAAACAGCGTGTAGCTAAATAAACAGTACGCATGGACTGTGTTACCTCAGGGTTATAAGGATTCTCCATCCATTTCCCACAAATACATGCAGGAAGCCCTAGCTCAGGTGTCTTGTAGAGACAATATAATCCAATATGTTGATGACATTCTAATTCAATCTGAAACTGAATCTGACCACTGGGCCCATGTAAGAGAGATTTTAAAAGCTCTTTTGGAAGCTGGACTTAAAGTAAATCCAGCCAAAGCTCAGCTGGGTAAACCACAGGTTTCCTTTCTAGGAGTCACTATTGGCCAGGAAGGGAAATCCATAGATTCTCAGAGAATAGATCTCATACAGAAATTCCTCCAATCATTTCTAGGATTTACGTGGTTCTGCCGTGATTTTATGCACAACTATGCTGAAGTGGCTGCTCCGCTATACTCCCTGCTTAAACGTAAAGAATATGTTTGGGAGGCAGAGCACACAGAGGCAGTGACTAAACTCAAGCAGACTTCGACGTCTCCTGTCCTTGCTCCCCCAGATCATAAGCAGAATTTCTTTCCTATACCCAGTGGTTGGGGAGAATAGTATAGGAGCTGCCTTAACACAGCGCTTAGGAGGGACAGACCGGCCAATTGCTTTCTTTTCCAGAGTTCTCACTTCTCCAGAACTTAAAATGGGAACCTGTGAAAAACGTGTTCTGGCTGCATATGCTGTAATGCAAAAATTTACGTATATGATTGGTGCTCAAACCACTTACATATGTAGCCACCACACCCCCCCCCCCCCCCCCCCCCCCTTAAATTCATTGTGGAGGGCAAGCTATCTTGTAGTAGAATTAGGACGGAGAGAATAGTCCATTGGACCCTGATGTTGCAGGCACACAATGTGAAGTTTGAATTACTAAAAGAGCCTAAGGTGCAGGTTGCACGGATCTTACTGGCGGGACAACCTCATGACTGTCAGTCTTCACCCAGTACCCCCAATCGTTTGATATTTAAAGAACTGGTACTGGATAGAATATCCCCTTTTCTTCCTACAGTATATATTGATGGCAGTAGCCAATGTGAAGGAGGAAGGGGATTAGCAGGTTTTGCAATTGTACAACTGGGCCCAGATAACCAAGTAATTCTGCAGAGGCAGTACTCCTGTGGGTCAGCCTCGGCATAATACTGTGAACTGGCTGCCTTTGTGGCCTGTTTGCAGCAATATCAAGACTCCCACCTTAAAAACAGATAATCTTAGATTCAGATTATGTATTCAGAAGTGCCATTGCATTGCTGCCATGGTGGTTAAGCCACAACTTTAAATCCACAGATGGGTCCATTGTAAAAAATTCAGCATTATGGGCTATGGCACAAGACTTAGTGAAAATTTTCAGAAAGTTCATTTAGTGAAGGTGAAAGCACACAGAAAGAAAGCCCTTTAGTGAAAGGAAACACTTTAGCAGATTCACTAGGCAAGGAAGCATGTCAAGTAGGCCCTTTATGGCCCTGGTATGAACAGACCCGGATGGTAGCCATGGTCACACGGTCCATTGATTATGATCAGGTGGTACCACCAGATTATTTCCGTACACTGCAGGAAAATGACTCAGAGCTCTCCAATCTGAAGCAACTAGTGCAACACACCCCAGATAACACTTACCAGCATACACCCTTTCTCACACTCACTATACAGAAAGACATGCTGTGTGTGAAGGAGGAAGGATTGGTTATACCTATCCCCAGAGCTCAAGGGAAAGATTGGATGCATTGGGTTCATGGAGCAGGTCCCATGGGGCACCCTAAAACTGAAGAGATGTTGGCAACTCTGAATATGTTGGTCTGGTGGCCAGAAATGAAACATGACATACAGGATCATGTGGCCTCCTGTGTGATCTGTGCTTCATTTGGGAGACAACCTAAAAAGAAAAGGACAGCTGATGAGAGCGCCACCACAGGGCCCAGTTGAGAGACTACAGATAGATCATGTGGGCCCGCTCCCTTTAACAGCTAGGAAAAACAGATTTTTACTCACGGTAGTCGATTCCTTTTCCCACTGGGTAGAAGCATTTCCGGTATCAGATCAAACTGCCAGAACCACAGCTGAGGTCGTAACTATGCAATTTTTTTTACACATTGGGGAATTCCTATGACTATTGAATCTGATAATGGTCCTGCTTTTGTTTCTCAGCTAGTCAAGGAACTGTTTGATTCTCTAGGCATAGAACAGCAATTGTACATTTCGTACCATCCCCAAGCAGCGGGGCAGGTAGAACGTATGAATCAAACAATCAAAGCCCATCTCAGCCCTATGCTGAATCTGACAGGGAAAAATTGGGATCAGGCCCTCCCTTTGGTCCTTATGCGTATCAGAGCCAATGTCTGTAAGTCCACAGGTTTTGCCCCCTATGAAGCCTTGATGGGAAGGCCAATGCCTCGTTGGGAAAACCTGCTACACCCTTTTCTCCCAGAGGATCAGACTGTAGTTCTTGCAAACGAGTGGATGAAATCCCTGCAAGAACATTCAGACCACTGTGCTGGCAAACACAGAAAAGTCTAGGGATTATCTGCAGGAGGTGCAGGCCAAAGATTCTGATTTACGACCACTCAAAGTGGGGAGTAAGGTCATGCTCCTAAACCCTAGACCAAACCACCCCTTTGGCACAGCAAAGTGGGATGGACCATACTTGGTTACAGATACCTTAGGCCCATGCCTATATCAGAGCCTAAGGCCAGACTACCAGCGATGTTGGAAACACATCACTCAGTTGAAACCATATGGATAATGAGTGGTTACCAGTTTCTGTTCTCAGATTCCACCCGAATACAGCACAGACAGCTGCCCCCCGAACAAAAGATGTTGGAAGAGTGGTAACTATAGTAGTCACTCATGATGTATAGTATCTGTATAGTTGATACACGCATTCAATAATGATAATACTTAGTAAACTCTGGTGGCTGGAGATGGGTGTGTGCGGAGAGAAAGACAATGACAGAAGTACCTAAGCAGAGCCGTGTGCTTATGCTTTATATCTCAGGAACAGAAAGAGATGAAAAAAAACTTATTTTCTTCCCAGCCTTTGATTTCAGCTCTTTCCTTTACCAACTCCAGTTTGCTTTCTGAAGTCAGGAAGGTGACCATTTTCACAGGCTCTCCTCTTTGACGTCCCTAGTTCTGGAGCCTGTCTGGCTTTCTTTTGTTCTCACCCAGAGCACTGCTCCCAGATGCCCAGAGAGGACATAGGTATGCTAATCAGGAGTAATTGAGAAATAATAGGGCTATCAGCCAGCTGGGCAACATTTGGTCCATTTGCTATCCTTAGTGATTCCTGAGGGAGGGGGGTGGTTATCAGAAGCTGGTTTCATATTAATCTAAGTATGTCCAGCAATCCTGACACCACCCTCTATGAAAAGCCATTATCTATTGAAGCAGAGTTTCCCAGCATGTATTCTAACAGAAGTGTGTCTCTTACACACACCAAAATATCCAAAGACGTAGGAAAGGGACACAGGATGACCAAACAGAACTCCAGAAGTGGTTATGGTCAATAAAATTTTATTGAGAACCCAGAACCAATGGACTGTTTGAGTGGTTTTGATGCACTGACACGCCCTGCTTGTTACCAAATTAGACTACTGTAACATCTCTTGTTTAGGTCATAGCCAGGCTAGAGAATGGCACAGGGATGGGGACAGTCCCTGTTATTTTCTACTTTGAAGCCTGTTAATGAACTGGACTGTTTGTTTGAATGATGCAGTTGATGATATTTTGATTTTTTTTTTTTTTCAAAAAAAACAAGCAAACACGGTGGCCCCAACTAGCAAAATTTGCATGGGGGGGGGGGGGGGGGGGGGGGGGGCGGGGGCGGGAATCATGTACTTTCCTGCTACCAGCACATCGTCTAAGAAGAAATTTTCTATTGCAGGAAGGGCTGTGGAAGGCACGAAAGCTAGACTGAATCCTGAGATTGTTGATGACTTATTCATCCGCAGATCAAAAAAATAATAAGTGCTTCATAGGGCATATTTCTCTCCTCCCCCCCCCCCCCCCCGACTAGGGCATTCAATGCAGGTTGTATTTTATACCCCTGGACATTTCAACAGGGTGGTTTAGGATTGGGGTTGGAAGGGTAGAGGGTGGTGGTGGTGGGGTTGTTATAGCTGCTCATTGTTATTATTGTTTGCTAGTTGTGATTTATAAACAACAGTTATACAGTATATTGTTCCTTTTTATACTTTAATAAAAAGATTTAAATATAAGGTGTTTGAGACTTCTGCAGATGAGAACAGAGCCCACAGGGATGGGGTCAGACTTTGTCCCCGTGCCATTTTCTATCTCAACCATCTTCAGTCCTTCCAAAACAGCTATCCACCTTCTGTCATACTCACAGATCACATTACTGCCTTGCTGCAGAAATAACATAGTCTCCCTGCCGAACAGCAGAGCGGGTGTCCATTCTCTCTCTCACTGTGCCTTTTTTTTTTGTTTTGTTACATTTGTACCCCGCGCTTTCCCACTCATGGCAGGCTCAATCTTACATGGGGCAATGGAGGGTTAAGTGACTTGCCCAGAGTCACAAGGAGCTGCCTGTGCCTGAAGTGGGAATCAAACTCGGTTCCTCAGGACCAAAGTCCACCACCCTAACCACTAGGCCGCCACTCCACTGTTGCTATTTGAGATTCTACATGGAATGTAGAAGTCGGCCCTTGCAGATCACCAATGTGGCTGCGCTGTTTCCGTTGTAGCTCTGTGTGGGTGGCGGTTTTCGTGCCCCGCCCTTGACATCATCGCGTTTTGACGCAAGGGCGGAGCAGAGCTACAGTGTGGAAATCCGGAGTTTGTGGCCTGAGTAGATCGTTGGAGGTGAGAATCTGCTCCACCCTCAATGTCACAACGTTTGACGTGAGGGCGGGGCCCAGAGACTGTGATTTTCGTGGCTTCAGAGCTTCCAACATACGAACCTTGGCTTCAGTGACGTCAGCAGATAATAGAACGTTGAGGGTGAGTTTTATATATATATATATATATATATATATATAGATTCTTCCATACTGCCTGCAAGCAATCAAAATTAAAGCCACAAGCTAACTCCTTGGGCTGTAAACACACCTTGCATCTCAGAGTAATAACTAATCCTTTTATTTAAACAATACTATGTGTACTGCACATTTTGACACCTTTTTTCTTTATAAATATTTGTTTAAGGTCAAGCATAAGAATACACCAAAACCAGTAGCAAAAATTCATTTTTCATTCCTTTTTTTGTGAGTTAAAAAACTTTGTCACAAGTTAACCCCTTCCTTCCCTCCTCCCCCCCCCCCCCCCCAAAAAAAAAAAAAAAAAAAAAAAGTAAAATTGTATAAGCTTAGCACAGCTTAAATTGGCCTGAGAAGTGTCTCAGGACTTCAACCAGTCATATGACCAAGTGGTTGCCAACCACAGCAAATGCTTAACTTGATAAAGGGTGAAGTATTGTCCTTTTAAACCTTAAACCAGGTAAACAAGAAAATTCTTATCCGCATAGTGGCCAATTTTTTTTAATTGACAAAATAAGCTGCTTTTTTATTTACAGTAAAGAATCTGCTTGAGATACTGTTGCTGAGTGAATAATTATGCAGGACAGGAAAAGCAGATCTTCCATTTCTAAACCAAGCAAATTCAGTGCAGCAGTAAAATCCAATCTAACACAAATCCAACTTTTTTACACTTTTATAAAACAGTGCGATTACTGTGTTAATCCACAAGAACACATAGGAAATACAATACCTTCTTAACAGATAGTAACCATATATACAGTCTATGTTGGACATTTCTTTTCTACGTGTTACTTTTATAAAAAGTTCAAAACGGCTATTGCTGACATCAAAAATAAATTAAGGAAACAACTTTAATAATAAAAACATGAAAACGGATGGTTTCTCCAAACAGTTCCAGAAGTCTGCAGCACTGATAGGATAGAGGTTCTTCACAGGAGAAAAACTTCATCAGCGGCCATGGTGGGGAGAACGTGCTTAAAATGTCTGCACCTATTCAAATAAGGAGTCAAAAAAAATAATCCCACTTCATTTTTAAAGCAAGGACTAACAGAGAAGTGTTGCAGGGATTCTAACCCGACTTAATTTTTACACTAGCAAGCATGACTAAGTCCCCCATCCCCTCTGGAGAAAGGCTGCAGGTACAATTCTCACCCTAAACCTGAAATACACACCCTCCCAGGGCACAGGCCCAAAGACTTACCCCGAGACACAGCCAGAGTCACTCCAGCTCCACTACTACTGCATGCAGATGCAGTGGCAAAGGCCTGCCTGGACTCACCTCACAAATGAATGTGAGCAACAGGCCAGGCCCCTTCCCACTGCAGCACATGCCCAGGTGCAGTCTGAAAATACCACCAGGCTCTACTTGGCACTGAAACGCCAACACTTAGCCAGAGGCCTCATTCCAACCCAAAACAGCTCACTCAGAACGGTGCAGGGATTACTTTTATTAGCCTTTTCCTAGGATAAAAGGCACAAGGCAGGCAATGGTAAGTATGATATTAAATCCCATGTCAGGATCTGACCTGACTCGCAGTTGCAAGTTCTTACTGGTGTGCCACACCAAGATTAGCAAAAGGTCAGATTCTTTCATGTCGCTTAGAAAAATCTCTGTAATCATCTGATGAGCCATGATTCACTGGCAGGACCACACCGAAACAAGACAAACCACAGATTGCTACAGGGAAGCTGCATTCTAATACCAGAAGTCAGAATAAGGTAAACAGGACAAGCTCAGAGACCAGTTGCTTCTGCTACATGTGATGCAGGTTCCAATGCTGGGCATGGGACACGCTGAGGGTTGGTCATGTTGGCTGTTACACAACACTGACCTCTATGGGCTAGAAGTATGCGTACATAGCAAGGTTCTAGAGAAAGCACACACCATGGCCCACATGGTTAATTACATGGGAATTTTCCCCTACTTTATGAATGAGAATTCATGACCCCAGCTTTAAAACAGAGGCCAGATCCAATGCCACAACCAGGAATAACCAGACTCCAACCCCCCCCCCCCCCAAAGAGTTTACCATACCAAACTACATTCTACTTTCCTTCTTAAATAAATCGAGAGCCCAGGACAGCACAAATCTTGCTGAAGCCAACCCTTAAAAGCTGAAAAGTGCTCATTAGTGGAAGGAACTAGGATTCCAGTGGATGGGTCTATACACAAACCGAACGTTATCGCATATACATAAAATATAACAGAAAAAACGTTACTGGTAAGACAAGCAAAGAGCCTAACTATAACACTGACAAAAACCCAAAGTATCACGAAGTATGAACACTCACAAATTACTTGGATACAAAACCAATGCAAACCCTAAATGTTAAACAAAACAAAAGGACAATCAAAATCACAGCAACTTCCCAGTAAAGAACTATGCAAAGGGCAGCAATGGCTCCTGTTTCAGCCAGAAATGACTCTTTTCATCCTAATTTCTTGGGAGTGGAATGGGTTACACTATTGTTACACAGGATTTTTAAACAGAGTCCACATCTCTGAACTAATTCTCCTCACCCAAATATCTCATAGGCCTTCAGCATCTAAACCCGGCTCTGTCCAGACTCAACAATGCTCTTTGTTGCCACTCCGTTCTTGACTCATGAGAGCTTGGCTACTCACTTAGGCTCTGGGTTTTTACAGACCTCCCTTTAAATGTCTTTGGATTGATCATCCTCTTCAAGTTTCTTGATCTCACTTTTTAAGCAGTTGATTGTTTCACGACTTGCTTTAAGTCTCTCCTTCAACTCAGCAATCTCAAAGCTGCTTTTCTTCTTGGCTGTTTCTAGCTTTTCCCTGGTCTTAACTTCAAGGTCAGCAACTGGGGGGGAGGAGGAGGCAAATGGACAGCTGTGAGGGATGAGAACATTTAACTAACATCAACCATAAAACAGCCTAAATAATCCTGCAAAAGACATCTGAGATCTGGTAGAACAGTTTATGAAAGAAAGGAAAATGTTACCTAATTGGTACTCGATTTCATGTTGCTTAGTCCTCCTCAATATAAATACATACAGAAATGGGAGTAAAGGTTGAGGGGAGGGGGCTTAAAAACACCCTGTGATTCCTCCAGTAAAGAACTCCAATATAAAACATAAAACCAAGGTGGCACTCACTTCAACTGCAAACTTACAACTGAATTCACTGTAGGCTGTGAAACCTTTCCGTGGCCCAGTGGAAGAATGCTTGTGTATGATACAGTCACTTTGGGTCATTCAACTTCACAAAAAGGACTGATACCGACAGCTTGTCCATTTTTCATATCTTGATCTAATTAAAAGATCTCACGGCCTACAATGAATCAGTTTCTGCAGGACTAAGAGAGCCGAGTTAAACACATTTAAAGATCAATGTACGACACACACTGAATAACCTGGACTAAGTGTTTTACGTATCATGAAGAAAACAGATATTTTTTTACAGAGTCTGCATAAGAAAGGTAAAAATTTTACAACATGTATCGTACAAGGACCCAAATACATGTCAAAAAAGGTTTCCCTTGGCCAAATCCTGCCTAAGATAGAAGACACACATCATCTAAGCGGATGTAGACCGATAGGAGGGGAGTGGGAATTTTATTTTGCAACAGAGGAAGTCAATTAGCTGCAAATAAATATCACTTCTGCAATGCTAACAACTACTCAACATGTGCATTTATTACGTAGGACTTGTGTGTTGAAAACTTGCATATTTACAGTCAATATCAACATAATTAAACTATATACAACCAAATCCACCAAATAAAATAACATCAGTTTGGCATGAGGTCAACACTGAAGTGTCACGCTTCTATATATAAAGTACCAGGACACTGGAAACGTTCAACAGACCCTGACCGGGGTAAAGGAAACTGGACACAAAAAACTGAAATTTAGCATTCAAGTGCAAATCTGAGAAATCTTCTCAGCTACAACTTCCTACAAAAATATGATCCTTCAGAACTTACACTCTGTTTCATGCTTATAGGCACCTAGTGTTAACTGACGAGACGTTGTCAACAGCTGCTGCATCATGGCTGTAGGATCCTGGAAAATCTATCAATGTGGGGGGGGAGGAAAAAAAATCTTTGTTACGTTTGCCACCTGGTAGTTTCCTCCTGCCCCTGTGGGCTTTAGCACAATCAGAACCATGCCTTACTGGACTACATCATTACAAGCCCCCATCTGCAGTTAACTGTGATAAACACGTCTCCCTTGCACCTGACAATGTACTAACAGTTCTCTGGCTCAGGCACACAGAGGACGGCTCCTGCAGAACCTGGCAAAAGCAGTGCTCAATTCAGCCCCTAAGTACCATGCTTGAGCAAAGGCTGGGACCCCTTCCCAGAGGCTGCGAATGCAAGGCCTCTCCAGACAGGCTGGGCCCTTCTGCATAGCAGTGTACGTACTACTTCAGACTGCCTTCGGCAGACAGGGAAACCCGTGACTTGATTTCAGAGCTGTGTTTTGTTTTTTGTCAACATACTGTGCTGATTTCTATAATGTTCTATGCTTGATGACATGTATATTGTAATTTTGATATGACTTTCACCAGCGAGCTACAGTGTTTCTATTCTTAGCCACCTTGATGTCTTAGATGATCAAGTTTTAAACAAATGTCAATTACTACTTCAGGCGATTCAAAGAAGTAAAATAATAAACCAACACCTGGTGAAATGCACATAGTTAGGACCTGAACTTTGTGGCACAGAGTCTGGAAAGCGTAACAAAAGCCAATTTCATTCTGGAGAAAGTTTGCTCACCAGCACCCTTTGCTTTACATGAATACAGCAACCTCAAGGCCACTAGGTGAGAACTGACCACTGAGGGGACTCTGTGGCCCTAGGCCAGAGCATCAGATGGCAAAATCCTCACAGTATGAGTGGCAGCCAGCTTGGGAACAAAAGCTTTGCTGATATTTGGA